>NC_053426.1:31872897-32472897 GCF_007990345.1 Gossypium hirsutum | reverse complement strand
ATCAGGATATTACAACTCTCCCCCCTTCAGGGATTTTCGTCCCCAAAAATCTTACCAGAAAAGTGGTCTTCACTTTTAATCTCATATTTGGTCCCGAAGAACTTGCACTTAGACTGCACCTCCAATACATCTCTTCAATTTCTCATATGATCTAAAAGCTTACAGTCTCAACTCTCAACTGTTCTTAAAATTTCAACCCTTCTCAGTTTCCCATGATATCATGACATAAAACCCAGATCTCAACTTGATTTAATGGAGACCAGAATTCCAAGAAATTCAACAATCAAAGTGACCTGAAATTCCATGAATCTGATGAGTAGGAATTCATTCAATACATATATGATTTATAGATCTCGCCAAACATTTAACAATAGGATACATCACATTTTCCTCTTTCCGCCATGGAAATATTTCTGATATGGCCTCAAGAATAATCCTTCTCATTTCCATCCCAATATCAACACTGACAAGGATAATTTTGATAGATCCCAATGTTCGGATTTAACCCCTTTAACAACTCCGATTTTATGTAACATCGAATGCTCTAAACTATCACATTACCTCACTGTCTTGAAACACATCACAATCCATACAACAGTACATTACTGAAAGTCAGGAAGTCTTTACTCAATGTAGACTAGTCTAGTTCAGACGCTTCGGTTACCAATATTCTCATCTATCCAAACTTTGTCAACATGTAATAAACTTTTCAGCTTTCACAAGACGAAAACCTTATCATCCGTAGTGATTTTAACTAATATCCAACTCTTTCTAATAAATATACACTTCTCGTTCAGACTATTTACTCTTTTATCCGTACAAAAATGAAATTATATTATCAGATTTGGGAAAAATAATCCTGACATAATTGTCACATGAAATCTTTCAAATAAATAATTTACCATACCGACTGAAACTCGCGTTTTTATCACCTATGCCTTTACTGATGTCAAATCCTTACACAGAAATTAGAAAAAATCCCAATACTAAAATCACCACATTACTAAGATCAAATTAGAAGTATAGTCATATTTTACATGATTATCACGAGCTGAAGAACCCACTTCGAACATGAGTCGTAATTGACAAATTATGGAACAAAGATAACAAGAAAACCGAATAAAGAAATCCAAGATAGAGAAACCCGGAATAAAGAAATCCAGAATAAAGAGATCCAGGATAAAGAAACCCAAGATACGATACTATGCCGGAGAATCGAAAACCAAACTCATAGAGAAAATACGGAATACCCCGATAATTCTTCAAAGAAAGAAAGTCCAAAAGAAAACATCATTTAATCCCACTGGAATCAAATATAACAAGAACAATATATCTTCCCATACATATATATCAGATGAAGCATCAAGTAGAAGAAACAGAATCATAATATCATATGTATTCTCTCATCAATTCTTATCAGACGAAATGAAATAGAATACCCGATGAAATAGAGCAATATAAATTATAAACCAGTCAAACTACCAATGCTTTCATCCAACACCAGAATTAGAAGACATTCCCATATAACAAGAATTTCTTCAGAAGATCAATAGCCATAGAAATATTTCTGAGAACGGGTAAACACATAGAACATCTCAAAAAAGACTGCTAAATCTGTCCAGTCATAACTGTCACACTCAGATAGTTCACATTTCAAATATCATTTCCCCAACTAGTTCTGCCGTCACAAATTTCATATTAAACCATTCACTAAAGAATGTCAGATCTGAATAAATTTCGATTTACACTTTTCTCGACCTTGCACCTGAGTAATTCGATTTACCAAAGAGAATTCCTTCTCTAACTGGGACAGTGCATAATTCCAATAATCTTTATATCAATCCGATACTTTATTGGCTCTGACTTTACTTATCAGCTCATTTTCAATCTCTGATCATACTTATAATTATTCTATCACTGAACTCTTTAGGTTCTCAACTAGAAACTTATTCAATACAAATCTCATGAAATTCCATTATAAGTACCACTTCGGTAAGGGGGAGGGGTTGTAGGACCTCTCACTCGACTTTCTTATACATACACATATGACACAACTTCCATCATCATAGTAACATCATCAAAATCATGTCATTCATTCATGTTGGCTTACACCAATTTTCCTATTGTCCCATTTAGACAATATACTTATGCATACATTCTATGTTTTCTAGACAGCTTTACTTATCCATTCATTTAATTAAATTAAGTCATGCTCATGACATCATATAAGGCCAAACAAACATAGATATTTGCACCACAATTACAACTTTCATTTCGTGCATCATCATTGTAACGCCCCGTACCCGAGACTGTTACCGGAGTCGAACACAGGGTGTTAACGGACTTAATTCATTTGCTTACACAGTTCATTTTAAATTTTCCAGACAAGCTGGCTAACTGCATCACAGTCACTTTAAAAATCATATCTCGAGTTCCAAAACTTGAAAACTGATTCCGTAAATTTTTCCTGAAACTAGACTCATATATCCATCTACAAATTTTTTTCCAGAATTTTTAGTCAGGCCAATTAGTATAGTTTATTAGTTAAAGTCTCCCCTGTTTCAGGGTTCGACTACTTTGACCTTCATGCATTACGACTTCGATATCTCCCTGTACAGGGCTTCAATACTTATTCCATTTGTTTCTAATGAAACTAGACTCAAAAAGGAATCCGTACATATAAAGCATGACTTCTAATTATCTCTGGTTAATTTATAGTGAATTTCCAAAGTCAGAACAGGGGATCCAGAAATTGCTCTGGCCCTGTTTCACGAAAACTTAAACATCTCATAAAATACGGCTCATATGGTCGTTCCGTTTCTTTCATATGAAAATAGACTCATCAAGATTCGATTACATAATTTATTTATTATTTAATTACATTTCCTATTTTTAGTGATTTTTCAAACTCACATCACTGCTGCTGTCAGCATCTAGTTTAAGGTAAATTTCACCTATCTCATAGTTTTCCATGAATCAACTAGCCATTTGTCATACATAGCACCAAAATGATCGTGATTAACCATTCCAATGGCTAATCATTACCAAGCATTTCCATACCACTCAATGAACAATATACAAAATGATTATAATGCTATGCTCAAAATATATATAAGCCATTTTCGCATGGCTATCCGAATATATACATTACCAAAAGGTACTTGATTAACAACAAAGGTCAGTCCTATACATGCCATTATCAAAGTTCAACTAAAAGAGTACCAAAAGGGCTTTGATAGTGTGGACAACTTCGACTTTGACACTCCCGAGTCCGATAGCTGACAAACAAAATCTATAAAACAGAAAATCAAAGCAACAGAGTAAGCATTTTAATGCTTAGTAAGTTTAAATAATGAAATTATTTACGACTAAAGTATAGCGTTCATATGACTAAATGAATAATTGCATATACACATATTCCCAAAATCATACTTACTTCACACTTCAACCAGTATATTCGTACACAGGGGATCAAACCTAACTAAGGCCGGAAGTTTGTCAATCAATTGAGCGAATACTATTAAAAAGGAATCAACTTTCCGATACATATACGAAACATACCTTATCGTTTGGATTTTATGAGCGTATTAATTGAAATTATTACAGCAATATCGCTCATTTCCAAACCCAAGTACCTTCAGGATTTAGCCGGATATAGCAACTCGCACAAATGCCTTCGACACTTAGCCCGGATATAGTAATTCTCACAATTGCCTTTGGGACTTAGCCCGGATATAGTAACTCGCACGAATACCTTTGGGACTTAGCCCGGATATAGTCACTAGCACAAATGCCTTCGGATCTTAGTCCGGTTATCATCCGAATAATCATGCACATATATCAATAAATCATAACACATCTATATTTCATTTTCATTACTAGAACTCAAACACAAGACACTTATCATCCATTACCATTTTCGGCTCAATAGCCACATACAAAGGGCATGATTTTGATTTGCTTTATAACATAATCTCTATACGCATTCGGCTGCCCGTCATAAGTATAAATCAATTACCTCAATATATAATTCAAGTAGACTCATTATATCACCGTTTATTTGTTATGCTTATATGTCATGACTTAATCAAATCATAAACTAAGTTCCATTACTCAAAGACTTACCTCGGATGTTGTCGAACGACTTCAACGGCTACTCGATTACTTTTTCCTTTCCCTTATCAGATCTAGATCCTCTTTGCTCTTGAGCTTAATTTAAAACAATTGAATTCATTTAATTTCAAATCAAATAGGCGATTTAATGTAATACATGTATATTATAAGGTTGAGGTACATATGACTTAATGGTTAACTATCAAACACCATACGCATATATATATATTTTCTCTAGTCATGCACAACCCAACTTCTTACTTAGGCATTAACAATTTTTATAGATATATGCATATCTATGTTAAGGCCGATTATATATTTAATACATTCTACAAATATGGTTATTTGTATTGACTAAATGCCATTTTGTCTCAAGTTATTCTTATAAGCACATCCATCCAAATACATTCGTACTTAAACATCATTGCATATACATATATATACAAGAACCATTCTTAACATACTTACTACTCATTTACAAAACAAAATACTCATATCACATTTATAAAACTACAAGCTGAATATACCTATACTTACCTCACTTAAACATCAACCCTCAAATTCTTTGACAAAGCACATTTCCGAAAATGATAAGGCAATATAACAGCCTTTAATCCAACTTATAATTCATACATATCACATTCCAAGCATTCACTCTATTCTATCACTTAAAATACAAACATTACTCAATAATTTCCTAGTTCAAATTCGGCAATTACACCAATTCACTAGATGATTTATTATTATTATTGTTCATTTATTCAAACTACTTACAAATACCTTAAACTATCTTAATTAACAACCATTTGTAACTTATTCATTAAACATGAAAACAACCATATATCTCTTCCATTTCCTACCATGGCCGAATGCTCAAGACACCACACCATTTCAAATTTGGTCATGGGTTAAGCAAAGAACTTAATAACTAACTCAAAAAAAATGCTAAAAAATTACAAGAATCATCCTTGAACTTACCTTGATTTAGCTAACAACCATAGCTGAATTTCTCAAAGCTTTTTCTCTTTTAGTTACGGCAATGAGGAGCATGGATGGAGAAACTTTGGTTTCTCCTCCCATTAACTAGTATTTTATTAACCTTATTCCTTATTTCATTTTGTAACATAAAATTATTAGCATAAAATATTAACACAAAATAATTATAATATGTTTTAGTCCATAACATGGCCGGCCACCATCTAGAATTTGGCCAATTTGACATGCAAGTACAAGCATTTTCTAACATGCATCAATAGGCCACTTTAACATTTGCCTATCACATTTCTAAATTTTCTCACACAAGTCCTATTTAATAAAATTCACTTACAATTAACAAAATTCAAACATGAAATTTTCACACATGCATATATACATATAATAAGCATCAAATATGACGGTTAATTATTTTTATGACTCGGTTTTGTGGTCCCGAAACCACTTTCCGACTAGGGTCACATTATGGCTGTCAAAACTCTCCCCTACTTTAAGAAATTTTCGTCCCCGAAAATCTTACCGGTAAATATGTTTGGGTATCGTTCTTTCATAGAGTTCTCGGTTTCCCAAGTAGCTTCTTCGATTCCGTGTTTGAGCCGTAACACCTTTACTAACGGAACCCTTTTATTTCGCAACTCTTTCACTTCACGTGCTAGGATACGAATCGGTTCTTCTTCATAACTCACATCGGATTGAATTTCAACCTCTGATGGATTAATTATGTGCGATGGATCAGATCTATAACGTCGAAGCATCGAAACATGAAAGACGTTGTGAATCTTTTCAAGTTCAGGGGGTAAAATCAATCTATAAGCATCTGGACCAACTCGTTCGGATATTTCATATGGCCCGATGAACCTCGGACTTAATTTGCACTTACGACCAAATCTGAGTATCTTTTTCCAAGGTGAAACTTTAAGAAACACTTTATCTCCGACCTGATACTCAATGTCTTTTCGTTTCAAATCCGCGTACGACTTCTGACGATCTGAGGCTGCCTTCAGACTTTCACGGATTACTTTTACTTTCTATTCAGCATCTTTAATCAAATCAACCCCGAAGATTTTATTTTCACTAAGCTCGGTCCAAAACAACGGTGTACGGCATTTACGACCATACAAAGCCTCGTAGGGTGCCATCTTAATGCTTGACTGAAAACTATTGTTGTAAGCGAATTCAATCAAAGGTAAATATCGCTCCCATGAACCACTAAACTCAAGGATGCAACATCTCAACATATCCTCAAGTATCTGAATTATTCGTTCAGATTGACCATCAGTCTGGGGATGGAAAGCGGTGCTAAAATGCAACTTGGTACCCAAAGCTTCTTGCAATTTCTTCCAAAATCGCGAGGTGAATCTCGGATCTCTATCCGACACAATTGAAATGGGTACCCCGTGCAATCTTACAATCTGAGAAACATACAATTCAACTAGTTTATCCAATGAATAATCCGTACGTACGGGAATAAAATGAGCCGACTTAGTCAGTCTATCAACAACAACCCAAATTGCATCTTTCTTACTTGCCGACAATGGCAACCCAGATACAAAATCCATCGTGACTCGATCCCATTTCCATTCAGGTATCATGATCGGCTGAAGTAAACCTGTAGGCACTTAATGTTCCGCTTTCACTTGTTGACATATTAAACACTTCGAAACAAAATCGAAAATGTCTCGTTTCATACCATGCCACCAAAACTGACGTCTCAGATCGTTGTACATTTTCGTACTCCTCGGGTGAATTGACATTCGGCTACAATGAGCTTCGTTCAGAATCATAAAAATAAGTTCTGAATTTCTTGGAACACACAAACGGCTTCTGAACCTCAAACAATTGTCATCGTCAATTTGAAACTCTGATTCCATATTCGAAACACATTCAGCCCGTTTTGCAACCAATTCATCATCAACTTTCTCAGCTTCACGAATTTGATGAATCAACAAGGGTTTGGCCTTTAATTCTGCTACTAACACATTGTCGGATAGAATAGACAAGTATACATTCATCGCTCGTAAAGAAAACAGTGATTTACGACTTAAAGCATCCGCAACCACATTAGCCTTTCCCGAGTGATAGTTAATGATAAGCTCATAATCTTTTAACAACTCAAGCCAACGTCTTTGTCGCAGATTCAAATCTCTTTGAGTCATCAAATATTTGAGACTTTTGTGATCCGAAAATACATGGCACCTCTCACCAAATAAGTAATGTCGCCATATTTTCAAAGCGAAAACGATGGCAGCTAATTCGAGATCATGGGTTGGATAATTTTTCTCATGTGGCTTCAATTGCCTCGACGCATAAGCTACAACTCGACCTTCTTGCATCAATACACAACCCAACCCAAGTAAGGATGCGTCACTGTAAATGACAAACTCTTTGCCTGATTCAGGCTGCACTAGTACTGGAGCTTCAGTCAAATAAGCTTTTAGTTGATCGAAACTTTTCTGACATTTTTCTGTCCATTCAAACTTAACATCTTTCTGAAGTAGTTTCGTCATTGGTGTGGCTTTCATCGAGAAACCCTTTACGAACCGTCTGTAGTAACCGGCAAGTCCCAAAAAGCTCCAAACCTCAGTAATATTTCTCGGAGGCTTCCAGTTAAGTATGGCTGAAATTTTGCGCGGATCAACTCGAATACCCGATGCAGATACCACATGACCCAAAAAGCTAACTTCTCTCAACCAGAACTCACATTTACTGAACTTGGCATATAACTGCTTATCCCGTAAAATCTGCAACACTAATCTCAGGTGCTCAGCATGTTCGGTTTCATCTCTTGAATAGACCAAGATGTCATCAATAAACACAACTACAAACCGATCCAAAAACGGTCTGAAGATCCGATTCATCAAATCCATAAATACCGCAGGGGCATTAGTGAACCCAAACGGCATCACTAAGAACTCATAGTGGCCGTATCTTGTTCTGAAAGTAGTTTTGGGTATATCCGAATCTCGAATTCGCAACTGATAATAGCCCGATCTCAAATCTATCTTTGAAAACACTGAGGCTCCCTTTAGTTGATCAAACAAATCATCAATATGTGGTAACGGATATTTATTCTTTATTGTCACTTTATTCAGCTGACGATAGTCGATGCACAACCCCATGGTTCCGTCCTTCTTTTTCACAAACAATACTGGTGCACCCCAAGGTGAGAAACTTGGTCGAGCGAAACCTCTATCCATCAACTCTTGCAACTGAGCTTTCAATTCCTTTAATTCCGTTGGTGCCATACGATACGGAGCTATCAAAATCAGTGTAGTCCCAGGTACAAGTTCGATACCAAACTCTACCTCCCGAACAGGTGGTAACCCCGGTAATTCTTCGGGAAAAACATCCGGATATTTACATACCACTGGTACCGATTCAAGTTTCTTTTCTAGTTCTTTATTATCAAATACGTATGCAAGATACGCTTCACACCCCTTTCTCACATATTTTTGAGCTAACATCGAGGATATTATTGTTGGCAATCCATTCAAAACAGTAGACTCGACTCGGATTATCTCATTATTTGCACACCTCAAATCAATAGTCTTACTTTTGCAATTCACAACTGCATCATGTATGGTCAACCAATCCAAACCGAGAATAACATCAAATTCATCAAACAGTAAGAGCATCAAGTCAGCCAGAAAACAGGAGCCTCGGATTATTAAGGGACATTTCTTACACACCTTGTCGACAAGCACATAACGACCCAAGGGATTCGACACTCGAATTACGAACTCAGTAGACTCAACAGGTAAAGTCTTACTGGATGCTAAGGTCTCACATTCATATGAATGAGTAGAACCAGGGTCAATCAATGCAATTACATTAGTATCAAAGAGAGTGAAAGTACCGGTAATAACATCTGGCGAGGAAGAATCCTCGCGTGCGCGTATAGCATAAACTCTAGCAGGAGCACTAGCCTCAGATCTGGTTGTAGCATCTCTAGATCCTCTCTGACCGCCACTAGCATTCCCAGTATTTCTGGATGGTCTACCCCGAGCAGTAGTAGCACCTGGTTTCCCACTCTGATTTACATTTCGTTCAGACAATCTCGGGCAATCCTTGATAAAGTGGTCAGCTGATCCGCACTTATAACAGGAGCGATCATGGAATCTACAACTCCCCGAATGCCATTTACCACAATACTGGCACTCTGTTCTATCTCGACGATCATTTCCAACACTGGCAACCGAAGTGACTTGTGTAGTCACAGGGGGTCGATCACGATCTCGTCTAGAAAAGCCCGAAGTGTCTTTAGACCGGCCTAAATCACCTCTAAATTTCTTCGATGAATGTTGAAAAGGCTTTCCCGAATATCTCTTATGAAACTCCTTTGCTCCCATATCAGCTTTTCTTTTCTCCTTACTGAGCTCTTCAGCTTTGCAAGCTCGCTCGACAAGTACCACAAATTTTCTGATTTCTAAAATGCCAACATACAATTTTATATCATCGTTCAGTCCATCTTCGAAACGTTTACACATTACAGCTTCTGAAGAAATGCATTCTCGAGCGTACCGGCTAAGCCTTACAAACTTTCGTTCACAGTCAGTAACCGACATGGAACCTTGTTTAAGTTCAAGAAATTCTTTCCGTTTTTGATCCATGAATCTCTGGCTGATATACTTTTTTCGAAACTCGGTTTTGAAAAACTCCCAAGTTACTTGCTCTCTGGGCACAACAGAAATCAACGTATTCCACCAATAGTAGGCAGAATCACGTAGCAAGGAGATAGTACACTTTAGGCATTCATCGAGTGTGGAAGATAGTTCATCAAGTACCCGAATAGTGTTGTTCAACAAAAATTCAGCTTGCTCGGCATCGTCGCTGTCTATAGCGTTAAATTCAGTAGCCCCGTGTTTTCGGATTCTGTCAACTGGGGGCTTATTTAACCTTATTTGGTCAGTTATCGGAGGTATCGCAGGTGTAGGGGTTGTATTAGTCGAGAATGGGGGTTGTGGAATAGCCGTATTAGTTCGAATATACTGATTGAACCAATCATTCATCACGCTATAAAAAGCCTGTCTAGCTTCATCATTCTGATTACTAGCAATAGGTTGAGAGTCCACCGGCGCTGTCCCTTGTGCGGGAGCAGGCGCTACACTCTCAAGATCATCAGCTACCGCTCGGTTGGGATCGGGATCCATTACTATAAATAAACACATTTCTAACTGTCAGAAATCACCACACTATCAAATAAACACATAATGGCATGTATAGCTAGACCTGGACGTATTACGGTAGTCCTAGAATCGACTAAACCGTAGCTCTGATACCAATAAAATTGTAATGCCCTGTACCCGAGACCGTTACCGGAGTCGAACACGGGGTGTTAACAGACTTAATTCATTTGCTTACACAGTTCATTTTAAATTTTCCAGACAAGCTAGCTAACTGCATCACAGTCACTTTAAAAATCATATTTCGAGTTCCAAAACTCGAAAACTGATTCCGTAAATTTTTCCTGAAACTAGACTCATATATCCATCTACAAATTTTTTTCCAGAATTTTTGGTCAGGCCAATTAGTACAGTTTATTAGTTAAAATCGCCCCTGTTTCAGGGTTCGACTACTCTGACCTTCATGCATTACGACTTAGATATCTCCCTGTACAGGGCTTAAATACTTATTCCATTTATTTCTAATGAAACTAGACTCAAAAAGGAATCCTTACATATAAAGAATGACTTCTAATTATCTCTGGTTAATTTATAGTGAATTTCCAAAATCAAAACAGGGGATCCAGAAATCGCTCTGGCCCTGTTTCACGAAAACTTAAACATCTCATAAAATACGGCTCATATGGTCGTTCCGTTTCTTTCATATGAAAATAGACTCATCAAGATTTGATTAAATAATTTATTCATTATTTAATTACATTTCTACTATTTGTAGTGATTTTTCAAACTCACATCACTGCTGCTATCAGCATCTAGTTTAAGGTAAATTTCACCTATCTCATAGTTTTCCATGAATCAACTAGCCATTTGTCATACATAGCACCAAAATGATCGTGATTAACCATTCCAATGGCTAATCATTACCAAGCATTTCCATACCACTCAATGAACAATATACAAAATGATTATAATGCTATGCTCAAAATATAATCTCTATACGCATTCGGCTGCCCGTCATAAGTATAAATCAATTACCTCAAAATATAATTCAAGTAGACTCATTATATCACCGTTTATTTGTTATGCTTATATGTCATGACTTAATCAAATCATAAACTAAGTTCCATTACTCGAATACTTACCTCGGATGTTGTCGAACGACTTCAACGGCTACTCGATTACTTTTTCCTTTCCCTTATCAGATCTAGACCCTCTTTGCTCTTGAGCTTAATTTAAAACAATTGAATTCATTTAATTTCAAATCAAATAGGCGATTTAATGTAATACATGTATATTATAAGGTTGAGGTACATATGACTTAATGGTTAACTATCAAACACCATACGCATATATATATATTTTCTCTAGTCATGCACAACCCAACTTCTTACTTAGGCATTAACAATTTTTATAGATATATGCATATCTATGTTAAGGCCGATTATATATTTAATACATTCTACAAATATGGTTATTTGTATTGACTAAATGCCATTTTGTCTCAAGTTATTCTTATAAGCACATCCATCCAAATACATTCGTACTTAAACATCATTGCATATACGTATATATACAAGAACCATTCTTAACATACTTACTACTCATTTACAAAACAAAATACTCATATCACATTTATAAAACTACAACCCGAATATACCTATACTTACCTCACTTAAACATCAACCCTCAATTTCTTTGAGAAAGCACATTTCCGAAAATGATAAGGCAATATAACAGCCTTTAATCCAACTTATAATTCATACATATCACATTCCAAGCATTCACTCTATTCTATCACTTAAAATACAAACATTACTCAATAATTTCCTAGTTCAAATTCGGCAATTACACCAATTCACTAGATGTTTTATTATTATTATTGTTCATTTATTCAAACTACTTACAAATACCTTAAACTATCTTAATTAACAACCATTTGTAACTTATTCATTAAACATGAAAACAACCATATATCTCTTCCATTTCCTACCATGGCCGAATGCTCAAGACACCACACCATTTGAAATTTGGTCATGGGTTAAGCAAAGAACTTAATGACTAACTCAAAAAAAATGCTAAAAAATCCAAGAATCATCCTTGAACTTACCTTGATTTAGCTAAGCACCATAGCTGAATTTCTCAAAGCTTTTTCTCTTCTAGTTACGGCAATGAGGAGCATGGATGGAGAAACTTTGGTTTCTCCTCCCATTAACTAGTATTTTATTAACCTTATTCCTTATTTCATTTTGTAACATAAAATTATTAGCATAAAATATTAACACAAAATAATTATAATATGTTTTAGTCCATAACATGGCTGGCCACCATCTAGAATTTGGCCAATTTGACATGCAAGTACAAGCATTTTCTAACATGCATCAATAGGCCACTTTAACATTTGCCTAGCACATTTCTAAATTTTCTCACACAAGTCCTATTTAATAAAATTCACTTACAATTAGCAAAATTCAAACATGAAATTTTCACACATGCATATATACATATAATAAGCATCAAATATGACGGTTAATTATTTTTATGACTCAGTTTTGTGGTCCCGAAACCACTTTCCGACTAGGGTCACATTAGGGCTGTCACAATCATGTACATATCATTACAATCATATAATTCAGTCCAACAATTTAACATAGATAAGTTCATTTCATTATAATCCTTTATCTCATAAAAAGTTATATATCATTAGCATTCATCAACATTCGACGTCCAAATCAAGACAATGACATTTTCATTCATATCATAATATTATGACTTTTATTCATACCTCTACTACTTTCTATTTATTCCGTTCATCTTATCAAGTAAGCCATATACACTACATCGTATGAGCATTAAGCAAGTATGGATATTTATCACATATGTATCATAAACTTTTATTCATACTTTTCTAAACCGAGACTTATCATAATCATAATTTTACTCAAATACCTTCAGATAACATTGAACATGGTCGGCGCAGCTCGGTTGGAGA
This sequence comes from Gossypium hirsutum, assembly GCF_007990345.1. Lineage (NCBI taxonomy): Eukaryota > Viridiplantae > Streptophyta > Magnoliopsida > Malvales > Malvaceae > Gossypium > Gossypium hirsutum. The sequence goes on along the minus strand of NC_053426.1, from coordinate 32,459,679 downwards.
GTGCCCTGTCTAAATAAGACGGTACTGTACTCATACGCGTCGGAAGACATCACACTATCACAGATCAGTGGCATGTATAGCTAAACTTTTACACATGCTAGGTTAGTCCGAGAACCGACTAAATCTACTCTGATACCACTAACTGTAACGCCCCGTACCCGAGACCATTTCTGGAGTCGAACACGAGGTGTTAACGGACTTAATTCATTACTTAAACAGCTCAAACAATTTATTTTAAAATTTCCAGACAAGCTGGCTAACTGCATCACAGTCGCTTTACAAATCATATCTCGAGTTCTGAAACTCAAAATTCAATTCCGTAAATTTTTCCTGAAACTAGACTCATATATCTATCTACTATTTTTTTTCTAGAATTTTTGGTCGGGCCAATTAGTACAGTTTATTAGTTAAAGTCTCCCCTATTTCAGGGTTCGACTACTCTAAACTCTGTGTATTACGAATCAGATATCTTCCTGTACAGAGCTTCAATGATTGTCTGTAATAAAACTAGACTCAATAAGGAATCTGTACATATAAATAATGACTTTTAATTATCTTTGTAAAAGTTATGGTGAATTTCAAAAGTCAGAACAGGGGATCCAGAAATTGCTCTGGCCCTGTTTCACAAAAATTTAAACATCTCATAAAATATAGCTCATATACCTGTTTTGCTTCTTCCATATAAAAATAGACTCATCAAGCTTCGATTCCATACTTATTCATTATTTAATTCCATTTCTACTATTTTTAGTGATTTTTCAAATTCACGTCACTATTGCTGTCTGAATCTATTTTATGGTAAATTTTTCCTATTTCATGGTTTCCATGGAATAGCTAGCAATTTGACATACATAACACCAATATGATCATGATTAGCCATTCCAATGGCTAATCATTACCAAGCATTTCCATACCACTCAAAAACCATATCATAAGACCATATATACAAAATGATTATAATGCTATACATGCCATACTCAAAATATACAAGCCATTATGCCAAGATGGTATACGGATAGTGTGAGCGTGCCTCCGACTGTTTCCGATTTCCAAGCTGGCTTGTCAAAACTACAAGGAATGAAAAGGAGGGAGTAAGCATAAATGCTTAATAAGTTCACATGCAAATAGCAAGTAACATAACTATATAAGCAAACATAAAACATCATTTGCATAATCATCACCAAGACATTCATATCACATTTTCATTTATCATCTTACCATATTGTTGTTATATCGATTTTTCAACCCGAGGGTTAAGTACATACCTGTTCAAAGTACCCATTTCACAACACTTACCAATACGTCCCTTTCATCTTGAGTATTCCTCCATTTCAGTAGAACTTTACCCGTTAAACACATCGGAATATAATTCGGATACATGGAAAGTTTGCACATAAGTTCCACATATGTAGCCAAGCTACCATGTAACCCGCCTATAAGTGAACTCGGACTCAACTCAACGAGCTCAGGCGTTCGTATCCATAAGTGAACTCGGACTCAACTCAACGAGCTCGGATGCCTAGTTGCATCTCTCGAACTCGGACTCAACTCAACGAGTTCGGACATTTGCATCCATAAGTGAACTCGGACTCAACTCAACGAGTTCGGATGCCCAAACATCCTAGTGACATGTCACTTGTATCCTAATCTATTCCTAAGATTCAAACGGGCGTTTTCCTTGATCACACATCTTTTCCATCTTCCACGGAATATCGAAATTGATACTTCGGTGATAGTTCATACTCATCAAGTAATTCACATAATTACATATTATTCAACAATAACCACAAAGCATAATATTTCATGATAATAATCAGCATCATATCATATAAACAACATTAAATTGCTTAAAATGACAATTATGTTACTACTTTTACACATGAACTTACCTCGTATGCAAAAATGGGTACTTTTACCATTTCGTCCACAACTTGGTATTTTCCCCATTTTAGCCCGAATTTTAGTTTTCCTTGCTAATCGAGCTTGGAAGCTTGAAAGACCCTAGCCATGGTTTCTCCTTGCTATATTCGGCCATGGGGTTGAAGATGAGCAAAATTGGCTTTTAATTTTGTATTTTAATTCATTTTACCCCTAAATGACCAAAATGCCCTTACTACTAAACTTTCCAAAAATTCCATCCATGTCCAATTTTTGTCCATAGACTTAGAAATTGGTAAAATTGCTACTTAAGACCGCCTAATTAATATTTCAAAACAATTTCATACTAGAAACTTCTAGAATACAAGTTTTGCAAATTATTCGATTTAGTCCCTAATTTCATTTTAAGCACTTTATGCATAAAATTTCATCACAAAATTTTCACACAATCATGCAATCATATCATAGACTTTGAAATAATCATAAAATAATTATTTCTATCTCAGATTTTGTGGTCACGAAACCACTATTCTGACTAGGCCCAAAATCAGGATATTACAATATTAGTCAGAGATTCCTGGACCAGAAAAAGAAGGAATTTCTAGAGCTCAAACAAGGAAATATGACAGTGTTCGAGTATGAACGAGAATTTGTTAAATTGAGCAAGTATGCTAGTGAATAGGTTCAGACTGAAGCCGAAATGTGCAAACGATTTGAAGAAGGGCTAACCAAAGATATCAAGTTGTTAATTGGAATTCTAGAATTAAGAGAATTCATGGTGTTGGCTGATCGAGCACACAAGGCCGAGGAATTAAGCAAAGAAAAGAGACAAGTGGAAAGGAAAGCTCGAGTTACGAGCAAAAGATTTATGAACAAGACGCAATCATCTGCTTCAAAGAAATAAAAAAATTATCATGAGCATTTTGCTACATCAAGGGAGTATTCGGGAAAGGAATGAAATTCTAAACACACCAACCCGAGGTCTTCGTCTCCCTTAACAACCAGTGTTGGGAGTATTGGAAACTGCAAACCACGATGCAATGTCTGTAATAAAATGCATTTTAGAGAGTGTCGGATGAGAAGTGGGGCTTGCTTTAAGTGTGGTTCTCTTGACCATTTTCTTAAGGATTTCCCAGAAAGGGTTGAGAAAGACATTGAACAGACCCTGAAGCTGAGTAATCTTGTCTCGAGGGGCAGACCACCACGATATTCTAAAAATGTCAGTGGTAGTTGTAGTATTGCAAAAGATTCAACAGCTAGATTTGAGGTTCGGGCTCCGGCAAGAACTTATGCAATACGTGCAAAGGAAGATGCTTCAGCACCAGATGTTATCATTGATACATTCTCTCTACCTGATACTGATATTATTACTTTGATTGACCCTAGTTCCACACACTCATATATATGCACAAAATTTGTGTCTGTCAAAAATATGATTGTTGAATTCATCGAATTTGTGGTTAAAGTTTCAAACCGCTTGGATCAGCATGTTATGGTGGATAAAATTTGTAAAAATTACCCATTGATGATAGAGGGTTATTGTTTTCTGGCTAATTTGATGTTGTTACCCTTTGATGAATTTGATTTAATATTGGTAATGCATTGGTTAACCCAACATGATGTAGTGGTAACTTGTAAGCATAAATACATTACATTGAAGTGTTAGAATGGTGAGTTACTCCGGGTTGAATCTGAGAAACTAGATGGGTTGTCTAATGTGGTTTTAGCAATATCAGTACAGAGATATATTAAAAAAGGGTATGAGGCTTATCTTGATATTGTACTGGATACCAAAGTATCAGAGCTAAAAATCCAGTCGATGCCGATTGTTTGTGAGTTTCCTGAGGTATTTCCAAAAGAACTACCTGGTTTACCTCTAGCTAGAATGGTGGAATTTTCTATAGACCTTGGGCCAGGGATGACACCGATATCTATAGCACCATATAGAATGGCTCGTACTAAATTGAAAGAGCTAAAGGTACAGTTGCAAGAGTTGATTGATAGAGGATTTGCCCGACCCAGCTTTTCACCATGGGGTGCACCGGTATTGTTTGTAAAGAAGAAAGAAGGATCATTAAGATTATGCATCGATTACAGACAGCTTAATAAAGTCACAGTAAAGAATAAGTACCCGTTGCCTCGTATAGATGACTTGTTTGATAAATTAAAAGGTGCCACTGTATTTTTGAAAATTGATCTATGATCTGGTTACTATCACCTACGAGTTAAAGATTCAGATGTGTCGAAGATAGCTTTTAGAACCAGATATGGGCATTATGAGTTTTTGGAGATGCCATTCGGATTAAAAAATGCCCCGATGGTATTTATGGATTTAATGAACAGAATTTTCAGACCATACCTGGACAGGTTCGTGCTTTTTTTTATTGATGATATTTTGGTTTACTCTCGGGATGTGAATAAGCATGCTGTGCATCTGAGAATTGTATTGCAAACTCTGTGTGAGAAACATCTATATGCTAAATTCAGTAAATGTGAATTCTGGCTATGGGAAGTTAGTTTCCTTGGACATGTTACATCTGCAGAGGGTATTCAGGTGTATCCGAACAAAATTTCAGCTATTGTAAGTCGGAAGCCACCGAAGAATGTTTCAAAAGTCAAAAGTTTCTTGGGACTAGCAGGATATTATCAAAGATTTGTTAAAGGGTTTTCAATGATAGCTTCTCCGATGACTCGATTGTTACAAAAAGAAGTGAAACTTGAGTGGACTGATAAGTGCCAGCAGAGTTTTGATAGATTGAAAGCTTTATTGACGAAAGTGCCTCTATTAGTCCAATTTGAATTGGGTAAGGAATTTATAGTTTACAGCGATGCCTCATTGAATGGTTTAGGATGTGTATTGATGCAAGATAGTAAAGTAGTGGCCTATGCATCTAGGCTACTAAAACCGCATGAAAGAAATTACCCTGCACATGATCTTTAATTAGCGGCTATTTTTTTGCATTGAAAATATGGCGGCATTATCTTTTTGGTGAAAAATGTCACATCTTTACAGATCATAAAATTCTGAAGTATTTAATGACACAGAAAGAACTAAATTTGAGACAACGTAGGTGGTTGGTATTATTGAAAGATTATGATCTTGTTATTGATTACCATCCAGGTAAAGCTACTGTAGTGGCGGATGCTTTGAGCAAAAAAATCCTTATTTGCCTTACGAGCATTGAACACCCAGTTTTTTTTATCTGATGATGGTTCAATCATAGCTGAGTTAAAAGTTAGACCGACGTTTTTGCAATAGAGCTCTGAAGCTCAGAAAAATGATAGTAAGTTGCAAGCAAAACGAACAAAGTGAATCAATTCCTGACTCAGAATTCTAGGTCAAGACCGATGGTTGTTTGTTATTCAGAGGTAAAGTATGTGTACCAAAAAGTTTAGAACTAGTATGGAAGATTTTGAATGAAGCTCATAATGGTAACATGTCTATACATCTTTGTAGTAATAAGATGTATAGTGACTTGAAAAAGATGTATTGGTGGCCAGGAATAAAATGGGATATTTTTGAATTTGTATCGAAGTGTTTGATATGTCAACAAGTGAAGACTGAACGCCAAGTACCTTCGGGATTATTGTAGCCAATTGCAATACTGGAATCGAAATGGGAAAGAGTTACCATGGACTTTGCAATGAGATTACCTTTATCACCAAAAAAGAAAGATGTCGTTTGGGTAATTGTTGATCTTTTAACGAATTCTGCACATTTTATTCCAGTACGTATGGATTTTTCATTGAATAGATTGGTTGAATTATATGTTTTTGAAATTATAAGACTGCATGGAGTACGAATTTCCATTATTTCAAATAGGGATCCTAGGTTTACATCTCGATTTTGGAGTAAGTTGCAAGAAGCTTTGGGCTCTCCTTTACAATTTAGTACAACATTTCATCCTCAAACGGATGGAAAATCTGAACATGTGATAAAGATATTAGAAGACATGCTTCGGTGTTGTGTACTTGAATTTGGAGGTAAATGGGAAAAATATTTTCCTTTGATTGAATTTACTTACAATAATAGTTATCAATCCAGTATTAAAATGGAGTCGTATGAAACTCTACATGGTCACAAATGTAGAACTCCATTGTATTGGACAGAGTTAAGTGAGAAAAAGATACATAGAGTTGACTTGATCCCGAATACCGAAGAAAAGGTAAAGATAATTAGAGATAGTTTGAAAGTTGTAACACCCCAAACCCGGCCTAGACGATATGACCGGATCCGGTGCGCCATGTTGATGCGTTCAAAACGTTCCGTATTACTTAGTTTGGAAAACTTAGTTGGGGTTGTAAAAGATACTTTCTAAAGCAGGTTAAAGTGAATAGAAGCTGTGCACCAGGTAGGAAACCAGGAAGAAGAGGAGGTGAGTCCGTCGGACTGCTTAAGTACCAAGCTCCCTTCGGTTCCAATCCTAGACATGCACACCACCATTGCCACACCTTAACGACTCGTATAATTTTGAGAAAACCGTCTGGTTGTGTCTATCTTAAGAAAAGGATTAAGTTTGAAAACGTTTGCTTAGTGAAAGTCTTACTTGTAATCGTGTTATTTTGAAATCCCTTGATGTTTTTGAAAACCCGTCCTAAAGCTAATCCATTTTCCTTAGTTATCATAGTTTTTTTTTTCATTATAATAAAATAAAATAATAAAAGTAAAAAATCCATAAAAAATAATTAAAAGGCCTTATTACACTTAAAACCTAAAACCATAAATGAAATTAAAAGGACGTCCAGTTCACCAGAAAGAAACCAGGTTTGTAGAAACATGTGGCCAGTCCAAATCCCTCACAGCTCCAAGCCCACTATGGTTGAGGATTACCTGCGAGGGTGAAAATAAGGGGTGAGTTTTGGGAAACTCAGTGTGTAATCCAACCCAACCATAGCCTAAATCAGTTCAAACCACAGAGACAGAATAAGTTGGCCTCAGCCCAGAACAGATATCAGAATAAAGCCCGTAGGCCTAGAGCAGACCAGAATAGATATATCATGCTTATGCAGAAACCCAACCATATCCAACCACATACACCCCCATACCATCCTTTCACCATGTGGGGAGACTAGTCGACCCACCCAACCGCTACATGCCACAGAAATCTGCAGCATGGCTGCCAGATACAGAAAATGTGACAGAGTCACCAGATACAGATATTTTGTGGTAGTGCCACCAGAACAGATATACGTGGCAGGGCCACCAGAACAGATAATTTGTGGCATAGCCACCAGGACGCTTCCTCCATAATATAACCCATGTCCCCATGCAACAAATATTCATTCATGGCATACATCATACAGATTTAATTCATCATGCTTTTCAGACAAAATTAACCCTAGGGGGTATAAAGGTCATTTTGCACACGTAGGGGTATAATGGTAATTTTGCATACATAGGGGTATTCTAGTAAATCTAACTATTTCTAAGGTTTTCATGCATATCGTAGCTATTACGTTTAGCCAGAAACACTTACCGAGCGTTCTTACCGAATTGGGCCCGTTGGCCCATTAACCTAGTTTTGGCCCATTAAGCCCAAAATATCATAACGCACGAAATCGCGCGTACTGCAGTTTTATCACTTCTGATTACCAGTAATAATTACCCATACGTCTCATGAGCATTCACACACTCGCAAGCGCCCAAAATACCAGTTTTTCGGTATTTCGGCTTTTCGGCTTTTGCCGATCTAGCCTATGAAAGGGTGTCAGCTACACACCTGTTTTCGGGATTTCCTCGTCGAGATCTACACCCGAACTGCCTACAATTGAATCACTTACTATTACTCCAAATAGCAAAAATACAATTGAGTATCTAGTCCCTTACCACATTCGGCCAAACATGCTAAAAACCCTTATTGCTCTTACCTTACTACCGAAAGATGGTTAACTCCAAAGATCCGATCGTTCCACCTGTCCAAGCCCTTGATCAACCGCCTCTAAATCACACTATTAACAAAACAAAATAGTTATTACGACCCCTCAGGGTTACAAGTCCAAATCGACAACCTCCCTAACTTTTAGGGATTTCGGCTTTTCCTAAAATATGTAAGAAGACTAAGTTTTGGCGAAGACTTACCACCGATTCCTTAGTGACTGATTCCAACGAGTTTCCCACTCGATCCCGATGTAGATCTAAGCCCTCAGATGATAACAAAAGTCGATATTTCAGTGACTTCAGTATTCGGCCAAGTCCCTTTTAATGTGGGGTTTTTCGGCTTTTTTGCAACTTGTGCTTAGAAAGGTAAAGCGAGAGGGTTTTGCTATGGTCTTGTTGTCAAAAATTGAGGTTTTAGAGGGCTGGTGAATCGGCCACAAATGATGAAGGGAAGAGATGTGGTTTTGGTTATAAGAAATCGGCACAAAAAGAATAAGCTTTCGGGATTTCGACTTTTTATGATGTTCGGCTTATAAGGCTAAAAATAAAAAGATTAAGGATGTGATGAAGAGTAAAAAGGTAGAAGGGTTCAGCTATGGAGAAGGAAGAGGAGAAGGTAGATGGAGAAAAAGAAATAAAGAAAAGAGGAGAAGAAAAGATTATCAGAATTTCGGCACAACACACCCCAAATGCCGAAATTCCCACTACTACAATACCTAGCCGAATTTCCCATGCTAGAGTCCCTTGGCTAGCCACCTTTTGCTCCTTGATCAGCTCCTAGATTTCCTCCCTTATCTTTATCCTTATTCAACCCCCTTACCTTCTTAAACTCTTCCTGACAGACTTTTATTTCAGTTCCATTACTTCCCTTTCCTGTACATAAAAATTAATCACTTAATTTGCTGTCATTGTGACTTGAACCTGGGTCCTCCCCAAGCTTCCACACGCCACTACATCCTTCCCAGTGGCGTCACATGCCACTTTACCACTTGCTTCCTTGTGATCCATTTTTCACAAATAATTCCTAAAAGCCCAATTTATCAGAACCCCTTTCTCTTATAGAATTAAATTTAATTAAACTACCGGGTTTTATCCTAAGCTTGGGCCTTCTAGAGGCCCACCAACATGATTAATCCTACACATAACAAACAGAACACAGAATTTTAAATTTTACAACTTGTACAGAATTCCTAAAAATTGGGGCGTTACAACTCTACCCTCCTTAAAGAAATTTCGTCCTCGAAATTTACCTGATCCGAACAGATGAGGGTATTTTTGTTGCATTGCCTCCTCTGGCTCCCAAGTAGCTTCTTCTCTGCCATGGTTACGCCAAAGCACTTTCACTAATGGTACCGATTTCCTCCTCAGAACCTTAACGTCTCGATCCAATATTTGTACAGGCTCCTCCTCAAAGGTCAAATCAGTTCGCACCTCAATTTCTGCAACCGGAACGACATGAGTAGGGTCAGAACGATAACGCCTTAACATGGAGATGTGAAAAACATCGTGAATCCTGTCTAGCTCTGGAGGCAATTCCAACTGATAAGCCACTGGGCCTACTCGCTTCAAAACCTGATAAGGCCCAATGAACCGCGGACTCAACTTGCCCTTCTTGCTAAACCTTAGTATCTTCTTCCAAGGTGAAACCTTCAAGAAGACCATATCGCCCACTGAGTATTCAATCTTCTTACGCTTCAGATCTGCATATGACTTTTGCCTATCAGACGCTTCCTTTAACCGATCTCTAATTAACTTGACCTTATCCTCAGTATCTGCCATCAACTCAGGTCCAAGAACTTGTCGCTCCCCCAGTTCAGTCCAACAACTAGGTGTTCGGCACCTTCGCCCATACAGTGCTTCATAAGGTGCCATTCGAATACTCGACTGATAACTATTGTTGTATGCAAACTCTGCCAAAAGCAAGTAATCCTCCCAACTACCTCGGAAATCAATAACACATCCCCTCAACATGTCTTCCAGAATCTGAATAACTCTTTCCGACTGACCATCAGTTTGGGGATAGAAAGCCGTACTAAAGTTCAATCGCGTTCCCAACGCCTCATACAACTTTTTCCAAAACCGAGATGTGAATCTAGGATCCCGATCAGAGATAATCGAAACCGGAACTCCATACAGTCGCACAATCTCTGCCACATACAACTTGGCTAACTTCTGAAGAGAAAAGTCTGTGCGAACAGGTATAAAATGAGCCGACTTGGTCAACCTATCTACAATCACCCATATCGAGTCTTTCTTCGATGGTGACAAGGGTAGCCCACTCACAAAGTCCATGGTTACCCTCTCCCACTTTCAAAGTGGTATTTTTACTGGTTGCAATAATCCTGAAGGTAACTGATGCTCAGCTTTCACCTGCTGGCATGTCAGACATTTCCCCACAAATTCAGTTACCTCTCGCTTAAGTCCAGGCCACCAATACAGTTCTCACAAGTCATGGTACAACTTATTCCCTCCAGGATGCATGGCACAAAGTCCCCCATGAGCTTCCTTCAAAATTGACTGTCTCAAGTCAGAGTCCTTCGGAACACAAATTCTTCCTCGAAAACACAGAACCCCACCATCATTTATCCCAAACTCAGAAGTTCCCCCTTCCTTAACTTGTTGAAAACGAGGGACCAAAGACTCATCCTTCAACTGCTTCTCTTTAATCTGATCCACCCAGGTTGGCCTTACTTGCAATTCAGCCAACAGACTTCCATCGTCAAACAGACTTAGACTTGCTCTCAGATCAGATACAGCTCTACGACTTAGAGCATCGGCCACCATATTAGCCTTGCCTGGGTGATATTCGATTGAACAATCATAATCCTTAAGCAACTCAATCCATCTCTTTTGCCTAAGGTTCAGTTCCTTCTGAGTCAGCAAATACTTGAGACTCTTATGATCTGTGTATATAATACACCTTTCCCCATACAAGTAGTGTCTCCAAATTTTAAGCGTAAAAATCACTACTGCTAACTCCAAATCATGAGTAGGATAGTTCCTTTCGTGAGGCTTAAGTTGTCGAGACGCATAAGCAACTACCTTACCCTCTTGCATCAACACACAACCCAAACCTACGTATGATGCATCACTGTACACAGTAAAATCTTTTCCAGACTCTAGTTGAATTAACACAGGTCCTTCAGTCAGAACTTTCTTCAACCTCTCAAAAGCTTCTTGCTGCTTCTCCGTCCAAACAAACGGTACTCCTTTCCTTATAAGTTTTGTGAGAGGTGCTGCCATCACAGAAAAACCTTCCACAAACCTTCTGTAGTAACCTGCCAATCCTAGGAAACTTCAAATTTCTGAAACTGACCTAGGTGGCTTTCATTCCAAAATTGCTTCAATCTTTCGAGGATCCACTCTAATCCCCTCTGCAGAGACCACATGCCCCAAAAAGGTTACCTCCCTCAACCAGAACTCACACTTGCTGAACTTCGCATAAAGTTCTTTCTCCCTTAACACTTGTAACACAGTGCAGAGATGCTCATCATGTTTTGCTTCGGTCTCAGAATATACTAGAATATCGTCAATAAAGACGACCACGAACCGATCCAGAAATGGTTGGAACACACGATTCATCAGATCCATAAACTCTGCAGGAGCATTTGTTAGTCCAAATGGCATAACCAGAAACTCATAATGACCATAACGAGTCCTGAATGTTGTCTTATGAATATCTGCCTCCTTGACCCTTAACTGATGATATCCAGATCGAAGATCGATCTTGGAAAACACAGAAGCTCCTTTAAGCTGGTCGAACAGATCGTCAATCCTTGGCAGAGGGTACTTATTCTTAATCGTCAGTTTGTTCAACTGGCGATAATCAATGCACATGTGCATCGTCCCATCCTTCTTCTTCACGAATACCACCGCTGCTCCCCATGGAGACACACTTGGCCTAATAAAGCCCCTATCCAACAATTCTTGAATTTGCGCCTTTAACTCCACTAACTCCTTCGGTGCCATCCTATATGGTGCAATGGACACTGGTGCTGTCCCAGGCAACAGGTCGATTCCAAATTCAACTTCCCGATTTGGAGGTAATCCCGGAAGCTCCTCTGGAAAGACATCTTGGAACTCTTTTACAGCTCTAACCTTATCCACTGTCAGCCCCTCTACATCTTTTTGACTTGCAAATGCCAAATAGGCCTCACACCCTTTCCGAATCCACTTTTCAGCCCTCAATGCCGATATCACATTAGACAAATAGTCCCTTCGCTCACCTATCACCATAACCTCATCCCCTTCCGTGGTCCTTAGCACCATTCGCTTAGCAGCACAGTCCAGAGTCGCCTTATGCTTAACAAGCCAGTCCATTCCCAGAATGATGTCAAATTCTCCAAACGGCAACTCCATTAGATCGCCAGGAAAGATCCTACCTTGAGTTTCTAAGGGTACATACTTATACAGCTTGTCTACCCTAACCGAGTGACCCAAAGGACTTAACACAGATACCCCACTCACTATCTCCTCAGAATGCACTCCCAAAGACCCAGATATGGCATACGCAATATAAGAATGAGTAGATCTAATATCCACCAAGGCAGTATACGGCATATTAGAAACTAAAAACGTACCAGTTATGACATCAGGTGCGTCGCCCTCCTCTCGACGACGAGCTGCATACACCAATGCTGGCTGCCGAGCCTCAGCATTTCCGGCTCCCCTGCCAAGCGCCCCTTGACCTCGACCATTTCCATTCCCATTTTCGCCCCTACCTTGTCCACGTCCTCTTGGTGGTTGTGGTCCACCTCTCATGGGTTGAACAACCCTCTGTACAGCAACCTGAGCCTGATCAGCTCTCTGTGGACAGTCCTTAACTCTATGCTCCATAGATCCGCATCGGAAACAAGCACCAGAACGTTTCCTACACTCACCCAGGTGTACCTTACCACAATCCCCACAGATTGGCGGTCTAACCACATTCATCGGAACGGCTCGAACTGGCTCCTCCACTCTCGCCCTTTTGGCATTCTTGTTTGCTCCACCCGAAGGTCCAGAATCCCTCCGGAAACGGTTTCGATCTTTCTCACGGTTCTGCCTCTCAGTACGCTTTACCTCCTCAGCGATCTTAGCTTTTTCCACCAGAACCGCGAAGTCACACTCCCTCTGCGGAGCAATCAGCACCTTAAGGTCATTTCTGAGTCCATCCTCAAAGCGAACGCTACGCTCATACTCCGTAGAAACTATTCCCACAACATACCTACTCATCCTCAAAAATTCAGCCTCGTACTCAGCGACAGTTTTGCCTCTTTGGACCAGATTCAGGAATTCTTTCCTACGACCGTCCACATAACTTGCCCCGACGTACTTTCCTTTAAAGGTTGTCTTAAACAGCTCCCAAGTAACCCTATCAGCTGGGGTTCCATCCCTCGTGGTGAGCCACCACTGATAAGCCTCATCTCGCAGTAAAGATACGGCCCCCTTCAGCTTCTGCTCCACAGAACAGTCCAAGTCATCCATAATTCGTTCTCTGGCCTCCAACCAATATTCCGCCACATTCGGGGCTACACCAGATACGCCCATAAAGATCTTCGCTCCATTAGCCTGAAGTCGTTCAGAAATCGACCCTCGAATTCCGTTGCCCGAACTTGCCCCGGCAACCCTTTCCAGAACTCGAAGCATTGCCTGCGACAGGGCGTCATCCCCAGCACCAGGATCATGAGATTCCACTTCCGTTTCTGAAGGTACCGGTGCTTCTACCGCTGACATATGTCCTGAAGACGAAGATCCCGCTCGAGCTCTTCCTCGGCCTCGTCCACGGCCTCTACCTCGAGCTGCTCGCGTACTCATATCGTATAATCTGATTATGAATTTTATGCATTAATTTTAGCATTCCAGTGATTATTACAGATGTTTTATGATTCAAATAGTAATTCAGAGATGGTTTTCGTAGAATCGACGTCTAACTACAGTTTTAGCCTTTTAGCAAGCTTTTCTAGGGTTTCAGTAGCATCCTATCTAGAGTATTCTAGTAAAGTTTCAGTATAGACAGATAATTCAGAATATATTCAGAAAAATTCAGAATACTTACAGGCTTCGGCTTGAGATTCGGAATGCCACCTTCAGAAGTCCAGATTTAAAAACTGATTTTTTTTTTGAAAATCTTCGTTTTTGTAAACCCAATCCACAACCGAGTTGTTGCAACTTGGCTCTGATACCACTAAATGTAACACCCCAAACCCGGCCTAGACGATATGACCGGATCCGGTGCGCCACATTGATGCGTTCACAATGTTTCGTATTACTTAGTTTGGAAAACTTAGTTGGGGTTGTAAAAGATACTTTCTAAAGCAGGTTAAAGTGAATAGAAGCTGTGCACCAGGTAGGAAACCAGAAAGAAGAGGAGGTGAGTCCGTTGGACTGCTTAAGTACCAAGCTCCCTTCGGTTCTAATCCTAGACATGCACACCACCATTGCCACACCTTAACGACTCGTATAATTTTGAGAAAACCGTCTGGTTGTGTCTATCTTAAGAAAAGGATTAAGTTTGAAAATGTTTGCTTAGCGGAAGTCTTACTTGTAATCGTGTTATTTTGAAATCCCTTGATGTTTTTGAAAACGCGTCCTAAAGCTAATCCATTTTCCTTAGTTATCATAGTTTTTTTTTCATCATAATAAAATAAAATAATAAAAGTAAAACAAATCCATAAAAAAGTAATTAAAAGGCCTTATTACACTTAAAACCCAAAACCATAAATGAAATTAAAAGGACGTCCAGTTCACTAGAAAGAAACCAGGTTTGTAGAAACATGTGGCCAGTCCAAATCCCTCACAGCTCCAAGCCCACTATGGTTGAGGATTACCTGCGAGGGTGAAAATAATGGGTGAGTTTTGGGAAACTCAATGTGTAATCCAACCCAACCATAGCCTAAATCAGTTCAAACCACAGAGACAGAATAAGTTGGCCTCAGCCCATAACAGATATCAGAATAAAGCCCGTAGGCCCAGAGCAGGCCAGAATAGATATATCATGCTTATGCAGAAACCCAACCATATCCAACCACATACACCCCCATACCATCCTTTCACCATGTGGGGAGACTAGTCGACCCACCCAGCCGCTACACGCCACAGAAATATGCAGCATGGCTGCCAGATACAGAAAATGTGACAGAGTCACCAAATACAGATATTTTGTGGCAGTGCCACCAGAACAGATATACGTGGCAGGGCCACCAGAATAGATAATTTGTGGCATAGCCACCAAGACGCTTCCTCCATAATATAACCCATGTCCCCATGCAACAAATATTCATTCATGGCATACATCATACAGATTTAATTCATCATGCTTTTCAGTCAAAATTAACCCTAGGGGGTATAAAGGTCATTTTGCACACGTAGGGGTATAATGGTAATTTTGCATACACAGGGGTATTCTAGTAAATATAACTATTTCTAAGGTTTTCATGCATATCGTAGCTATTACGTTTAGCCAGAAACACTTACCGAGCGTTCTTACCGAATTGGGCCCGTTGGCCCATTAACCCAGTTTTGGCCCATTAAGCCCAAAATATCATAATGCACGAAATCGCGCGTACTGCAGTTTTATCACTTCTGATTACCAGTAATAATTACCCATACGTCTCACGAGCATTCGCACACTCGCAAGCGCCCAAAATACCAGTTTTTCGGTATTTCGGCTTTTCGGCTTTTGCCGATCTAGCCTATGAAAGGGTGTCAGTTACACACCTATTTTCGGGATTTCCTCGTCGAGATCTACACCCGAACTGCCTACAATTGAATCACTTACTATTACTCCAAATATCAAAAATACAATTGAGTATCTAGTCCCTTACCACATTCGGCCAAACATGCTAAAAACCCTTATTGCTCTTACCTTACTCCGAAAGATGGTTAACTCCAAAGATCCGATCGTTCCACCTGTCCAAGCCCTTGATCAACCGCCTCTAAATCACGCTATTAACAAAACAAAATAGTTATTACGACCCCTCAGGGTTACAAGTCCAAATCGACAACCTCCCTAACTTTTAGGGATTTCGGCTTTTCCTAAAATATGTAAGAAGACTGAGTTTTGGCGAAGACTTACCACCGATTCCTTAGTGACTGATTCCAACGAGTTTCCCACTCGATACCGATGTAGATCTAAGCCCTCAGATGATAACAGAAGTCGATATTTCAGTGACTTCAGTATTCGGCCAAGTCCCTTTTAATGTGGGGTTTTTCGGCTTTTTTGCAACTTGTGTTTAGAAAGGTAAAGCGAGAGGGTTTTGCTATGGTCTTGTCGTTAAAAATTGAGGTTTTAGAGGGCTGGTGAATCGGCCACAAATGATGAAGGGAAGAGATGTGGTTTTGGTTATAAGAAATCGGCACAAAAGAATAAGCTTTCGGGATTTCGACTTTTTATGATGTTCGGCTTATAAGGCTAAAAATAAAAAGATTAAGGATGTGATGAAGAGTAAAGAGGTAGAAGGGTTCAGCTATGGAGAAGGAAGAGGAGAAGGTAGATGGAGAAAAAGAAATAAAGAAAAGAGGAGAAGAAAAGATGATCAGAATTTCGGCACAACACACCCCAAATGCCGAAATTCCCACTACTACAATACCTAGCCGAATTTCCCATGCTAGAGTCCCTTGGCTAGCCACCTTTTGCTCCTTGATCAGCTCCTAGATTTCCTCCCTTATCTTTATCCTTATTCAATCCCCTTACCTTCTTAAACTCTTCCTGACAGACTTTTATTTCAGTTCCATTACTTCCCTTTCCTGTACATAAAAATTAATCACTTAATTTGCTGTCATTGTGACTTGAACCTGGGTCCTCCCCAAGCTTCCACACGCCACTACATCCTTCCCAGTGGCGTCACATGCCACTTTACCACTTGCTTCCTTGTGATCCATTTTTCACAAATAATTCCTAAAAGCCCAATTTATCAGAACCCCTTTCTCTTATAGAATTAAATTTAATTAAACTACCGGGTTTTATCCTAAGCTTGGGCCTTCTAGAGGCCCACCAACATGATTAATCCTACACATAACAAACAGAACACAGAATTTTAAATTTTACAACTTTTACAGATTTCCCGAAAATTGAGGCGTTACAAAAATGGCCTCAGACCGTCAAAAGTCTTATACTGATTTAAAGTGAAAAGAGATAGAATTTCAGGTTGGTGATAAAGTGTTCTTAAAAGTGTCACCTTGGAAGAAAGTTCTCCGATTTGGCCTTAAAGGAAAACTGAGTCCACGATTAATGGGCCATATGAGATCATTGAAAAAATTGAGCCTGTTGCATATGGGTTAGCATTACCACCGGAGCTTGGTACAATTCATAATGTGTTTCATGTGTCCATGCTACGATGATATCGATTGGATTCTTCACAAGTTATTACTCCAACAGAAGTTGAGATTTAGCCTGATATGACTTACAATGAGGAATCGATTAAAATACAAGCATATGAGATGAAACAGCTAAGAAATAAAAAGGTGACATTGGTAAAAGCCCTCTGGCAACGGCATGGTTTAGAGGAAGCTACTTGGGAGCTGGAGGATGCTATGAGGAAATAATACCCTAACCTCTTTTCTGGTAAGAATTTTTTAGGACGAAAATTTCTAAGAGGGGAGAGTTCTAACAGCCCATTTTCGGTGAGATCGAAACAATGGCTTCGGGACCACAGATCCGAGCCAAAAATAAAAATTTATTTTATTTTATTTTATGTTTTCCATCATGATAGGAAGGTCACATGAAGATTTTGATACGAAAATTTTACTGATTGTGTGTTTAATTAGGGAAAGGACTAAATTGCATAAAATGCAAATGTTAGGTTCTAGTAGCTATAGGTATCAAATAGCTATGGAATTCAAAAATTAAGGTCCTTATATGGTAATTAGACCATTGAAGAGTAGTTAGAAGATATTTTAATAACTCATCCATGGAAAAATTTGAAAAGGTTAGGGACTAAATTAGAAATCATTAAAATTAATAGATGATAATTAATTAAAAAGAAAACAATCATCTATTTTCATATCATCTTCAACATTTTTCTATGGAAATCCTAGGAGAGAGGAAGAAAACTTTTCAAGCTTAATAAGGTATGAAATCAAGTCCCGTTTTTAGTTATTTCTATATTTTTAGAATCAGGATAGCCTAATCTTTTTATTTAGGGGATTTATTTGAAAAGTTATCAAGGTATGAAATTTGGGTCATGGATGAATATGCTGAAAATTAGAAATTTATGGTAGAAAATTAAAAGTTATTCATAGATAAACAACTTTTACAAAACAATTTTTGATGAAAACTTGATTAAAGGACTAAAATGAAAAAATGGTAAAACCCATGGAAAATTCTGAAATTTGTGAAGCATATGTGTTGTAAATGTAGTACATAAATTTCTGCTAGGCTTGGAAAGAGGGTTAAATTTCATGAATTTCATTTTCCGAGCCTAAGGACAAAATCAAAATTTTTGAAAAGATATGAGCAAAATGGTAATTTTACCTAGGATGTAATAGGATGCAAATGTATATGAAATGTGATAGATTAATAGTTAAATTTACCTATAGAGATCCGGAAAAACCAACCACGGAACTATACCGAGGAAAGCAAAAGGTTTCGGATTAATTGAAATTCAAATACGAACCATTTTCAAGGTAAGTTCGTGTAACTTAAAAATGTATGTTAATATGCTTGAATTGAATTGCATAATTGTGTTGATTTGTGTGAGATGATATAATGAATTAGTCTTAAGTTGCGTAATATGGAGAAATTATCATGTTTCGATTGAATGTTGAATTTCGATGGGTTAAGAATAATAGTGCATATGTTGCAAATAGAATTTAGCCCGGACGGGTAATTCTAATGTAAGCCCTCTTGAGGTTAGGTTATAAATTGGATTTAGCTAATCCATATTAAGCTCTCTACAGCATATGCTACGGATAGGATTTAGCCTGGATTGGTAATCCTACTGTAAAATGTAAGGCTCAAAAGTGTGTCTTTTTATTATGTACCCTAATGGGTACTTTTGCACATGTGTATATTACTCGAACATCCATCAAGATTTCAATAGTTCGACGGAAAAGACTCTTAAAGTGTGGAAAGGTGAAATTAATGGAAGCTTGTAATGTGATGAGCTCATCTATGTTTACTTGATATTCATAAGAGATTATCTGACTAACTTGTTTAATAAGTGTATGTGTTTAGGTAACTTACCCAAAATCGATGGAATGTAAATTCATGTATGCTAGTATTAATTAATATGACCGGTAAGTTTATTTTCCATTATATGAAATTACTAAGCATAAAATACTTACTCCGTTTAATTTTCTCTATTTTATAGTGCTTAAAACTCGCAAAGGTTGGAAGTTAGTTGGAGCAGTCATCACACTATCCACTATCTCATTTTGGTATAAATAGAAATCTCAGTTTGGTATAATGGCATGTATAAGCTTATTTGACTAATGATGGCTTGCAATTGTTGTTTTGTAATCTAGCCATTGGAGTGGCTAGTGGTAGTCTAAGTTTGTCTATTTTTGAAGTAATATTTTGGTAATCACATAAGTGCTTATTATATGATAGTTTGTTGAATTATGTTAGCATATGAGCTTATGATAATAGTAAGTTTATATCCTTTGATGCATGAGATAATACCACATGATTGATGGCTAAATTTATGTGAATATGATGTTGGATTGGTAGATATATGCTTGTGAGTTTGGGTGCAGGAAAATGGTAAGTTTTGGGTGACAAATGAGGTTAGGAACTGGCTTTATTTTGTCCACACGGGTAGACACATGGGCGTATGTCTTGGCCATGTGTGACACACGGCTTCTCCCATGGGCATGTGGTTCAACTGTATGTTCCCTGCGTCTTAAAAATGAGAAACTGAATGCTCAGAATTGGACACACAAGTAGAGACATGGGTGTGTGTCTCAGCCATGTGGTTGACACGGCCTTGAACACGGCGTGTTACATGGTCATGTGAAAATTGCACCTAAATTTCGAAAATAAAATTCACCACACGGCCTAGCACATGGGCGTTTGACTTGGCCGTGTGACTTCAATTTCTTCATGCCTTGTAAGTCAGAGAGTTACACAGGTTAGGGACACAGACATGTGTAGTACACGGCCCAACCACACGGGCGTGTGAGCCCTGCAGCTTGGAAAAGGTTTGAAATGTCGCAAAAAATTTATGAGATTTCGATTAAGTTCTGACTTGATTCTAATGCTCGTATTGGACCTCGAAGGTCCAATTAAGAGATGTTTTGAATGATCTCGGTAAACGAATAGCAATTTATGTAAATTATTTGTTAAATGTTCTGAATGTTTCGGTAATACTCTGAAACCCTGTTTTGACGACGAATACGGGTTAGGGGTGTTACAGTTACATGCACATGCAACCCCACTAGTTTTCATACAAAAACAAAAATTGGACAACGAAGAAGTGCATGTTACAAACTCTCGAACGAAACACAATGATCACAATCTTGTTAAAATCGTAAAACTATTTATACAAAACTTAGTAAACCAGGATTTGTCATATCAGATCATTAAGAACAAAATTAAATATGGAAGCATACTTGAATCCATTAATATCTTGAGATCTTAAAATGTTGTGGTTTTGATATTCTAAATTAACATAGAAGTACTCTATAGATGGTGGCTCTCTCTTTCCTGAACATAGGATGTCAGAAAAGTTACATATGTGTAATTTAGAGACCATGATCCTAATATTAACTTTTGTACATTATCCTTAATTTCTAATTAACCCATCATCAATTAGAAATTAGTTACTAAAGTATATACACATATTTGACCCATACTTTATTTAAAAACTAAAGTGCAATAAGTCTTAAACAAATTAGGTCACTTTTAACTTGGGTAACATTTTATGATAGTAAATAATAACATATAATTAATCTTATTATATATGTGATATCTATATTTTTCAATCAATCACCCACTTGGAACATACATATATATCCTAATTACTTTATAGCTACATGTCATTATATAACCTTATGAGCTCAAAATTTACTATCATATCCAAAAGGTATTCCGAACAATCTCGTCCATTAATTATATTAATATAGAACCAAGGAAACTTTTGTTACATATATTGTAACTAAATCCAACCCTAATCATGTATATTAACACAATTAAATGACATATATCAAGTATAGATGTGTAACATGGAAATTACATGCTATGTGATCTAAACATGTCTATTTCCAACTAGTCTTCCTTAAACCTTAGTAAGACCAAAATTTACCAAAATTAGAGTGCGAATAAACCAAATAAGTCTTATTTTTTTAGAAATTAACCTTAATATTCAAAAACTAAAATAACTGAAAATGTGTCCATAACATAAAAGCATTTAAAATTACAAACTCCCACTAAAATCGAATATCCTAAAATAACTTAACACCTACATGAGCAACGTGGCTTCTTTCCAATGATCCATACTCGAATTACTCAAATATCTTAACAACATTCTAACAATTTGCACAATATCCGAACACGTGCAAAACTGAGCATACATTAGCCTTCTATTGCTCAAGCATAAGGAATCTTTTGCATTTCTTTAATCTCAAAATTATTCTTGGGGTATTGATTGAAACTATTATTACTCCCACTAAACTTGTTATATATACCATCATTAGCCAAAGCCATCTCGAAACCTAATGAGATAATTACTTGGTGGTAATATTGTAATACTACTGACGAAATGCTTGCTTAAGCCCGTAGATGGATTTCTTTAATTTACAAATCATTGACTTTGTATCATCAAACACAAAAGTTATCTAATTATACCATATAAATTGTTTCATCATTGTTACCATTAAGAAACACGATATTGACATACATCTAATGTAGCTCAAGGTCAAAATGTCACTAAAGTCATTATAAGTTTTTCTCTAGTGGACCTTTTTAATGACATTGGTTGTGACAGCCCTAAAGTGACCCTAGTCGGAAAGCGGTTTCGGAACCGCTAAACCGAGTCACCAAATTATTTGAATATGATATTTATTGTCTAGATTATGTGATTATGAATGTGTGAAAGTTTTAAGCTTCGATTTAGTAAATTGCATGTGAATTTAGTCAATAGGACTTATGTGTGACACTTTTGAAATGTGATAGGTTAATCTATAAGGATCTATTAGTGCATGTAATCAAAGGGGTAGACTTGCATGTCAATTTCCCCCATTTAATTACTAGTGGCCGGCCATGACAAAGGGTGATGGGCAAAACATGTCATAAAACATGTTGTGCTAATGGTTTATGTTAGAAATGATAAAATAATAATGGTTAGTAGGATGATGAAAGAAAAAAAAAGAGATCATCATCCATGTTTCTTCCTAGCCGATTCTAAAGAAAAAAAAAGAGAGAACAAGAGCATTCGGTGATGAAAACAAGCTGTGTTCTTTGATTATTCTTAGCTGAATTGAAAGGAGGAAGAAAGGAGTGAAGCAATCGGTCATCTTAGGTCAATATTAAGCTCAAGAGCAAAGGGGAACTAAATCCGATAAAGGGAAGGAAAAAGTGGTCGAATAGCCATCGAAATCGTTCGACAACATCCGAAGTAAGTTTTCGAGTAACGAGACTTAGTTTACGATTTGATTAAGTCATGACGTATGAGCATAACAAATATACGGTGATATGACGATTCTACTTGAATTATATGTTGAGTTAATTAGTCTATACGTATGACGGGTAGCCGTATGTGCATAGAGATCGTGTCATAAAGCAAACTAAACCATGCTGTTTGTATGTGGCTAGTGAGCCGAAAATGGGATTGCTTAATACGTGACTTGTGTTTGAACTCTAATTATGAAAATGAAATATAGATGTGTCATGATTTATTGGTATGTGCATGAATATTTGGATGATAACCGGGCAAAGTCCCGAAGGCATTTGTGCGAGTTACTAGTTCCGGGCTAAGTCCCGAAGGCATTTGTGCGAGTTACTAGTTCCGGGCTAAGTCCCGAAGGTATTCGAGCGAGTAGCTATATCCGGTTAAATCCTGAAGCTACTTGGCTTGGGAATGAGCGACCTTGCTGTAATAGTTTCAATTAATACGCTCGTAAAATCCCAGTGATGAGGTATGTTTCGTATATGCTTTGACTTAGTTGATCCCTTACAAATAGTATTCGCTCAGTCGATAAATGAGCTACCGGCCTTTGGCTAAGTTGATCTTTTGTGCATGAATATAAGGGTTGGTAATGTGAAGTAAGTATGATATTGAGAATTTGTGCATATGAAATTATCTGTTTAGCCATATGAATGTTACACTTTAGTTGTGTCAAATTTTATGGCTCAAACTTACTAAGCATTAAATGCTTACTCCGTTCTTTGAATCTCTGTTTTATAGATTTTGGTTTGTCAGCTATCGGACTCGGGATTATTGAAGTCGAAGTCGCCCACACTATCAAAGCCCCCTTTGGTACACTTTTGGTTGAACTTTGAAATGGCATGTATAGGACTACCCGTTTTGTTGTTGGTCATGGACCCTTTGGTTTTGTATAAATTTGGATAGCCATGCGAAAATGGCTTATATACACTTTGAGCTTAGTATTATAATCGTCTTGTATGATGTTCGTTAAGAGGTATTGAAATGTTTGGGAACGATTAGCCATTGGAATGGTTAATCATGATCATATTTGTGCTATATATGCTAAAGGGCTAGTTGAATCATGGAAACTATGTAATAGGTAAAGTCTACCTTAAAAATAGATGCTGATAGCAGCAGTGACGTGAATGTGAAAAATCACTAAAAATAGTAGGAATGGAATTAAATAGTGACTAAATTATGTAATCGAACCTTGATGAATCTACTTCCATATGGAAGAAACGAAACGGTCATATGAGTCGTATTTTAAGAGATATTCAAGTTTTCGTGGGACAGGGCCAGAGCGATTTCTGGATCCCCTGATCTGACTTTGGAAATTCATTATAAATTAACCAGAGATAATTAGAAGTCATGCCATATATGTATATATTCCTTTTTGAGTCTAGTTTCATTAGAAATAAATGGCATAAGTATTGAAGCCCTGTATAAGGAGTTATCTAAGTCGCAATGCAGGAAGGTCAGGGTAGTCAAACCCTGTAACAGGGGATAATTTAAATAATAAACTGTACTAATTGGCTTGACCAAAAATTCTAGAAAACAATTTGTGGATGGATATATGAGTCTAGTTTCATGGAAAAATTACGAAACTGATTTTCGAGTTTTGGAACTTAAGATATGATTTTTAGGGTGACAGCGACACAGTTAGCCAGCAGTCTGGAAATTTTTTTAAAATGGACTGCGATAGTAAGCGAATTTAATCTGTGAACCCCTCGTGTCCGACTCCGGCAACGGTCTCGGGTACGGGGTGTTACAATTTTATTGGTATCAGAGCCACGGTTTAGTCGATTCTAGGACTACCGTAATGCGTTTGGGTCTAGCTATACATGTCATTATGTGATTATTTGATAGTGTGGTGATTTCTGGCATTTGCAAATGTGTTTATTTATAGTAATGGATCCCGATCCCGACCGAGCGGTAGCTGATGATCTTGAGAGTGTAGCGCCTGCTCCCGTACAAGGGACAGCGCCGATGGACTCTCAACCTAATTCTAGTAACCCGAATGATGAAGTTAGACAAGCTTTCTATAGCGTGATGAATGATTGGTTCAACCAATACATTCGAACTAATACGGCTATTCCACAACCTCCATTCCCGACTAATACAACCCCCGCACCTACAATACCTCCGGGAACTGACCAAATAAGGTCAAATAAGCCCCCAGTTGACAGAATCTGAAAACATGGGGCTACTGAATTTAAAGCTACGGACAGCGATGATGCCGAGCAAGCTGAATTTTGGTTGGACAACACTATCCGGGTACTCGACGAGCTATCTTGCACACCCGATGAGTGCCTAAAGTGTACTATCTCCTTGCTACGTGATTCTGCCTACTATTGGTGGAATACGTTGACTTCTGTTGTGCCCAGAGAGCAAGTAACTTGGGAGTTTTTCCAAACCGAGTTTCGGAAAAAGTATATCAGTCAGAGATTCATGGATCAAAAATGGAAGGAATTTCTTGAACTTAAACAAGGTTCCATGTCGGTTACCGACTATGAACGAAAATTTGTGAAGCTTAGCCGGTACGCGCGAGAATGCATTTCTTCAGAAGCTGTGATGTGTAAACGTTTCGAAGATGGACTGAATGATGATATAAAGCTGTATGTTGGCATTTTAGAAATCCGAGAATTTGGGGTACTTGTCGAGCGAGCTTGCAAAGCCGAGGAGCTCAGTAAGGAGAAAAAGAAAGCCGATGTGGGAGCAAAGGAGTTTCGTAAGAGGTCTTCGGGGAAGCCCTTCCAACAGTCATCGAAGAAATTTAGAGATGGCTTAGGCCGGTCTAGAGACACTTCGGGCTTTTCTAGACGAGATCGTGATCGACCCCCTGTAGGTACACAAGTCACTTCGATCGCCAGTGTTGAAAATGATCGTCGAGACAGAAAGGAGTGCCAATATTGTGGTAAATGGTATTCGGGGAGTTGTAGATTCCATGACCGATCCTGTTACAAGTGCGGATCAGTTGACCACTTTATTAAAGATTGCCCGAGGTTGTCTGAACAGAATGTAAACCAGAGTGGGAAACCGGGTGCTACCACTGCTCGAGGTAGACCATCTAGAAACACGGGAAATCCTAGTGGTGGTCAGAGAGGATCTAGAGATGCTACAACCAGATCTGAGGCTCGTGCTCCTGCTAGAGCTTATGCTATACGCGCACGCGAGGATACTTCCTCGCCAGATGTTATTACCGGTACTTTTACTCTCTTTGATACTAATGTGATTGCTTTGATTGACCCTGGTTCTACTCATTCTTATATATGTGAAACCTTAGCATCCAGTAAGACTTTACCTATTGAGTCTACTGAGTTCGTAATTCGGGTGTCAAATCCCTTGGGTCGTTACGTGCTTGTCGATAAAGTGTGTAAGAAATGTCCCCTAGTAATTCGAGGTTCCTGTTTTCCGGTAGACTTTATGCTTTTGCCGTTTGATGAATTTGATGTTATCCTCGGTTTAGATTGGTTGACCGTGCATGATGCGGTTGTGAATTGCAAAAGCAAGACTATGGATTTGAGGTGCGCAAATAACGAGATAATCCGAGTTGAGTCTACGGACTTAAAGGGGTTGCCAGCTGTAATATCATCAATGTTGGCCTAGAAATATGTAAGAAAGGGGTGCGAAGCATACCTTGCGTATGTACTTGATGACAAAGAGCTAGAAAAGAAACCCGAATCTGTGCCGGTGGTTTGTGAATACCCGGATGTTTTTCTCGAGGAATTACCGGGTTTACCACCTGTTCGGGAGGTAGAGTTTGGTATTGAGCTTGTACCTGGGACTACGCCGATTTCGATAGCTCCGTATCGTATGGCACCAACCGAGTTAAAAGAGTTGAAAGCTCAGTTGCAAGAATTGACGGATAGAGGTTTCGCTCGACCAAGTTTCTCACCTTGGGGTGCACCAGTATTGTTCGTGAAAAAGAAGGACGGAACCATGAGGTTGTGCATCGACTATCGTCAGCTGAATAAAGTGACGATAAAGAATAAATATCCGATGCCACGTATTGACGATTTGTTTGATCAACTAAAGGGAGCCTCAGTGTTTTCAAAGATAGATTTGAGATCGGGTTATTACCAGTTGCGAATTCGAGATTCGGATATACCCAAAACTGCTTTCAGAACGAGATATGGTCACTATGAGTTCTTAGTGATGCCGTTTGGGCTCACTAATGCCCCTGCGGTATTTATGGATTTGATGAATCAGATCTTCAGATCGTATTTGGATCGGTTTGTAGTTGTGTTTATCGATGATATTTTGGTTTATTCGAGAAATGAAACCGATCATGCTGAACACCTGGGATTAGTGTTGCAAATTTTACGGGATAAGATGTTATATGCTAAGTTCAGTAAGTGTGAGTTCTGGTTAAGAGAGGTTAGCTTCTTGGGTCATGTGGTATCCGCATCGGGTATTCGAGTTGACCCGAGCAAAATTTCAGCCATACTTAACTGGAAGCCTCCGAGAAATATTACTGAGGTTCGGAGCTTTTTGGGACTTGCCGGTTACTACCGACGGTTTGTGAAAGGTTTCTCGATGATAGCCACACCAATGACGAAACTACTTCAGAAGGATGTTAAGTTTGAATGGACAGAAAAGTGTCAGAAAAGTTTCGAACAATTGAAAACTCACTTGACGGAAGCTCCAGTACTAGTGCAGCCCGAATCAGGCAAGGAGTTCGTCATTTATAATGATGCATCCCTACTTGGGTTGGGTTGGGTATTGATGCAAGAATGTCGAGTTGTGGCCTATGCGTCGAGACAATTAAAGCCACATGAGAAAAATTATCTGACCCATGATCTCGAATTAGCTGCCATCGTATTCGCTTTGAAAATATGGCGACATTACTTATTTGGTGAGAAGTGCCATGTATTTTTGGATCACGAAAGTCTCAAACATTTGATGACTCAAAGAGACTTGAATCTGCGACAAAGACGTTGGCTCGAGTTGTTAAAAGATTATGAGCTTGTCGTTGACTATCACCCGGGAAAGGCTAATGTGGTTGCGGATGCCTTAAGTCGCAAATCACTGTTTGCTTTACGAGCGATTAATGTACACTTGTCTGTTCTATCCGACAATGTGTTAGTGGCAGAATTAAAGGCCAAACCATTATTGATTCATCAAATTTGTGAAGCCCAGAAAGTCGATGATGAATTGGCTGCAAAACGGGCTGAATGTGTTCCGAATATGGAATCAGAGTTTCAAATTGATGATGACGATTGTTTGAGGTTCAGAAGTCGGTTGTGTGCTCCAAGAAATTCAGGACTCATTTCGATGATTCTAAACGAAGCTCATTGTAGCCGAATGTCAATTCACCCGGGGAGTACGAAAATGTACAACGATCTAAGACGTCAGTTTTGGTGGCATGGTATGAAATGAGACATTTCCGATTTTGTTTCGAAGTGTTTAATATGTCAGCAAGTGAAGGCGGAACATCAAGTGCCTACGGGTTTACTTCAGCCGATCATGATACCTGAATGGAAATGGGATCGAGTCACGATGGATTTTGTATCTGGGTTGCCATTGTCGGCAAGTAAGAAAGATGCGATTTGGGTTGTTGTTGATAGACTGACTAAGTCGGCTCATTTTATCCCCGTACGTACGGATTTTTCATTGGATAAACTAGCTGAATTGTATGTTTCTCAGATTGTGAGATTACACGGGGTACCGATTTCTATTGTGTCGGATAGAGTTCCAAGATTCACCTCGCGATTTTGGAAGAAATTGCAAGAAGCTTTGGGTACCAAGCTGCATTTTAGCACCGCTTTTCATCCACAAACTGATGGTCAATCCGAGCGGATAATTCAGATACTTGAGGATATGTTGAGATGTTGCATCCTCGAGTTTAGTGGCTCATGGGAGCGGTATTTACCTTTGATTGAATTCGCTTACAACAATAGTTTTCAATCAAGTATTAAGATGGCACCTTACGAGGCTTTGTACGGTCGTAAATGCCGTACACCATTGTTTTGGACCGAGCTCGGTGAAAGTAAAATTTTCAGAGTTGATTTGATTAAAGATGCTGAACAGAAAGTAAAAGTAATCCGTGAAAGTCTGAAGGCAGCCACAGATCGTCAGAAATTGTATGCGGATTTGAAACGAAAAGATATTGAATATCAGGTGGGAGATAAAATGTTTCTTAAAGTTTCGCCTTGGAAAAAGATACTCAGATTTGGCCGTAAGGGCAAGTTGAGTCTGAGATTCATTGGGCCGTACGAAATCTCCGAACGAGTTGGTCCAGTTGCGTATAGATTGATTTTGCCCCCTGAACTTGAAAAGATTCACGACGTCTTTCATGGTTCGATGCTTCGACGTTATAGATCTGATCCGTCACACGTAATTAATCCATCAGAGGTTGAAATTCAATCCGACATGAGTTATGAAGAAGAGCCGATTCGTATCCTAGCTCGTGAAGTGAAAGAGTTACGAAACAAAAAGGTTCCTTTAGTAAAAGTGTTATGGCTCAAACACGGGATAGAAGAAGCTACTTGGGAACCCGAGAACTCTATGAAAGAGCGATACCCAAACCTATTTACCGGTAAGATTTTCGGGGACGAAAATTTCTTAAGTGGGGGAGAGTTGTGACAGCCCTAAAGTGACCCTAGTCAGAAAGCGGTTTCGGGACCGCTAAACCGAGTCACCAAATTATTTGAATATGATATTTATTGTCTAAAATATGTGATTATGAATGTGTGAAAGTTTTAAGCTTCGATTTAGTAAATTGCATGTGAATTTAGTCAATAGGACTTATGTGTGACACTTTTGAAATGTGATAGGTTAATCTATAAGGATCTATTAGTGCATGTAATCAAAGGGGTAGACTTGCATGTCAATTTCCCCCATTTAATTACTAGTGGCCGGCCATGACAAAAGGTGATGGGCAAAACATGTCATAAAACATGTTGTGCTAATGGTTTATGTTAGAAATGATAAAATAATAATGGTTAGTAGGATGATGAAAGAAAAAAAAAGAAATCATCATCCATGTTTCTTCCTAGCCGATTCTAAAGAAAAAAAAAGAGAGAACAAGAACATTCGGTGATGAAAACAAGTTGTGTTCTTTGATTATTCTTAGCCGAATTGAAAGGAGGAAGAAAGGAGTGAAGCAATCGGTCATCTTAGGTCAATATTAAGCTCAAGAGCAAAGGGGAACTAAATCCGATAAAGGGAAGGAAAAAGTGGTTGAATAGCCATCGAAATCGTTCGACAACATCCGAAGTAAGTTTTCGAGTAACGAGACTTAGTTTACGATTTGATTAAGTCATGACGTATGAGCATAACAAATATACGGTGATATGACGATTCTACTTGAATTATATGTTGAGTTAATTAGTCTATACGTATGACGGGTAGCCGTATGTGCATAGAGATCGTGTCATAAAGCAAACTAAACCATGCTGTTTGTATGTGGCTAGTGAGCCGAAAATGGGATTGCCTAATACGTGACTTGTGTTTGAACTCTAATTATGAAAATGAAATATAGATGTGTCATGATTTATTGGTATGTGCATGAATATTTGGATGATAACCGGGCTAAGTCCCGAAGGCATTTGTGCGAGTTACTAGTTCCGGGCTAAGTCCCGAAGGCATTTGTGCGAGTTACTAGTTCCGGGCTAAGTCCCGAAGGCATTTGTCCGAGTTACTAGTTCCGGGCTAAGTTCCGAAGGCATTTGTGCGAGTTACTAGTTCCGGGCTAAGTCCCGAAGGCATTTGTGCGAGTTACTATATCCGGGCTATGTCCCGAAGGTATTCGAGCGAGTAGCTATATCCAGTTAAATCCCGAAGGTACTTGGCTTGGGAATGAGCGACCTTGCTGTAATAGTTTCAATTAATACGCTCGTAAAATCCCAGCAATGAGGTATGTTTTGTATATGCTTTGAATTAGTTGATCCCTTACAAATAGTATTCGCTCAGTCGATAAATGAGCTACCGGCCTTTGGCTAAGTTGATCTTTTGTGCATGAATATAAGGGTTGGTAATGTGAAGTAAGTATGATATTGAGAATTTGTGCATATGAAATTATCCGTTTAGCCATATGAATGTTACACTTTAGTTGTGTCAAATTTTATGGCTCAAACTTACTAAGCATTAAATGCTTACTCCGTTCTTTGAATCTCTGTTTTATAGATTTTGGTTTGTCAGCTATCGGACTCGGGATTATTGAAGTCGAAGTCGCCCACACTATCAAAGCCCCCTTTGGTACACTTTTGGTTGAACTTTGAAATGGCATGTATAGGACTACCCGTTTTGTTGTTGGTCATGGACCCTTTGGTTTTGTATAAATTTGGATAGCCATGCGAAAATGGCTTATATACACTTTGAGCTTAGTATTATAATCGTCTTGTATGATGTTCGTTAAGAGGTATGGAAATGTTTCGGAACGATTAGCCATTGGAATGGTTAATCATGATCATATTTTGTGCTATATATGCTAAAGGGCTAGTTGAATCATGGAAACTATGTAATAGGTAAAGTCTACCTTAAAAATAGATGCTGATAGCAGCAGTGACGTGAATGTGAAAAATCACTAAAAATAGTAGGAATGGAATTAAATAGTGACTAAATTATGTAATCGAACCTTGATGAATCTACTTCCATATGGAAGAAACGAAACGGTCATATGAGTCGTATTTTAAGAGATATTCAAGTTTTCGTGGGACAGGGCCAGAGCGATTTCTGGATCCCCTGATCTGACTTTGGAAATTCATTATAAATTAACCAGAGATAATTAGAAGTCATGCCATATATGTATAGATTCCTTTTTGAGTCTAGTTTCAGTAGAAACAAATGGCATAAGTATTGAAGCCCTGTATAAGGAGTTATCTAAGTCGCAATGAAGGAAGGTCAGGGTAGTCAAACCCTGTAACAGGGGAGACTTTAAATAATAAACTGTACTAATTGGCTTGACCAAAAATTCTAGAAAACAATTTGTAGATGGATATATGAGTCTAGCTTCATGGAAAAATTACGAAACTGATTTTCGAGTTTTGGAAATCAAGATATGATTTTTAAGGTGACAGTGACGCAGTTAGTCAGCTGTCTGGAAATTTTTAAAATGGACTGTGAAAATAAGTGAATTTAGTCTGTGAACCCCTCGTGTCCGACTCCGGTAACGGTCTCGGGTATGGGGTGTTACATTGGTTCTTGATGCTGTAGAGTTCGTCGCACCATAAAAAAAAAACAACCATCCTTAGTTAATTCCTTTCATTGCTTCTTTTATAATCTCGTATCCGTAGCTTTCTTCTTTTTCTTTATATACCTTATTGAAGTTAGATTTGTTAAAAACATACCAATTTGAACATTTTCATTCTTGATAAACCTCTTTTCAATGTCAACCATAGATCCTTTAGTCGTAGTAATATTTGTTAGATATAATGCCCCTAACTGTTTCAACGCGTGCAATGATTTTGGCACATATAAAAGTAGTCAAATCAAACAAAATAAGCTCACATAAGATGTAACACCCCGTACCCGAGTCCGTCGCCAGAGTCGGACTCGAGGGGTTTGCAGACTTAAATCACTTCTTTGCACAATCCATTTTAAATTTTCCAGGCAAGCTGGCTAACTGCGTCACTGTCACCTTAAAAATCATATCTTGAGTTTCACAACTCGAAAATCAGTTTCGTGATTTTTCCCTGAAACTAGACTCATATATGCATCTACAAAGTTTTTTTTAGAATTTTTGGTCGGGCCAATTAGTACAGTTTATTAGTCAAAGTCTCCCATGTTACAGGGATCGACTACACTGACCTTTGCGCATTACGACTTGGATATCTCCCTGTACAGGGCTTCAATACTGATGACGTTTGTTTCTATAGAAACTAGACTCAAAAAGGAATCTATTCATATATGGCATGACTTCTAATTATCTCTGGTTAATTTATAATGAATTTCCAAAGTCGGAACAGGGAATCCAGAAACCGTTCTGGCCCTGTCTCACGAGAACCTGAATATCTCTTAACATACTGTCCATATGATCATTTCGTTACTTTCCTATGAAAATAGATTCATCAAGGTTCGTTTACATAATTTATTCACTATTTAATTCCATTCCTACTATTTTTAGTGATTTTTCACATCCACATCACTGCTGCTGCCAGCATCTGTTTTTTTAAGGTAAACTTTACCTATTTCATGATCCTCCATGGATCAACTAGAGTTTGTCATACATATTCCAAAGGTGATCAAGAATAACCCTTCCCATGGCTAACCGTTACCAACATTTCCATACCTCTCGACGGACAAAATACAAAACGATTATAATGCTATGATCAAAGTATATTTAAGCCATTTTCGCATGGCTATCCAAATTTACACAAAACCGAAGGGTACATGACCAACAACAAAAGGGTAGTCCTATACATGCCATTTCAAAGTTCAACCAAAATTGTACCAAAAGGGGGCTTTGATAGTGTGGGCGACTTCGACTTCAAAATCCCGAGTCCGATAGCTGAAGAACCAAAATCTATAAAACAGAGAATCAAAGAAACGGAGTAAGCATTAAATGCTTAGTAAGTTTTGAGCAAAGAATTTAGACACAACCAAAGTATAGCATTCATGAAGCTAAACAGATAATTTCATATGCACAAATTTTCAATATCATACTTACTTCACATTACCAACCCTTATATTCATACACAAAGATTAACTTAGCCAAAGGCCGGTAGCTCATTTATCAATTGAGCGAATACTTATTTGTAAGGGCTCAACTAATTCAAAGCACATACGAAACATACCTCAATGTTGGGATGTTACAAGCGTATTAACTGAAATTTTTACAGCAAGATTGTTCTTCCCGAATCACGTACCTTCGGAATTTAACCGGATATAGCTACTCGTTCAAATTCCTTCGGGACATAGCCCGGTTATAGTAACTCGCACAAATGCCTTCGGGACTTAACCCGGATTTAGTAACTCGCACCAATGCCTTCGGGCTTAGCCCGGAATTAGTAACTCGCACAAATGCCTTCGGATCTTAGTCCGGATATGGTCACTTAGCACAAAGCCTTCGGGACTTAGCCCGGACATCATTCGAATAACCATGCACATTTAACAATAAATCATGACACATTCGTATTTCATTTTCATTAGCAAAACTCAAACACAAGACACTTATCACTCTTGCAATTTCGGCTCAATAGCCACACACAAAGAGCATGATTTTGATTTGCTTAAAACATGATCTAATCAAATCATAATTTAAGCTCTATTATTCAAGAACTTACCTCGGATGTTGTCGAACGATTTCGATGGCTATTCGACCACTTTTTCCTTCCCTTTATCAGATTTAGATCCCCTTTGCTCTTGAGCTTAATTAAACAAATAAATTGATTTAATCATTTGAGCATCGAAAAGAGGAACA
This sequence comes from Gossypium hirsutum, assembly GCF_007990345.1. NCBI lineage: Eukaryota > Viridiplantae > Streptophyta > Magnoliopsida > Malvales > Malvaceae > Gossypium > Gossypium hirsutum. Next base: position 32,425,997 of record NC_053426.1, on the reverse strand, counting down.
CAAGGCACTTAGCCCATATTTATACATTAGACATTAAAGTCACATACATGTGAAATCATGCATCAACTCAACATATTAACCCACACTCCCTTTTAGCCGATTGTCCTAACCAAGATAAAGGCATCAATATGCTTGCCTCTAACCGAATGCATGCAACACAAATCTTCTCATGTGGCCGAGTATGCATGTATATGTTGAGGCCAATTATATGCTTAATACTTCCCACAAGTATGGTTACTTGTATTGGTTATATACCGTTTTGTTTCAAATTCAAAACTCGGCTAATACGCATTTATACACTAGTAATCAAATACTAACATTTTGCATTTTATCTTACTACCATTTCACATCTACTTTCTACCATGGCCGAATGCATCAAGACACCATTTACCCTTATATTTACCATAGCCGAAAACCTTACTCATTCCAAAAATTCAAATCTCAACTTGGTCACAAAAATAACTTGATATCTCACCAACACAACATCAACACCAAGCAAGAATGATGCATCCATGGCCAAGTGTCATTTCCATCACATAGCAAGATTTAGACCATGGGCTAGGTAGAACTCAAGCTAACAACTAAAACATGCATGCATCTCATGGAACATCATCAAACATACCTTAGCCTAGTTACATGCATGGCCGAACCTCTTCAACCTTTCTTCTTCCTTCCTCCTTAAAATTTTCGGCCAAGGATGAACCAAAGGATGAACACTTTTTTTTTGTTTTTCTTTCCTTCAACTCACGACAATGGGGGGACAATCACACACATCCTTTCTTTTCTTTTTTTTTTGTTGCTCATCCTACTAACACTAATATTTTATTGCCCATGCTCTTTATTTTATTAATCCTTACATAATGCACTACCCCAACATGTTTATGACATGTTTTTAGCCATAACATCTTGTCCACCCATGCTCTTTATTTTATTAATCCTTACATAATGCACTACCCCAACATGTTTATGACATGTTTTTAGCCATAACATCTTGTCCACCCATGCTCATGGCCAGCCACTACATATTAGGGGGGAAAATTGACATGCAAGTCCTCCCTTTTGATTACATGCACTATTAGGTCCTTGTAGATTAGCCTATCACATTTCAAAAATGTCACCCATAAGTCCTTTTGACTAAATTCACATGCAATTTACTAAATCGAAGCCTAAAACTTTCACACCTTCATAATCACATATTTTAGACAATAAATATCACATTCAAATAATTTGGTGACTCGGTTTAGCGGTCCCGAAACCGCTTTCCGACTAGGGTCACTTTAGGGCTGTCACAACTCTCCCCCACTTAAAAATTTTCATCCCCGAAAATCTTACCGGTAAATAGGTTTGGGTATCGTTCTTTCATCGAGCTCTCGGTTCAAAACAATGGTGTACGGCATTTACGCCCGTACAAGGCCTCGTAAGGTGCCATCTTAATACTTGATTGAAAACTATTGTTGTAAGCGAATTCAATCAAAGGTAAATACCGTTCCCATGAACTACTGAACTCGAGGATGCAACATCTCAACATATCCTCAAGTATCTGAATTATCCGCTCGGATTGACCATCGGTTTGGGGGTGAAAAGCAGTGCTAAAATGCAGCTTGGTACCCAAAGCTTCTTGTAATTTCTTCCAAAATCGTGAGATGAATCTCGGATCTCTATCTAACACGATAGAAATAGGTACCCCGTGTAATCTCACAATCTGAGAAACGTACAATTCAGCTAGTTTATCCAATGAAAAATCCGTACGCACGGGGATAAAGTGAGCCGACTTAGTCAATCTATCAACAACAACCCAAATCGCATCCTTCTTACTTGCTGACAATGGCAGTCCGGACACAAAGTCCATTGTGACTCGATCCCATTTCCACTCGGGTATCATGATCGGCTGAAGTAATCCTGAAGGCACTTGATGTTTTGCTTTCACTTGTTGACATATTAAACATCTCGAAACAAAGTCGGAGATGTCTCGTTTCATACCATGCCACCAAAACCGATGTTTCAAATCGTTGTACATTTTCGTACTCCCCGGGTGAATTGACATTCGGCTACAATGGGCTTCGTTCAAAATCATCGAAATGAGTTCCGAATTCCTTGGAACACACAAAAGACTTTTGAACCTCAAACAATCATCATCATCAATTTGAAACTCCGATTCCTTGTTCGGAACACACTCAGCCCGTTTTGCAACCAATTCATCATCGACTTTCTGAGCTTCACGAATTTGATGAATCAATAATGGTTTGGCTTTTAATTCAGCTACTAACACATTGTCGGGTAGAACAGACAAGAGTACATTCATCGCTCGTAAAGCAAACAGTGATTTTCGGCTTAAGGCGTCCGCAACCACATTAGCCTTTCCCGGGTGATAGTCAATGACAAGCTCATAATCCTTTAACAACTCGAGCCAATGTCTTTGTCGCAGATTTAAGTCTCTTTGAGTCATCAAATATTTGAGACTTTTGTGATCCGAAAATACATGGCACTTTTCACCAAATAAGTAATGTCGCCATATTTTTAAAGCGAATACGATGGCAGCTAGTTCGAGATCATGGGTCGGATAATTTTTCTCATGTGGCTTTAATTGTCTCGATGCATAGGCCACAACTCGACCTTCTTGCATCAATACGCAACCTAACCCAAGTAGGGACGCATCACTATAAATGACAAACTCTTTGCCTGATTCGGGCTGCACTAGAATTGGAGCTTCGGTCAAATAAGTTTTCAGTTGATCAAAACTTTTCTGACATTTTTCCGTCCATTCGAACTTGACATCTTTTTGAAGTAGCTTCGTCATGGGTGTGGCTATCATCGAGAAACCTTTTACAAACCGTCGGTAGTAACCGGCAAGTCCCAAAAAGCTCCGAACCTCAGTAATATTTCTCGGAGGCTTCCAGTTAAGTATGGCTGAAATTTTGTTCGGGTCAACTCGAATACCCGATGCGGATACCACGTGGCCAGAGAAGCTAACCTCTCTTAACCAGAACTCACACTTACTGAACTTAGCATATAACTGCTTATCCCGTAAAATTTGCAACACTAATCTCAGGTGCTCAGCATGTTCGGTCTCATCTCTTGAATAGACCAAGATGTCATCAATAAACACAACTACGAACCGGTCCAAATACTGTCTGAAGATCCGATTCATCAAATCCATAAATACCGCAGGGGCACTAGTGAGCCCAAACGGCATCACTAAGAACTCGTAGTGGCCGTATCTCGTTCTGAAAGCAGTTTTGGGTATATCCGAATGTGACAGCCCTAAAGTGACCCTAGTCGGAAAGCAGTCTCGGGACCGCTAGACCGAGTCACCAAATTATTTGAATGTGATAATTATTGCCTAAAGTATGTGAATATAAATGTGTGAAAGTTTTAAGCTTCGATTTAGTTAATTGCATGTGAATTTAGTTGATAGGACTTATGTGAGAAAATTTAGAAATGTGCTAGGCAAATGCAAGTGGCCTAATAGTGCATGTAATCAAAGGGGTGGACTTGCATGTCAATTTCCCCCCATTTAAGTACTAGTGGCTGGCCATGACAAGGGATGATGGGCAAAACATGTCATGAAACATGTTGTGTTAATGGAAAAATAAAATAAGAAGCATGGGCAAAACATGTCATGAAACATGTTGTGTTAATGGAAGAATAAAATAAGAAGCATGGGCAAAACATGTCATGAAACATGTTGTGTTAATGGAAGAATAAAATAAGAAGCATGGGCAATAAACTAATAAGAAATTGAAGGAAGAAAACAAAGAGAAAAAAATGTGTTCATCATTCTCATGCATGACCAAAAAAAAAAGAAGAGAAAAGCTCTCATGTTGTTCTTGGCCGAATAGGAGAAAGAAAAAGAAGGAAAAAGAGCTTTGAGGAAATCGGCTATGGTGGTTTGATAGACTAAGGTATGTTTGATGATGTTCCATGAGATGCATGCATGTTTTAGTAGTTAGCTTGAGTTCTAAATAGCCCATGGTTCAAATCTTTACTATGTCATGGAGATGATATTCGGCCAAGGTGGATTGGTGTTGATATCATTTGCATGCTAAAAGTGAAGCTTTGTAATGGTGCATGTGATGGTAGATTGATGATTCTTGAATCTTCTTTTTAGCATTTTTGAGTGAGACATTAAGTTTTTTGTTTAACCATGACCAAAAATTGAAATGGTATGGTGTTGTGATGCAATCGGCCCCAACATAGACATGTATGTTCGGCCACATGAATAAGTACATAAGTTATGTGTATGTTCGGCCATAGGTAGCCTATTGATGGCTTTAGCTTGACTTAGAAAATTCGGCTAAGGGGAAATATTAGCTAGTATGTTGAATTCGATTCGTGATTTCGTACATATGTGACTCTAGTGTCTAATGTATATATGGGCTAAGTACCTTGAGCTTCTCTTTTGATGTTCGAATGAATTGTATTAAATTGCTTGATGTGATTACAAATGCGTATGACCATTGTGTATTTGAGCTAAAAGGTGGCCATATGACCTATCAAACTCCTTGTCATATTCGGCCATAAGCTAGCAAAATGAGACTTTAATGAGTTAAATTTGTTTGAATTAAGCTCAAGAGCAAAGGGGAACTAAATCCGATAAAGGGAAGGAAAAAGTGGTCGAATAGCCGTCGAAACCGTTCGACAACATCCGAGGTAAGTTCTTGAGTAATAGAGCTTAAATTATGATTTGATTAGATCATGTTTTAAGCAAATCAAAATCATGCTCTTTGTGTGTGGCTATTGAGCCGAAATTGCAAGAGTGATAAGTGTCTTGTGTTTGAGTTTTGCTAATGAAAATGAAATACGAATGTGTCATGATTTATTGTTAAATGTGCATGGTTATTCGAATGATGTCCGGGCTAAGTCCCGAAGGCTTTGTGCTAAGTGACCATATCCGGACTAAGATCCGAAGGCATTTGTGCGAGTTACTAATTCCGGGCTAAGCCCGAAGGCATTGGTGCGAGTTACTAAATCCGGGTTAAGTCCCGAAGGCATTTGTGCGAGTTACTATAACCGGGCTATTCCCGAAGGCATTTGAACGAGTAGCTATATCCGGTTAAATTCCGAAGGTACGTGATTTGGGAATGAACGATCTTGCTGTAAAAATTTCAGTTGATACGCTTGTAACATCCCAACATTGAGGTATGTTTCGTATGTGCTTTGAATTAGTTGAGCCCTTACAAATAAGTATTCGCTCAGTTGATAAATGAGCTACCGGCCTTTGGCTAAGTTGATCTTTGTGTATGAATATACGGGTTGGTAATGTGAAGTAAGTATGATATTGAAAATTTGTGCATATGAAATTATCTGTTTAGCTACATGAATGCTATACTTTTGTTGTGCTGGAATCCCTTGCTCAAAACTTACTAAGCATAAATTGCTTACTCCGTTTCTTTGTTTCTCTGTTTTATAGATTTTGGCTCGTCAGCTATCGGACTCGGGATTTTTGGAAGTCGAAGTCTCCCACACTATCAAAGCCCCCTTTTGGTACAATTTTGGTTGAACTTTGAAATGGCATGTATAGGACTACCCTTTTGTTGCTGGTCATGTACCCTTCTTTTTGTGTAAATTTGGATAGCCATGCGAAAATGGCTTAAATATACTTTGATCATAGCATTATAATCGTTTTGTATGTTGTCCGTCGAGAGGTATGGAAATGTTGGTAACGGTTAGCCATGGGAAGGGTTATTCTTGATCACTTTTGGAATATGTATGACAAACTCTAGTTGATCCATGGAGGATCATGAAATAGGTAAAGTTTACCTTAAAAAAACAGATGCTGGCAGCAGCAGTGATGTGGATGTGAAAAATAACTAAAAATAGTAGGAATGGAATTAAGTAGTGAATAAATTATGTAAGCGAACCTTGATGAATCTATTTTCATAGGAAAGTAACGAAACAATCATATGGACAGTATGTTAAGAGATATTCAGGTTCTCGTGAGACAGGGCCAGAACAGTTTCTGGATTCCCTGTTCCGACTTTGGAAATTAATTATAAATTAACCAGAGATAATTAGGAGTCATGCCATATATGTATAGATTCCTCTCTGAGTCTAGTTTCTATAGAAACAAACGACATCAGTATTGAAGCTCTGTGTAGGGAGATATCCAAATCGTAATGCATGAAGGTTAGTGTAGTCGCTCCCTGTCACAGGGGAGACTTTAACTAATAAACTGTACTAATTGGCCGGACCAAAAATTCTAGAAAAAAATATGTAGATGGACATATGAGTCTAGTTTCAGGGAAAAATCACGAAACTGATTTTCGAGTTGTGAAACTCAAGATATGATTTTTAAGGTGACAGCGACACAGTTAGCCAGCCGTCTGGAAATTTTTTAAAATGGACTGCGATAGTAAGCGAATTTAGTCTGTGAACCCCTCGTGTCCGACTCCGGCAACGGTCTCGGGTACGGGGTGTTACAATTTTATTGGTATCAGAGCTACGGTTTAGTCGATTCTAGGACTACCGTAATGCGTTGGGTCTAGCTATACATGCCATTTTATGTGATTATTTGATAGTGTGGTGATTTCTGGCATTTGCAAATGTGTTTATTTATAGTAATGGATCCCGATCCCGACCGAGCGGTAGCTGATGATCTTGAGAGTGTAGCGCCTGCTCCCTGACAAGGGACAGCGCCGATGGACTCTCAACCTAATGCTAGTAACCCGAATGATGAAGCTAGACAAGCTTTCTATAGCGTGATGAATGATTGGTTCAACCAATACATTCGAACTAATACGGCTGTTCCACAACCTCCATTCCCGACTAATACAACCCCCGCACCTACAATACCTCCGGAAACTGACCAAATAAGGTCAAATAAGCCCCCAGTTGACAGAATCCGAAAACATGGGGCTACTGAATTTAAAGCTACGGATAGCGATGATGCCGAGCAAGCTGAATTTTGGTTGGACAACACTATCCGGGTACTCGACGAGCTATCTTGCACACCCGATGAGTGCCTAAAGTGTACTATCTCCTTGCTACGTGATTCTGCCTACTATTGGTGGAGTACTCTGACTTCTGTTGTGCCCCGAGAGCAAGTAACTTGGGATTTTTTTGAAACTGAGTTTCGGAAAAAGTATATCAGTCAGAGATTTGTTGATCAAAAACGGAAGGAATTTCTTGAGCTTAAGCAAGGTTCTATGTCAGTTTCTGATTACGAGCGAAAATTTGTTAGACTTAGTAGATATGCTCGGGAATGTGTTTCGTCCGAGGCTATCATGTGTAAACGCTTCGAGGATGGGCTGAATGAAGATATAAAAAAGTTCGTTGGCATTCTTGAAATACGAGAGTTCGTAGTACTTGTCGAGCGAGCTTGTAAAGCCGAAGAGCTTGGAAAAGAAAAACAAAAAGTTGATGTGGGAACTGGAGAGTTTCGTAAAAGATCCTCGGGAAAGTCTCTTCAACAGGCATCGAAGAAATTTCGAGATGATGTGGGCCGGTCTAGAGGCACTTCGGGCCTTTTTAGACGAGATCGTGATCGACCCCCTGTGGGTACACGAGGCACTTCGGTCGCCAGTGCTGGGAATGAACGTCGAGACAGAACGGAATGTCGATATTGCGGTAAATGGCATTCGGGGAGTTGTAGATTCCATGACCGCTCCTGTTACAAGTGCGGATCAGTTGACCACTTCATTAAAGATTGCCCGAGGTTGTCTGAACAAAATGTAAATCAGAGTGGGAAACCGGGTGCTACCACTGCTCGAGGTAGACCATCTAGAAATACGGGCAATGCTAGTGGTGGTCAGAGAGGATCTAGAGATGCTACGACCAGATCCGAGGCTCGTGCGCCTGCTAGAGCTTATGCTATACGTGCCTGCGAGGATGCTTCTTCGCCTGATGTTATTACCGGTACTTTTACTCTCTTTGATACTAATGTAATTGCTTTGATTGACCCCGGTTCTACTCATTTTTACATATGTGAAACCTTAGCATCCAGTAAGACTTTACCTATTGAGTCTACTGAGTTCGTAATTCGGGTGTCAAATCCCTTGGGTCGTTACGTGCTTGTCGACAAAGTGTGTAAGAAATGTCCCCTAGTAATTCGAGGTTCCTGTTTTCCGGCGGACTTGATGCTTTTGTCGTTTGATGAATTTGATGTTATTCTCGGGTTGAATTGATTGACCGTGCATGATGCGGTTGTGAATTGCAAAAGCAAGACCATTGATTTGAGGTGCGTAAATAACGAAGTAATCCGAGTTGAGTCTACGGACTTGGATGGGTTGCCAGCTGTAATATCCTCAATGTTGGCCCAGAAATATGTAAGAAAAGGGTGCGAAGCATACCTTGCGTATGTACTTGATGACAAAGAATTAGAAAAGAAACCCGAATCTGTGCCGGTGGTTTGTGAATACCCGGATGTTTTTCCTGAAGAGTTACCGGGTTTACCACCTGTTCGGGAGATAGAGTTTGGTATTGAGGTTGTACCTGGAACTACGCCAATTTCGATAGCTTCGTATCGTATGGCACCAACCGAGTTAAAAGAATTGAAAGCTCAGTTGCAAGAGTTGACGGATAGAGGTTTCGCTCGACCAAGTTTCTCACCTTGGGGTGCACCAGTATTGTTCGTGAAAAAGAAGGACGGAACCATGAGGTTGTGCATTGACTATCGTCAGCTGAATAAAGTGACAATAAAGAACAAATATCCGTTACCGCGTATCGATGATTTGTTCGACCAACTGAATGGAGCCTCAGTGTTCTCAAAAATAGATTTGAGATCGGGCTATTATCAGTTGCGAATTCGAGATTCGAACATACCCAAAACTGCCTTCAGAACGAGATATGGTCACTACGAGTTCTTAGTGATGCCGTTTGGGCTCACTAATGCCCCTGCGGTATTTATGGATTTGATGAATCGGATCTTCAGACCATATTTGGATCGGTTCGTAGTTGTGTTTATTGATGACATCTTGGTCTATTCAAGAGATGAGACCGAACATGCTGAGCACCTGAGATTAGTGTTGCAAATTTTACAGGATAAGCAGTTGTATGCTAAGTTCAGTAAGTGTGAGTTCTGGTTAAGAGAGGTTAGCTTCTTAGGCCATGTGGTATCTGCATCGGGTATTCGAGTTGACCCGAGCAAAATTTCAGCCATACTTAACTGGAAGCCTCCGAGAAATATTACTGAGGTTCAGAGCTTTTTGGGACTCGCCGGTTACTACCGACGGTTTGTAAAAGGTTTCTCGATGATAGCCACACCAATGACGAAGCTATTTCAAAAGGATGTTAAGTTCGAATGGACGGAGAAATGTCAGAAAAGTTTCGATCAACTGAAAACTTATTTGACCGAAGCTCCAATTCTAGTGCAGCCCGAATCAGGTAAAGAGTTTGTCATTTATAGTGATGCGTCCCTACTTGGGTTAGGTTGCATATTGATGCAAGAAGGTCGAGTTGTGGCCTATGCGTCGAGACAATTAAAGCCACATGAGAAAAATTATCCGACCCATGATCTCGAACTAGCTGTCATCGTATTCGCTTTAAAAATATGGCGACATTACTTATTTGGTGAAAAGTGCCATGTATTTTCGGATCACAAAAGTCTCAAATATTTGATGACTCAAAGAGACTTAAATCTGCGACAAAGACGTTGGCTTGAGTTGTTGAAAGATTATGAGCTTGTCATTGATTACCACCCGGGAAAGGCTAATGTGGTTGCGGACGCCTTAAGCCGGAAATCACTATTTGCTTTACGAGCGATGAATGTACACTTGTCTGTTTTACCCGACAATGTGTTAGTAGCTGAATTAAAGGCCAAACCATTATTGATTCATCAAATTCGTGAAGCTCAGAAAGTCGACGATGAATTGGTTGCAAAACGGGCTGAATGTGTTCCGAATATGGAATCCGAATTTCAAATTGATGATGACGATTGTTTGAGGTTCAGAAGTCGGTTGTGTGTTCCAAGAAATTCAGAACTCATTTCGATGATTCTGAATGAAGCCTATTGTAGCCGAATGTCAATTCACCCGGGGAGTACAAAAATGTACAACGATCTGAGACGCCAGTTTTGGTGGCATGGTATGAAACGAGACATTTCCGATTTTGTTTCGAAGTGTTTAATATGTCAGCAAGTAAAGGCGGAACATCAAGTGCCTACGGGTTTACTCCAGCCAATCATGGTACCTAAATGGAAATGGGATCGAGTCACGCTGGATTTCGTATCTGGGTTGCCAGTATCGGCAAGTAAGAAAGATGCGATTTGGGTTGTTGTGGATAGACTGACTAAGTCGGCTCACTTTATCCCCGTACGTACGGATTTTTCATTGGATAAACTAGCTGAAATGTATATTTCTCAGATTGTGAGATTACACGGGGTACCTATTTCTATCGTGTCGGATAGAGATCCGAGATTCACCTCGCGATTTTGGAAGAAATTGCAAGAAGCTTTGGGTACCAAGCTGCATTTTAGCACCGCTTTTCATCCACAAACCGATGGTCAATCCGAGCAGATAATTCAGATACTTGAGGATATGTTGAGATGTTGCATCCTCGAGTTTAGTGGTTCATGGGAACGGTATTTACCTTTGATTGAATTTGCTTACAACAATAGTTTTCAATCAAGTATTAAGATGGCACCTTACGAGGCCTTGTACGGGCGTAAATGCCGTACACCATTGTTTTGGACCGAGATCGGTGAAAGTAAAATTTTCGGAGTTGATTTGATTAAAGATGCCGAACAGAAAGTAAAGGTAATCCGTGAAAGTCTGAAGGCAGCCACAGATCGTCAGAAATCGTATGCGGATTTGAAACGAAAAGACATTGAATATCAGGTGGGAGATAAAGTGTTTCTTAAAGTTTCGCCATGGAAAAAGGTACTCAGATTTGGCCGTAAGGGCATGTTCAGTCCGAGATTCATTGGGCCGTACGAAATCTCCGAACGGGTTGGTCCAGTTGCGTATCGATTGATTTTGCCCCATGAACTTGAAAAGATTCACGACGCCTTTCATGTTTCGATGCTTTGACGCTATAGATCTGATCCATCGCACATAATTAGCCCATCAGAGGTTGAAATTCAAGCCAATATGATTTATGAAGAAGAACCGATGCGTATCCTAGCTCGTGAAGTGAAGGAGTTGCGAAACAAAAGGGTTCCGTTAGTAAAGGTGTTATGGCTCAAACACAGGATCGAGGAAGCTACTTGGGAAACCGAGAGCTCGATGAAAGAACGATACCCAAACCTATTTACCGGTAAGATTTTTGGGGACAAAAATTTCTTAAGTGGGGAGAGTTGTGACAGCCCTAAAGTGACCCTAGTCGGAAAGCGGTCTCGGGACCACTAGACCGAGTCACCAAATTATTTGAATGTGATAATTATTGCCTAAAGTATGTGAATATAAATGTGTGAAAGTTTTAAGCTTCGATTTAGTTAATTGCATGTGAATTTAGTTGATAGGACTTATGTGAGAAAATTTAGAAATGTGCTAGGCAAATGCAAGTGGCCTAATAGTGCATGTAATCAAAGGGGTGGACTTGCATGTCAATTTCCCCCATTTAAGTACTAGTGGCCGGCCATGACAAGGGATGATGGGCAAAACATGTCATGAAACATGTTGTGTTAATGGAAAAATAAAATAAGAAGCATGGGCAAAACATGTCATGAAACATGTTGTGTTAATGGAAGAATAAAATAAGAAGCATGGGCAAAACATGTCATGAAACATGTTGTGTTAATGGAAGAATAAAATAAGAAGCATGGGCAATAAACTAATAAGAAATTGAAGGACGAAAACAAAGAGAAAAAAAATGTGTTCATCATTCTCATGCATGACCAAAAAAAAAAGAAGAGAAAAGCTCTCATGTTGTTCTTGGCCGAATAGGAGAAAGAAAAAGAAGGAAAAAGAGCTTTGAGGAAATCGGCTATGGTGGTTTGATAGACTAAGGTATGTTTGATGATGTTCCATGAGATGCATGCATGTTTTAGTAGTTAGCTTGAGTTCTAAATAGCCCATGGTTCAAATCTTTACTATGTCATGGAGATGATATTCGGCCAAGGTGGATTGGTGTTGATATCATTTGCATGCTAAAAGTGAAGCTTTGTAATGGTGCATGTGATGGTGGATTGATGATTCTTGAATCTTCTTTTTAGCATTTTTGAGTGAGACATTAAGTTTTTTGTTTAACCATGACCAAAAATTGAAATGGTATGGTATTGTGATGCAATCGGCCCCAACATAGACATGTATGTTCGGCCACATGAATAAGTACATAAGTTATGTGTATGTTCGGCCATAGGTAGCCTATTGATGGCTTTAGCTTGACTTAGAAAATTCGGCTAAGGGGAAATTAGCTAGTATGTTGAATTCGATTCGTGATTTCGTACATATGTGACTCTAGTGTCTAATGTATATATGGGCTAAGTACCTTGAGCTTCTCTTTTGATGTTCGAATGAATTGTATTAAATTGCTTGATGTGATTAAAAATGCGTATGACCATTGTGTATTTGAGCTAAAAGGTGGCCATATGACCTATCAAACTCCTTGTCATATTCGGCCATAAGCTAGCAAAATGAGACTTTAATGAGTTAAATTTGTTTGAATTAAGCTCAAGAGCAAAGGGGAACTAAATCCGATAAAGGGAAGGAAAAAGTGGTCGAATAGCCGTCGAAACCGTTCGACAACATCCGAGGTAAGTTCTTGAGTAATAGAGCTTAAATTATGATTTGATTAGATCATGTTTTAAGCAAATCAAAATCATGCTCTGTGTGTGTGGCTATTGAGCCGAAATTGCAAGAGTGATAAGTGTCTTGTGTTTGAGTTTTGCTAATGAAAATGAAATACGAATGTGTCATGATTTATTGTTAAATGTGCATGGTTATTCGAATGATGTCCGGGCTAAGTCCCGAAGGCTTTGTACTAAGTGACCATATCCGGACTAAGATCCGAAGGCATTTGTGCGAGTTACTAATTCCGGGCTAAGCCCGAAGGCATTGGTGCGAGTTACTAAATCCGGGTTAAGTCCCGAAGGCATTTGTGCGAGTTACTATAACCGGGCTATGTCCCAAAGGCATTTGAACGAGTAGCTATATCCGGTTAAATTCCGAAGGTACGTGATTTGGGAATGAACGATCTTGCTGTAAAAATTTCAGTTGATACGCTTGTAACATCCCAACATTGAGGTATGTTTCGTATGTGCTTTGAATTAGTTGAGCCCTTACAAATAAGTATTCGCTCAGTTGATAAATGAGCTACCGGCCTTTGGCTAAGTTGATCTTTGTGTATGAATATAAGGGTTGGTAATGTGAAGTAAGTATGATATTGAAAATTTGTGCATATGAAATTATCTGTTTAGCTACATGAATGCTATACTTTTGTTGTGCTGGAATCCCTTGCTCAAAACTTACTAAGCATAAATTGCTTACTCCGTTTCTTTGTTTCTCTGTTTTATAGATTTTGGCTCGTCAGCTATCGGACTCGGGATTTTTGGAAGTCGAAGTCTCCCACACTATCAAAGCCCCCTTTTGGTACAATTTTGGTTGAACTTCAAAATGGCATGTATAGGACTACCCTTTTGTTGTTGGTCATGTACCCTTCGGTTTTGTGTAAATTTGGATAGCCATGCGAAAATGGCTTAAATATACTTTGATCATAGCATTATAATCGTTTTGTATGTTGTCCGTCGAGAGGTATGGAAATGTTGGTAACGGTTAGCCATGGGAAGGGTTATTCTTGATCACTTTTGGAATATGTATGACAAACTCTAGTTGATCCATGGAGGATCATGAAATAGGTAAAGTTTACCTTAAAAAAACAGATGCTGGCAGCAGCAGTGATGTGGATGTCAAAAATCACTAAAAATAGTAGGAATGGAATTAAATAGTGAATAAATTATGTAAGCGAACCTTGATGAATCTATTTTCATAGCAAAGTAACGAAACGATCATATGGACAGTATGTTAAGAGATATTCAGGTTCTCGTGAGACAGGGCCAGAACGGTTTCTGGATTCCCTGTTCCGACTTTGGAAATTAATTATAAATTAACCAGAGATAATTAGGGGTCATGCCATATATGTATAGATTCCTCTCTGAGTCTAGTTTCTATAGAAACAAACGGCATCTGTATTGAAGCTCTGTGCAGGGAGATATCCAAATCGTAATACATGAAGGTCAGTGTAGTCGCTCCCTGTAATAGGGGAGACTTTAACTAATAAACTGTACTAATTGGCCGGACCAAAAATTCTAGAAAAAAATATGTAGATGGAAATATCAGTCTAGTTTCAGGAAAAAATCACAAAACTGATTTTCGAGTTGTGAAACTCAAGATATGATTTTTAAGGTGACAGCGACACAGTTAGCTAGCTGTCTGGAAATTTTTTTAAAATGGACTGCGATAGTAAGCGAATTTAGTCTGTGAACCCCTCGTGTCCGACTCCGGCAACGGTCTCGGGTGCGGGGTGTTACACTGAATCTCGAATTCGCAACTGATAATAACCCGATCTTAAATCTATCTTTGAATACACTGTGGCTCCCTTTAGTTGATCAAACAAATCATCAATACGCGGTAACGGATATTTATTCTTTATCGTCACTTTATTCAGCTGACGATAGTCAATGCACAACCTCATGGTTCCGTCCTTCTTTTTCACGAACAATACTGGTGCACCCCAAGGTGAGAAACTTGGTCGAGCGAAACGTCTATCAGTCAACTCTTGCAACTGAGCTTTCAACTCCTTTAACTCGGTTGGTGCCATACGATACGGAGCTATCGAAATTGGCGTAGTTCCAGGTACAAGCTCAATACCAAACTCTACCTCCCGAACAGGTGGTAAACCCGGTAATTCTTCAGGAAAAACATCCGGGTATTCACAAACCACCGGCATAGATTCAGGTTTCTTTTCTAATTCTTTGTCATCAAGTACATACGCAAGGTATGCTTCGCACCCTTTTCTTACATATTTCTGGGCCAACATTGCTGATATTACAGCTGGCAACCCCTTTAAGTCCGTAAACTCAACTCGGATTATCTCGTTATTTGCGCACCTCAAATCAATAGTCTTGCTTTTGCAATTCACAACCGCATCATGCACGGTCAACCAATCTAAACCAAGAATAACATCAAATTCATCAAACGGCAAAAGCATCAAGTCCGCCGGAAAACAGGAATCTCGAATTACTAGGGGCATTTCTTACACACTTTGTCGACAAGCACGTAACGACCCAAGGGATTTGACACCCGAATTATGAACTCAGTAGACTCAATAGGTAAAGTCTTACTGGATGCTAAGGTTTCGCATATAATGAGTAGAACCAGGGTCAATCAAAGCAATCACATTAGTATCAAAGAGAGTAAAAGTACCGGTAATAACATCTGGCGAGGAAGCATCCTCGCGTGCGCGTATAGCATAAGCCCTAGCAGGAGCACGAGCCTCAGATCTGGTCGTAGCATCTCTGGATCCTCTCTGACCACCACTAGCCTTGCCCGTATTTCTGGATGGTCTACCTCGAGCAGTGGTAGCACCCGGTTTCCCGCTTTGATTTATATTCTGTTCAGACAACCTCAGGCAATCTTTAATGAAGTGGTCAACTGATCCGCACCTGTAACAGGAGCGATCATGGAATCTACAACTCCCCGAATGCCATTTACCACAATGCTGGCACTCCGCTCTGTCCCAACGATCATTTCCAACGCTAGCGACCGAAGTGACTCGTGCACCCACAGGGGGTCGATCGCGGTCTCGTCTAGAAAAGCCTGAAGTGTCTCTAGATCGGCCTAAGCCATCTCTAAATTTCTTCGATTACTGTGGGAAGGGCTTCCCCGAGGACCTCTTACGAAACTCCTTTGCTCCCACCTTAGCTTTTCTTTTCTCCATACAGAGCTCCTCGGCCTTGCAAGCTCGCTCGACAAGTGCCACAAATTCTCGGATTTCCAAAATGCCTACATACAGCTTTATGTCGTCATTCAGCCCATCCTCGAAACGTTTACACATCACGGCTTCTGAGGAAATGCATTCTCGTGCGTACCGGCTAAGCCTCACAAATTTTCGTTCATAGTCGATAACCGACATGGAACCTTGTTTGAGTTCAAGAAATTCCTTCCGTTTTTGGTCAATGAATCTCTGACTGATATACTTCTTTCGAAACTCGGTTTGGAAAAACTCCCAAGTTACTTGCTCTCTAGGCACAACAGAAGTCAACGTATTCCACCAATAGTAGGCAGAATCACGTAGCAAGGAGATAGTACACTTTAGGCACTCATCGGGTGTGCAAGATAGCTCGTCGAGTACCCGGATAGTGTTGTCCAACCAAAATTCAGCTTGCTCGGCATCATCGCTGTCCGTAGCTTTAAATTCAATAGCCCCGTGTTTTCGAATTCTGTCAACTGGGGGCTTATTTGACCTTATTTGGTCAGTTGCCGGAGGTATTGTAGGTGCGGGGTGGCATTAGTCGGGAATGGAGGTTGTGGAACAGCCGTATTAGTTCGAATGTATTGGTTGAACCAATCATTCATTACGCTATAGAAAGCTTGTCTAGCTTCATCATTCGGGTTACTAGCATTAGGTTGAGAGTCCGCCGGCGCTGTCCCTTGCGCGGGAGCAGGCGCTACACTCTCAAGATCATCAGCTACTGCTCGGTCGGGATCGGGATCCATTACTATAAATAAACACATTTGCAAATGTCAGAAATCACCACACTATCAAATAATCACATAAAATGGCATGTATAGCTAGACCCAACGCATAGTCCTAGAATCGACTAAACCGTGGCTCTGATACCAATAAAATTGTAACACCCCGTACCCGAGTCTGTCACCGGAGTCGGACACGAGGGGTTTGCAGACTTAAATCACTTCTTTGCACAATCCATTTTAAATTTTCCAGGCAAGCTGACTAATTGCGTCACTGTCACCTTAAAAATCATATCTTGAGTTTCACAACTCAAAAATCAGTTTCGTGATTTTTTCCTGAAACTAGACTCATATATACATCTACAAATTTTTTTCTAGAATTTTTGGTCGGGCCAATTAGTACAGTTTATTAGTCAAAGTCTCCAATGTTACAGGGATCGACTACACTGACCTTTGCGCATTACAACTTGGATATCTCCCTGTACAGGGCTTCAATACTGATGTCGTTTATTTCTATAGAAACTAGACTCAAAAATGAATCTAGTCATATATGGCATGACTTCTAATTATCTCTGGTTAATTTATAATGAATTTCCAAAGTCGGAACAGGGAATCCAGAAACCGTTCTGGCCCTGTCTCACGAGAACCTGAATATCTCTTAACATACTGTCCATATGATCGTTTCGTTACTTTCCTATGAAAATAGATTCATCAAGGTTCGTTTACATAATTTATTCACTATTTAATTCCATTCCTACTATGTTTAGTGATTTTTCACATCCACATCACTGCTGCTGCCAGCATCTGTTTTTTTAAGGTAAATTTTACCTATTTCATGATCCTCCATGGATCAACTAGAGTTTGTCATACATATTCCAAAGGTGATCAAGAATAACCCTTCCCATGGCTAACCGTTACCAACATTTCCATACCTCTCGACGGACAACATACAAAACGATTATAATGCTATGATCAAAGTATATTTAAGCCATTTTCGCATGGCTATCCAAATTTACACAAAACCGAAGGGTACATGACCAACAACAAAAGGGTAGTCCTATACTTGCCATTTCAAAGTTCAACCAAAATTGTACCAAAAGGGGGCTTTGATAGTGTGGGCGACTTCGACTTCAAAATCCCGAGTCCGATAGCTGAAGAACCAAAATCTATAAAACAGAGAATCAAAGAAACGGAGTAAGCATTAAATGCTTAGTAAGTTTTGAGCAAAGAATTTAGACACAACCAAAGTATAGCATTCATGAAGCTAAACAGATAATTTCATATGCACAAATTTTCAATATCATACTTACTTCACATTACCAACCCTTATATTCATACACAAAGATTAACCTAGCCAAAGGCCGGTAGCTCATTTATCAATTGAGCGAATACTTATTTGTAAGGGCTCAACTAATTCAAAGCACATACGAAACATACCTCAATGTTGGGATGTTACAAGCGTATTAACTGAAATTTTTACAGCAAGATCGTTCATTCCCAAATCACGTACCTTCGGAATTTAACCGGATATAGCTACTCGTTCAAATGCCTTCGGGACATAGCCCGGTTATAGTAACTCGCACAAATGCCTTCGGGACTTAACCCGGATTTAGTAACTCGCACCAATGCCTTCGGGCTTAGCCCGGAATTAGTAACTCGCACAAATGCCTTCGGATCTTAGTCCGGATATGGTCACTTAGCACAAAGCCTTCGGGACTTAGCCCGGACATCATTCGAATAACCATGCACATTTAACAATAAATCATGACACATTCGTATTTCATTTTCATTAGCAAAACTCAAACACAAGACACTTATCACTCTTGCAATTTCGGCTCAATAGCCACACACAAAGAGCATGATTTTGATTTGCTTAAAACATGATCTAATCAAATCATAATTTAAGCTCTATTACTCAAGAGCTTACCTCGGATGTTGTCGAACGATTTCGATGGCTATTCGACCACTTTTTCCTTCCCTTTATCGGATTTAGATCCCCTTTGCTCTTGAGCTTAATTAAACAAATAAATTGATTTAATCATTTGAGCATCGAAAAGAGGAACACAAGACACTTAGCCCATATTTATACATTAGACATTAAAGTCACATACATGTGAAATCATGCATCAACTCAACATATTAACCCACACTCCCTTTTAGCCGATTGTCCTAACCAAGATAAAGGCATCAATATGCTTGCCTCTAACCGAATGCATGCAACACAAATATTCTCATGTGGCCGAGTATGCATGTATATGTTGAGGCCAATTATATGCTTAATACTTCCCACAAGTATGGTTACTTGTATTGGTTATATACCATTTCGTTTCAAATTCAAAACTCGGCTAATACGCATTTATACACTAGTAATCAAATACTAACATTTTGCATTTTATCTTACTACCATTTCACATCTACTTTCTACCATGGCCGAATGCATCAAGACACCATTTACCCTTATATTTACCATAGCCGAAAACCTTACTCATTCCAAAAATTCAAATCTCAACTTGGTCACAAAAATAACTTGATATCTCACCAACACAACATCAACACCAAGCAAGAATGATGCATCCATGGCCGAGTGTCATTTCCATCACATTGCAAGATTTAGACCATGGGCTAGGTAGAACTCAAGCTAACAACTAAAACATGCATGCATCTCATGGAACATCATCAAACATACCTTAGCCTAGTTACATGCATGGCCGAACCTCTTCAACCTTTCTTCTTCCTTCCTCCTTAAAATTTTCGGCCAAGGATGAACCAAAGGATGAACACTTTTTTTTTTGTTTTTCTTTCCTTCAACTCACGGCAATGGGGGGGGACAATCACACACATCCTTTCTTTTCTTTTTTTTTTGTTTCTCATCCTACTAACACTAATATTTTATTGCCCATGCTCTTTATTTTATTAATCCTTACATAATGCACTACCCCAACATGTTTATGACATGTTTTTAGCCATAACATCTTGTCCACCCATGCTCTTTATTTTATTAATCCTTACATAATGCACTACCCCAACATGTTTATGACATGTTTTTAGCCATAACATCTTGTCCACCCATGCTCATGGCCGGCCACTACATATTAGGGGGGGAAAATTGACATGCAAGTCCTCCCTTTTGATTACATGCACTATTAGGTCCTTGTAGGTTAGCCTATCACATTTCAAAAATGTCACCCATAAGTCCTTTTGACTAAATTCACATGCAATTTACTAAATCGAAGCCTAAAACTTTCACACCTTCATAATCACATATTTTAGACAATAAATATCACATTCAAATAATTTGGTGACTCGGTTTAGCGGTCCCGAAACCGCTTTCCGACTAGGGTCACTTTAGGGCTGTCACATAAGAATTCAAATATAAGCTTAAATAATAAATTAGATTAAAGGTAAACCCCATCTCAAGATATCGGACACTCTATTTGTAATACCTCCATACCCGACCTGATCGTTAGGTCAATGTACCGAGATGTGACATTCATTGTCGAAGTAACTACAAAAATTTCAGATTGATTCATCATATTATTTTATTATTGAAGACCATTTTACTCATTTTAGTAATAATTGAATTTATGACATACGAGTTAAAGGAGCTTAATAAAACATGATATTAAATCCAAGATAAAGTTTATAAAATTAACACAATTATTAAAGTTTTACAAATAAGTCCATTAGAGGACTTGCACTTTCTAAGTAGTTTACCCACTTTATGTATATTTCATATTTATTTCTAAATTGTGCCAATTAATTTAGTTCTTCATAAAATTTAGGCAAGATTCCAAAATCATATCAATTAATAACCATTCACTTATTATTTTATCAATTCGTTTAAATATTCTCACATGTATTAATCATTCCACTTATAACCATTTTGTAACATTACAAATTCATCTACTATTTTTTTCCTCTTCCTCCTCTCCATTTCACATTCTTTATGCATATATATATGTATATGAATGTTCAGCTTTTAATATGATATGCTTATATATAACTTAACTATAATTCTACTATTTACTTATGTGTTCATATCAAAGTTGTCCACTTGTGTCATAGTCACTATATTATTTATATCTTGAGCTAAAAATTTTAAAATTAATATCCGCTTGATGTTTTTGAAACAAGAATCAAATATATTTTTACCATAAAATTTTAGAATTTCTAGTTTAGCCAATTAGTACAGTAAATTCTTCAAATTTCCCTTATTCTGTTGCTTGAGAGCATCGACCTTTCTTTATTAAAAAGTAATTATCTCTTAGTATAGAGTTTAGATGATGTTTCTGTCTGATTCTCTTGACAATAGGCTCATTAAGAATTTAAACATATAAATTTAATCCCTAATAATTTTTTAAAATTTTTTTATGATTTTCTAAAGTCAAAATAGGGGAACCTAAATCCATTCTGACCTTGTCCCACAAAAACTAATATATCTCAAAATATAAATTACATTTCTTGCATAGTTTCTTCCACATGAAACTAGACTCAATAAGATTTAATTTCATATTTAATTCAACCTCTAACTAAATTTCTACAATTTTTGGTGAATTTTCAAATTTAAGCCACTGATTTTGTCCAAACTGTTTTAATGAACATACTTTCTTTTCAATGGTTCTTTACACTATCTTTCATTCAATCATACGTAATCACCATAATTTTTATTATTATTCAATTCAATCACTTATTTCTATGTGTAAGTTACATATCCATTTCTTAATCTTATTACTTTTCACAAAACAAATCACATTCTCTCTTACTTATCAATTTAGTATTTTAAATCTATATACTTCATGTAATCTCCCAAACCCGACCTAAACGTTAGGGCTAGATTGAGAAAGTTACATTAGCCACCGGAATGGCTAAGCTAACTTACGTTACTTTTGAAGACCTTAAATAAACTCAGTTTAGAGAAAAATCATAGTTGTACTCTAAGTTAGCTTAAAAACAGGTTTTTATTAGGTCGTGTATACTTATGATTCACCTTATTATTGACGGTGTTATTTTAGGAAGAAAAACGTTTGTTCGTCACTTTACTTTGTAAAAACTTGATGTTAACTAATGTAGTAGAAAAACCATTATTCATGTCATTTTGGAAATCAGTCACTTTTATATTTTTTTTTTCAAAAATGGTTTCTCTGCAATGCAGCGGAAATTAGGGATCAATGTCAAATTTTAATTAAGCTAGATATCATGCGTTTTCTGGTTTTATGATTAAGAAATCCATGCATCCCAAAATGAAAAATTACCAAGCCACAGATCATAAATAATTGAAAATTACAAACCCAGAACCAATAGAGACTTAATAATATTTATTAAAAATAGTCCGAGGTCCAAGGTGATTCTCTAAATGTCGGATCCGGTCATAATTTTGAGGTTTACATGAAAAGTTAAACATTATGGGGATGAATTTATAAAAGCTCAATGTGAGTCGAATAGTTATTTAAATAGACATAAATATTAAATACAGTGAAATATATTAGCATTACAAAAGAACAATAAAGCATCATTGGAATTTCATATCATTACATAGTCATTATCAAATTGATGCCAAATGGTGTATGAGCATGGGCCATCATTCATTTGAATAACAATCATTAATTTCGATACCATTCAATACAACACAATACAATACGTAGCATAAATCAATAACATTTGAATATGTCATTAGCATGATGCAATGCAAAAAGGTTCCTACCCCAACCATCCGCTACATACCACGTGTTCCCCCAAAACCCTTCATCTGAACTCCAAAACAGTATGGGCTTAAACCCGTTGTGGTTAAAACCACCAATAATAATTTACAAAAAATTTTGTCAATAAAAATGTGATAAATCGACGTTCCCCTAGGTACTCCAAATGCAGTGCATTGACTACATATAAATGCAAGCTTAATATGCCGCCAGTACTCCATGGAACTCCTCCGCCAACCACAAAATAACCTACCTCAATGCACATGTAATATGTCATACAATCTCATACATAGTCATAAATCAATACTTTCACATTTAATTGGCATTTTCAACATATGCCCTCAATTATCAAACACTTTCAATGAATGGAAATTATATTCCAACTTTCAATTCACCAATAAAATGGTAGCATTCAACAAATCACAATTTCATGTTTGTTTACAACTTTCTTTGTGTGCATGCATAACAATCTTTCGAACATATCATAACAAATCACTTGTACGAATATATCATGCATAAGTATTATTTCATTCATAATCATGCTATACATACAACCTATACACATATCAAATTAACCAACCAATCATGATAATGACAATCATTTGAACATTCAGTCAAACTAGCAACAATGCTACCATGCCAAATAGTTATGGCTCGAAACGTACCTGATTCGGCCACTTACAAATTCAATTATTTAGCTATCAATTCAAGCCCAGTCATCAAAATAAATCATCAATTTAATCATAATATTTATTATTATCAAACAAGTTATTGAGTTTAGATCCCACACCTTATTTACGCTCTTTCGCAGCACACTAGCAAATATTGTGGTTTCTTTAATAAACTTTAAAACGGACCTAAATTAAATCAATATAGAACTTAATTAATACGTATCCTAAAAATCCCCTAAACACCCACTTATGGTTTCAATCCAATTTTCACAATTACAACTATTTTTCGAATCCAAACTAGTTAGATTTCTTACACTATTTTGATGCGAATCGTATGCTCGAATGTCTTTCGGCTTTACTGTTGATTTGGAGTCTTGGGATCAACACCTAACACATTTAAATACTGGAAAATAAGAATCTAATTTTGATTAAAATCCTTCATTTAATAAATCCATAACCTTTCCCTAAAATCTATGTCGAAATAACAAACTAGTTTACGATTACCCACATTTACACTTCCCGAATTATAAGATCCAAATTGTCGATTGATCAAGAACGAATTTCCCTAATTAACATGTGATTAAAGGTTGATCAGGAGAGGTTCAAGAACCCAAAATCATACTGAAGAAAATGGGAAAATTTTAAAGAAAAATAGCCCCCTTTCTTGCCTACAAGGGTGCACACCACCACCCGTTGAGGACAAATTGGGATTTATTTAAAACCTCATTTAAAATAAATTAAAAAGCTGGAAAATACACATTAAATATTTAAAAATCCCCAAATATTTCAGATCTGGAAGTTTGAGATTTAACTTGCAAGATTCATCAAGAAATTGAAAGAGAACAAAAACTTCCACAAGCTAGTTGAAAAGGGCGACAATAGAGTTCTTTTGAGGCATCAATGGATGTCGATATTGAGTGCTAAAATTTCATATTTAAGGCTGGAAATTTTATGATAAAATGATAGTAAGAAAAGGAAAATAATGGTGCAAGAACCTGTTACAAAAAGAAGAGAAATTGATGGTGAATCATGGTGGCTTGGGCAGCGACACACAAGGGAAGAAAGAAAGAAAATTGAAGAATAAAAGAGGAGAGGAAGAAGGTGAACGGTTCGGGTAGGGGAAAATTGACTTAAAGGCTAAAAATACAAGAAAAAGTTGTATTTATACCTAGTGTTCAAGGGTATGGACAGCCCACACATTAAAAAAAAAGGATTTTGCTAAACTTAATTATTTTGCAAAGGAAAAGTTTCGAACTTGGGACCTTAATTTAATTTCCATGCTTTTCCATTTATCAATTAACCACTGGGCTATTTCCTCTTCTTCTTTTTATAAATTTTCCATATTTATTTTAAAAAAACGCATGTCACATACTAGGATTTTTGGAAAATTTTGCAAAATAATAAAAATGGTGCGAGAGAAAGGTTTGAACTTAGGTTTTAAGAAACATTTCACTAACATTATCCAACAAACCAATACCTCATTTATTTCTTAAAAACGCAGAGGTAATCTCAAAAATTAGGGCATTACCTGTAACACCCCTTACCTGAGTTCGAAACTGATACTGGGTATGAGGCATTACCATTCACAAATTACATACATATGTACTAAGTCAGATCATACAAGCCCGTTAAAATTAAAAACTTTTTCAAACTTTGTTTAAACTCCTTAATGAGGGCCTACGCAACCTCAAACCTTCATTGGAAACCATTCGGAACCAACTCGGGTCCTTGAACCTACTTAATAAAAATGACTCTTGAAACAGGGCACAAGCCCATGTGGAAGGGCAACACACCTGTGTGGTCATTAGAACATGGCCGTGCTGATGACCCGTGTGACACACACGGCCTAAGCATCTAGGGACACGCCCATGTCCCATGCCCGTGCGAATTAAATTCTAAATTTGAACCTACAGGGGTTTTCACACGGCCTGGCACACGCCCGTGTCCCTCACACGGCCATGACACGCCCATGTCTAAAAACCTTGACATTCTATTTTTGACGTCAGCATCCAATTTAAGGCACACGGCCGAGGCACACGCTTGTGGCCATAAGCCGTGTCCTCCACATGACTAAGACACACGGTCGTGTCTCTACCCGTGTGTTTACTACCATGCATACTGACTTGAAATTTTTATGTGCAGGGGACACACGGCTGGACAACACGCTCATGGGGCTACACGCCAATGTGTCTACCCGTGCGGACAATATAGGGCTATCTATCAAGCCCTTTTGCCACCCTGAAACACAACATAACAATAGCCAACATAGTCAAAGTCTAAATTAGTATCATTTCACAACCAAACAACCATAGCTAGGGTCTATATACAATTCATATATTTCAACCATACTAACAATTCCTCATTCATGAAAGACTACTTTACATTCAGATAATGTAACACCCCGAACCCGAGACCGACACCGGAGTCGGACGCGAGATGTTAACAAACTTTGAAAAAAAATTTTCCAGACACTGCCCAGTCTGAGTACTAGTCGCTTCAAAAATCATATCTTGAGTTTCACAACTCAAAAATCAGTTTTGTGATTTTTCCCTGAAACTAGACTCATGTCCCCACCTATGGATTTTTTCTAGAATTTTTGGTCGGGCCAACTAGTACAGTTTATTAGTCAAAGTCTCCCATGTTACAGGGGTCGACTACACTGACCTTTTCCCATTACGACTGGGATATCTCTCTGCACAGAGCTTCAATACTGATGCCGTTTGTTTCTATGCAAACTAGACTCAGAGAGGAATCCATACATATATGGTATGACCCCTAATTATCTCTGGTCAATTTATAGTGAATTTCCAAAGGCGGAACAGTGAATCCAGAAACTGTTCTGGCCCTGTTCCACAAGAACCCGAATATCTCTTTCTGTACTGTTCCTATAATTGTTTCGTTACTTCCATATGAAAGTAGATTCATCAAGGTTCGATTACATAATTTATTGACTATTTAATTCCACTCCTACGAATTCTTGTGATTTTTCCAATCCACACCACTGCTGCTATCAGCTTCTGTTTTCAAAGTGAACCTTACCTAATTTGGGGTTTCATGGACCAACTAGGGCCTTGTCATACATAAGCCCACATATGATCATACTTAGCCATTCTAGTGGCTGATCATTTGCTCAACACTTCCATTCCAACATAGTTACATCATGAAACCATCTATACATTCATAAATACGAATGGTCTAATGCCATACTCCACTTCTACAAGCCATCTTCGCATGGCTGTACACTTATACATTTCATAAAGTACTCGAAAGACAACAATGGGTAGTCCTATACATGCCATAACAAAATTCAACCAAAATAGTACCCAAAAGAGCCTTTGATAGTGTGGGCGACTTCGACTTCAAGATCCCGAGTCCGATAGCTGGAGAACCAAAAATCTATAAAACAGAGGAGCAATGTAACGAGTAAGCAATTTATGCTTAGTAAGTTTGAGCAAGGAATTCCAGCATGCACAAAGAATAGCACACATTTAGCTAAACGGAATATTTCATAATACGCAATTTACCGATATCAAACTTACTTCACAACATTAACAACCCTTATGTACATACACAATAAACTAACTTGGCCGAAGGCCGGTAGCTCGTTTATCAACTGAGCGAACATTTATTTGTAAGGGCTCGATTAAATTCAACACATACGTAACATATCCCCATATTGGGATGTTTTTCGAGTATTCGCTGGAATTTTACAGCAAGCTCATTCATTACCAAATCACGTACCTTCGGGATTTAACCGGATATAGCTCCTCGTTCAAATGCCTTCGGGACATAGCCCGGTTTTAGTAACTCACACAATGCCTTCGGGACATAACCCGGATTTAACAACTCGCACGAATGCCTTCGGGACTTAACCCGGATTTAATAACTCGCACGAATGCCTTCGGGACTTAACCCGGATTTAACAACTTGCACGAATGCCTTCGGGACTTAACCCGGATTTAGTATCTCGCACAAAGGCCTTCGGATCTTAATCCGGATATATTCACTTAGCACAAAGCCTTCGGGACTTAGCCCGGACAGCATTCACTTAATCATGCACATCTAACAATAATTCATAGCACATTCATATTTCATTTTCGTTTACGAAACTCAAACACAAGGCACATATTGTCCTTGCACATTCGGCTCAATAGCCACACATAGAGCATGATTTAATCACATCGAAATTTAAGCTCTCTTACTCAAGAACTTACCTCGGGTGTTGTCGAACGATTCCGCTAGCTATTCAACCACTTTTTCCTTCCCTTTATCGGTTTTATTTCCCCTTTGCTCTTGAGCTTAATCAAACAAATAAATTGATTTCATCATTTTAGGCATCAAAAGATGAACACAAGGCACTTAGCCCATATTTATACATTAGACATTAAAGTCTCATACATGCAAAAATCATGCATCAACACCACATATTAGCTAATTTCTTGCCCTTGACCGAATATGCATGTCCATTTTTGGGGTCGATTTCAACACTTAATACACACATGTTTTTTTTCTTTTGTTTTCCATTTCTTTATTACCCATACTCCTTATTTTATTCTTCCACTAACAAAACATGTTTCATGACATGTTTTGCCCATCCTTCCTTGTCATGGCCGGCCACTACTCATTAGGGGGGAATTTGACATGCAAGTCCCCCCTTTGTCCACATGCACTAGTAGGTCCTCACACATTGACCTATCACATTTTAGAATTTTCTCACATAGGTCCTATTGACTAAATTCACATGAAATCAACCAAATTGAAGCTTGAAATTTTCACACATTCATAATTACATATTCTACACAATAAGTATCACATTCAAACATTTCGGTGACTCGGTTTAGCGGTCCCGAAACCACTTCCCGACTAGGGTCAACTTTGGGCTGTCACAACTCTCCCCCACTTAAGAAATTTTCGTCCCCGAAAATCTTACCGGTAAATAGGTTTGGGTATCGTTCTTTCATCGAGCTCTCGGTCTCCCAAGTAGCTTCCTCGATCCCGAGTTTGAGCCATAACATCTTTACTAGCGGAACTCTTTTGTTTCGCAACTCCTTCACTTCACGAGCTAGGATACGCATCGGTTCTTCTTCATAGCTCATGTCAACTTGAATTTCAACCTCCGATGGGCTAATTATGTGCGATGGATCAGATCGATAGCGTCGAAGCATCGAAACATGAAAGACGTCATGAATCTTTTCAAGCTCCGGGGGCAAAATCAATCTATACGCAACCGGACCAACTCGTTCGGAGATTTCGTACGGCCCAATGAATCTTGGGCTCAACTTGCCCTTACGGTCGAACCTGAGTATCTTTTTCCAAGGTGAAACCTTAAGGAACACTTTGTCTCCCACCTGATACTCGATATCTTTTCGTTTCAAATCTGCGTACGATTTCTGACGATCCGTGGATACCTTCAGACTTTCACGGATTACCTTTACTTTCTGTTCAGCATCTCTAATCAAATCAACTCCGAAAATTTTGCTTTCACCGAGCTCGGTCCAAAACAATGGTGTACGGCATTTACGACCGTACAAAGCCTCATAAGGTGCCATCTTAATACTTGATTGAAAACTATTGTTGTAAGCGAATTCAATCAAAGGTAAATACCGTTCCCATGAACTACTGAACTCGAGGATGCAACATCTCAACATATCCTCAAGTATCTGAATTATCCGCTCGGATTGACCATCGGTTTGGGGGTGAAAAGCAGTGCTAAAATTCAGCTTAGTACCCAGAGCTTCTTGCAATTTCTTCCAAAATCGTGAGGTGAATCTTGGATCTCTATCCGACACGATAGAAACAGG
Organism: Gossypium hirsutum; assembly: GCF_007990345.1. Lineage (NCBI taxonomy): Eukaryota > Viridiplantae > Streptophyta > Magnoliopsida > Malvales > Malvaceae > Gossypium > Gossypium hirsutum. Next base: position 32,397,264 of record NC_053426.1, on the reverse strand, counting down.
TACCCCGTGTAATCTCACAATTTGATAAACGTACAATTCAGCTAGTTTATCCAATGAAAAATCCGTACGTATGGGGATGAAATGAGCCGACTTAGTCAGTCTATCAACAATAACCCATATCGCATCCTTCTTACTTGCTGACAAGGGCAGTCCGGACACAAAGTCCATTGTGACTCGATCCCATTTCCACTCGGGTATCATGATCGGCTGGAGTAATCCTGAAAGCACTTGATGTTCCGCTTTCACTTGTTGACATATTAAACATCTCGAAACAAAGTCGGAGATGTCCCGTTTCATACCATGCCACCAAAATTGACGTTTCAAATCGTTGTACATTTTCGTACTCCCCGGGTGAATTGACATTCGGCTACAATGGGCTTCGTTCAGAATCATCGAAATGAGTTCCGAATTCCTTGGAACACACAAACGATTTCTGATCCTCAAACAATCATCATCATCAATTTGAAACTCCGATTCCTCGTTCGGAAAACACTTAGCCCGTTTTGCAACCAATTCATCATCGACTTTCTGAGCTTCACGAATTTGGTGAGTCAATAATGGTTTAGCTTTTAATTCAGCTACTAACACACTGTCTGGTAGAACAGACAAATGCACGTTCATCGCTCGTAAAGCAAACAATGACTTCCGGCTTAAGGCGTCCGCAACCACGTTAGCCTTTCCCGGGTGGTAATCAATGACAAGCTCGTAATCTTTCAACAACTCAAGCCAACGTCTTTGTCGCAGATTCAAGTCTCGTTGAGTCATCAAATATTTGAGACTTTTGTGATCCGAAAATACATGGCACTTCTCACCAAACAGATAATGTCGCCATATTTTTAAAGCAAACACGATGGCAGCTAGTTTGAGATCATGGGTCGGATAATTCCTCTCGTGTGGCTTCAATTGTCTCGATGCATAGGCCACGACTCGACCTTCTTGCATTAATACGCAACCCAACCCAAGTAGGGATGCGTCACTATAAATGACAAACTCTTTACCTGATTCGGGTTGCACCAAAATTGGAGCTTCAGTCAAATGAGTTTTCAGTTGGTTGAAACTTTTCTGACATTTCTCCGTCCACTCGAACTTAACATCCTTTTGAAGTAGCTTCGTCATTGGTGTGGCTATCATCGAGAAACCTTTCACAAATCGTCGGTAATAACCGGCGAGCCCCAAAAAGCTCCGAACTTCAGTAATATTTCTCGGAGGTTTCCAGTCAAGTATGGCTGAAATTTTGTTCGGGTCAACTCGAATACCCGACGCGAATACCACATGACCCAAGAAGCTAACCTCTCTTAACCAGAACTCACACTTACTGAACTTAGCATATAACTGCTTATCCCGCAAAATTTGCAGCACTAGCCTCAGATGCCCAGCATGTTCGGTCTCATCTCTTGAATAGACCAAAATGTCATCAATGAACACAACTACGAACTGATCCAAATACGGTCTGAAGATCCGATTCATCAAATCCATAAATACCGCAGGGGCATTAGTGAGCCCAAACGGCATCACTAAGAATTCGTAGTGACCATATCTCGTTCTGAAGGCAGTTTTGGGAATATCTGGATCTCGAATTCGCAACTGATAATAGCCCGATCTCAAATCTATTTTGAGAACACTGAGGCTCCCTTCAGTTGGTCGGACAAATTATCGATGCACGGCAACGGATATTTGTTCTTTATCGTCACTTTATTCAGCTGACGATAGTCAATGCACAACCTCATGGTTCCGTCCTTCTTTTTCACGAACAATATTGGTGCACCCCAAGGTGAGAAACTTGGTCGAGCGAAACCTCTATCCGTCAGTTCTCGCAACTGAGCTTTCAACTCCTTTAACTCAGTTGGTGCCATACGATACGGAGCTATCGAAATCGGCGTAGTCCCAGGTACAAGCTCAATACCAAACTCTACCTCCCGAACAGGTGGTAAACCCGGTAATTCTTCCGGAAAAACATCCGGGTATTCACAAACCACCGGCACAGATTCGGGTTTCTTTTCTAATTCTTTGTCGTCAAGCACATATGCAAGGTATGCTTCGCACCCTTTTCTTACATATTTCTGTGCCAACATTGCTGATTTTACAGCTGGCATCCCCTCCAAGTCCGCAGACTCAATTCGGACTACTTCGTTATTTGCGCACCTCAAATCAATAGTCTTGCTCTTGCAATTCACAATCGCATCATGCGCGGTCAACAATCCAACCCAAGGATAACATCAAATTCATCAAACGGCAAAAGCATCAAGTCCGCTGGAAAACAGGAACCTCGAATTTCCAGGGGACATTTCTTACACACTTTGTCGACAAGCACGTAACGACCCAAGGGATTTGACACCCGAATTACGAACTCAGTAGACTCAATAGGTAAAGTCTTACTGGATGCTAAGGTTTCACATATGTAAGAATGAGTAGATCCGGGGTCAATCAAAGCAATTACATTAGTATCAAAGAGGGTGAATGTACCGGTAATAACATCAGGCGAAGAAGCATCCTCGCGGGCACGTATAGCATAAGCTCTAGCAGGCGCACGGGCTTCGGATCTGGTTATATCATCTCTAGATCCTCTCTGACCACCACCAGCATTGCCCATATTTCCAGATGGTCTACCTCGAGCAGTGGTAGCACCCGGTCTCCCACTCTGATTTGCATTCTGTCCCGACAACCTCGGGCAATCTTTAATGAAGTGGTCCACTGATCCGCATTTGTAACAGGAGCGGTCAGGAAATCTACAACTCCCCGAATGCCATTTACCGCAATATAGGCATTTCGTCCTGTCTCGACGTTCATTCCCAACACTGGCGACCGAAGTGCCTCGTGTACCCACAGGGGGTCGATCACGATCTCGTCCAAAAAGGCCCGAAGTTCCTCTAAACTGGCCCGCATCATCTCGAAATCTCTTCGATGTCTGTTGAAGAGACCTCCCCGAGGATGTTTTACGAAACTCTCCAGTTCCCTCATCAATTCTTTGCTTTTCTTTTCTAAGCTCTTCGGCTTTACAAGCTCGTTCAACAAGTACCACGAACTCTTGTATTTCAAGAACGCCAACGAACATTTTTATATCTTCATTCAGCCCATCCTCGAAGCGTTTACACATAACAGCTTCGGACGAAACACATTCCCGAGCGTATTTGCTAAGTCTAACAAATTTTCGCTCGTAATCAGTAACCGACATGGAGCCTTGCTTAAGCTCAAGAAATTCCTTCCGTTTTTGATCAACAAATCTCTGACTGATATACTTTTTCCGAAACTCAGTTTGGAAAAACTCCCAAGTTACTTGCTCTCGGGGCACAATAGAAGTCAGAGTACTCCACCAATAGTAGGCAGAATCACGTAGCAAGGAGATAGCACACTTTAGGCATTCATCGGGTGTACAAGATAGCTCATCGAGTACCCGGATAGTGTTGTCCAGCCAAAATTCAGCTTGCTCGGCATCATCGCTATCCATAGCCTTAAATTCAGTAGCCCCATGTTTTCGGATTCTGTCAACTGGGGCTTATGTGACCTTATTTGGTCCGTTACCGGCGGTATTGTAGGTGCGGGGGTAGTATTTGTTCGGGAATGGAGGTTGTGGAACAGCCATATTAGTTCGAATGTATTGGTTAAACCAATCATTCATCACGCTATAGAATGCTTGTCTAGCTTCATCATTCTGATTACTAGCATTAGGTTGAGAGTTTGCCGGCACTGTCCCTTGTGCGGGAGCAGGCGCTACACTCTCAAGATCATCAGCTACCTCTCGGTCACGATCGGGATCCATTACTATAAATAAACACATTTACAATTGTCGGAAATCACCACACTATCAAGTAATCACATAAAATGGCATGTATAGCTAGACCCAAAACATTACGGTAGTCCTAGAATCGACTAAACCGTAGCTCTGATACCAATAAAATGTAACACCCCGAACCCGAGACCGACACCGGAGTCGGACGCGAGATGTTAACAAACTTTGAAAAAATTTTTCCAGACACTGCCCAGTCTGAGTACTAGTCGCTTCAAAAATCATATCTTGAGTTTCACAACTCAAAAATCAGTTTTGTGATTTTTCCCTGAAACTAGACTCATGTCCCCACCTATGGATTTTTTTCTAGAATTTTTGGTCGGCCAACTAGTACAGTTTATTAGTCAAAGTCTCCCATGTTACAGGGGTCGACTACACTGACCTTTTCCCATTACGACTGGGATATCTCTCTGCACAGAGCTTCAATACTGATGCCGTTTGTTTCTATGCAAACTAGACTCAGAGAGGAATCCATACATATATGGTATGACCCCTAATTATCTCTGGTCAATTTATAGTGAATTTCCAAAGGCGGAACAGTGAATCCAGAAACTGTTCTGGCCCTGTTCCACAAGAACCCGAATATCTCTTTCTGTACTGTTCCTATAATTGTTTCGTTACTTCCATATGAAAGTAGATTCATCAAGGTTCGATTACATAATTTATTCACTATTTAATTCCACTCCTACGAATTCTTGTGATTTTTCCAATCCACACCACTGCTGCTATCAGCTTCTGTTTTCAAAGTGAACCTTACCTAATTTGGGGTTTCATGGACCAACTAGGGCCTTGTCATACATAAGCCCACATATGATCATACTTAGCCATTCTAGTGGCTGATCATTTGCTCAACACTTCCATTCCAACATAGTTACATCATGAAACCATCTATACATTCATAAATACGAATGGTCTAATGCCATACTCCACTTCTACAAGCCATCTTCGCATGGCTGTACACTTATACATTTCATAAAGTACTCGAAAGACAACAATGGGTAGTCCTATACATGCCATAACAAAATTCAACCAAAATAGTACCCAAAAGAGCCTTTGATAGTGTGGGCGACTTCGACTTCAAGATCCCGAGTCCGATAGCTGGAGAACCAAAAATCTATAAAACAGAGGAGCAATGTAACGAGTAAGCAATTTATGCTTAGTAAGTTTGAGCAAGGAATTCCAGCATGCACAAAGAATAGCACACATTTAGCTAAACGGAATATTTCATAATACGCAATTTACCGATATCAAACTTACTTCACAACATTAACAACCCTTATGTACATACACAATAAACTAACTTGGCCGAAGGCCGGTAGCTCGTTTATCAACTGAGCGAACATTTATTTGTAAGGGCTCGATTAAATTCAACACATACGTAACATATCCCCATATTGGGATGTTTTTCGAGTATTCGCTGGAATTTTACAGCAAGCTCATTCATTACCAAATCACGTACCTTCGGGATTTAACCGGATATAGCTCCTCGTTCAAATGCCTTCGGGACATAGCCCGGTTTTAGTAACTCACACAATGCCTTCGGGACATAACCCGGATTTAACAACTCGCACGAATGCCTTCGGGACTTAACCCGGATTTAATAACTCGCACGAATGCCTTCGGGACTTAACCCGGATTTAACAACTCGCACGAATGCCTTCGGGACTTAACCCGGATTTAGTATCTCGCACAAAGGCCTTCGGATCTTAATCCGGATATATTCACTTAGCACAAAGCCTTCGGGACTTAGCCCGGACAGCATTCACTTAATCATGCACATCTAACAATAATTCATAGCACATTCATATTTCATTTTCGTTTACGAAACTCAAACACAAGGCACATATTGTCCTTGCACATTCGGCTCAATAGCCACACATAGAGCATGATTTAATCACATCGAAATTTAAGCTCTCTTACTCAAGAACTTACCTCGGGTGTTGTCGAACGATTCCGCTAGCTATTCAACCACTTTTTCCTTCCCTTTATCGGTTTTATTTCCCCTTTGCTCTTGAGCTTAATCAAACAAATAAATTGATTTCATCATTTTAGGCATCAAAAGATGAACACAAGGCACTTAGCCCATATTTATACATTAGACATTAAAGTCTCATACATGCAAAAATCATGCATCAACACCACATATTAGCTAATTTCTTGCCCTTGACCGAATATGCATGTCCATTTTTGGGGTCGATTTCAACACTTAATACACACATGTTTTTTTTTCTTTTGTTTTCCATTTCTTTATTACCCATACTCCTTATTTTATTCTTCCACTAACAAAACATGTTTCATGACATGTTTTGCCCATCCTTCCTTGTCATGGCCGGCCACTACTCATTAGGGGGGAATTTGACATGCAAGTCCCCCCCTTTGTCCACATGCACTAGTAGGTCCTCACACATTGACCTATCACATTTTAGAATTTTCTCACATAGGTCCTATTGACTAAATTCACATGAAATCAACCAAATTGAAGCTTGAAATTTTCACACATTCATAATTACATATTCTACACAATAAGTATCACATTCAAACATTTCGGTGACTCGGTTTAGCGGTCCCGAAACCACTTCCCGACTAGGGTCAACTTTGGGCTGTCACAGATAATAACTTTCAATATTAGCCATTTTTCATGGCCTTGTACAAAATGAGTCAAATGTTAAAGCAAGCCAACACATTTGGCCCCAAAATAATGTGACACTAAAATAAAATCAAAGAGTCCTATACATGCCATAATCAAAATAAAGAGATCTAGCTATACCCAGTGCTTCGATTGATAGTGTGATCGATGCCTCCGATGACCATTGACCCACGAGCTAACTAGGCGGCACTATAAGAAAATGGAAAGAAATAGGGTAAGCATAAAGCTTAGTAAGTTGCATACAATAAATATAACAATAACTTTATCATCCATCATCATGCTCGTAATACAAAAGTAGGCATAAGTACAACTTACTCGTCATTACCCAATACAATTCACATAGCATATTTTAAGCTCTCATCTCATACATTTCAAATAGGTACCTGTACCACTCACAACATGGTTATACTTTTCTCGTTAAACTTAAACTAAAACTCTCACCGTTGAACCGTTCGGAATGCTATCCGATATTCATTAAGCCTAAAAAACAGGGTATAATGCAGATGACATGCCCCAGACATGGTCTTACACTGGCTCGTCCATCAAGTCAATGCCATGTCCCAGACATGGTCTTACACAAGCTCTCGCACATCCGTGCCGATGCCATGTCCCAAACATGGTCTTACACTGACACATCTCGTAGCCGATGCATGTCCTAGACATGTCTTACACTGGCTTACCTCTCGAGGCCGATGCATGTCCTAGACATGTCTTACACTAGCTCTCGTCTCAATGCCGATGCCATGTCCCAGACATGGTCTTACACTGGCTCTCATAATGTGGCCGATGCATTTCCCAGACATGTCTTACACTAGCGCACAAATGACCCAAATGTCATGGCATGAATATCTGATTTGGTCCTAAGGTCCTTCTGGGAGTTCTATTATCTCAATTTTTTCTCATACATAATTATATCCACAAAAAATAAATTTATGCTATATCAATTCAAACACATATAATAACAATGTAGTTGTATTGTTTACATACAACTTACCTCGGATTACAAAATGTAGACGACTAGCTCGGCTTAGTCCACTCATTTTGCTTTCCCCTGGTCTAGGCCCGAGTTTTGCAGTTCTTAATCTATAATGATAAAAATTCACAAATTTAATCATTTTATTTATCTAGGTACTCAACAATTTGTACTTAGGCAAAATGAACATTTTGCCCCAATACTTTTGCAAAATGACTATTTTACCTCTAGGTTCTAAAATCGATTTTTATCGAATTTCTTCATATCTTAAGCCTAGCTAATTACTTTTTATACTTGAAGTAGTCCAAAATTCTCAATATTTCACACATTTATCACCTATTTTACAACTTATGTAAAATGGTCATTTTTAGGGTTTTCATGAGAAATTTCTTCACAAAAGCTGTTTATTTCACAACCATGATTCATTTTCTTACATAAAATTTCAGATAACAACATGAACACTCTCATGGTAAAACCCTAGACTTTCAACTATTTTGCAAAATAGAACCCTCATTTGAAAGCTCGTGCTACAAGGGTTCTAAAAGTGCAAAAATCATCAAGAAAAATCATCAAAACACTTGTAGAGAGACTAAATGGCTGAAATTTCAAGCTTTAAAAACCCCTCTAATGGCTGATATTTTAGGTCAAGAAGAAAGGATGAAGGAAAAAGATGATGGCTAGGCTTTTAGGGTATTATTTTATTACACATTATGTCATCAAATACCTAATCTTTGACTATTAGATTTTCTTTATCACATGACTGGCCAAGCTATAGTCTAAGGGTATATTTGCCCTTTAGAGACCACCAATTTAAGTTTCATGGAAACTTAACACCCTTGCTATCAAATTAAGACTTTTGAACTTTATGCGATTTAGTCATTTTTCATAATTAAGCTCACAAACTCTACAATTACTTCACTAAATTTTTCATGCACTAATATAAACATGTTATAACTCTAAAATAATAATAAAGTACTTTCTTCAACCTCAGATTAGTGGTCTCGAAGCCACTGTTTCGACTAGGCCTAAAATCGGGCTATTACAATTCTCCCCCTTAGGGATTTTCGTCCCCGAAAATCTTATTGGTGAACAAGTTCGGGTATTGATCTGCCATAGTCTCTTCGGCTTCCCACGTGGCTTCCTCGACTCTGTGTCTATGCCGCAAAACCTTTACGAGTGCTAAACTTTTATTCCTCAACTTCTTGACCTCTCGATCCAAAATCTTAATTGGTTCTTCACCATAGGTCATATCTGGACTTATTTTAATTTCTTCCGGTGAAATCATGTGTGAGGGGTCAGATCGGTAACGGCGCAACATTGATACATGGAACACATCATGAATTTTCTTTGACTCATGAAACAAGGCTAATCGATATACTACCGGCCCAATTCTCTCGGTCACCTCAAAAGGTCCAATAAACCGCAGACTCAGCTTGCCTTTTCTACTGAATATAAGGACTTTCTAACATGGGGATACTTTCAAAGACACTCTATCCCTGATTTGAAACTTGATCTCCTTCTATTTCAACCCCGCGTAGGATTTCTGTCTATCCGATGTGGCTTTTATACAATCGCGAATCACTTTAACCTTTTCTTCAGTATCTCTAACTAAGTCGGCCCCGTGAATCTGATTCTCTCATAACTAGGTCCAATATAAAGGCGTTCGGCACTTACGCACATACAAAGCCTCATAAGGCGCCATTTTCAGACTTGATTGATAACTGTTGTTGTAGGCGAATTCGACCAGTGGTGAATACCTTTCCTAACTACCTTGAAACTCGAGAACACAACACCGTAACATGTCTTTTAATATTTGAATGACTCTTTCCGACTGACCGTCGCTTTGCGGGTGAAATGCTGTGCTAAAATTCAGTTTTGTTCACAAATTCTCTTGTAACTTCTTCCAAAACCTCGAGGTAAACCTCGGGTCTCTATCTGAAACAATCGACAAGGGCATTCCGTGAAGTCTCACAATTTTGGAAATGTACAAATCGGCTAGCTTATCAAGTGAGAAGTCTGTACGTATTGGGATAAAGTGAGCCAATTTCGTCAGTCGATCAACCACAACCCACCTAGTAGCTTTCTTCATCGGAGTTACCGGTAAACCCATCACAAAGTCCATAGTAATCTGATCCCACTTCCACTGCGGAACCATGATAGGCTGAAGTAAACTCGAAGGTACTTGGTGTTTGGCTTTCTCTTGTTGAAAAATTAGAAACTTAGAAACAAACTTAGAAATATCTCCTTTCATTCCCGATCACCAGTACATTTTCATTCCGGATGGTAGTCGATAATCAACTCATAATCCTTTATCAACTCTAGCCACCATCGTTGCCTTAAATTCAGTTCCTTTTGAGTCATCAAATACTTTAGGCTCTTATGGTCAGTGAATACTCGACATCTCTCACCATACAAATGGTGTCTCCAAATCTTTAATGCGAATACTATAACCATTAGCTCCATATCGTGGGTCGGGTAATTTCTCTCATGTGGCTTTAGTTATCTCGAGGCATAGGCTATAACCTTGCCTTCTTGCATGAGCACACATCCTAAATCGTTCAAGGATGCATCACTATACACCATAAAACTCCTTTCCCGGTTCCAGTTGCACTAAAACTGGAGCTTCGGTCAATAAAACCTTTAATTTCTCAAAACTCTGTTCGTACTTCTCTGTCCATTCGAACTTGACATCCCTTTGTAACAACCTTGTCATCGAAGTAGCTATCATAGAGAATCCATTCAAGAATCTTCTGTAGTACTCAGCTAAACCCAAAAAGCTTCGAACCTCTGTCACATTCCTCGGTGGTTTCCACTCAATAATGGTCGAGATCTTACTCAGGTCAACTCTGATCCCGTCCCCTGACACAATGTGTCCCAAGAATCCTACTTCTCGTAGCCAAAATTCTCTCTTACTGAACTTGGCATAAAGTTGCTTATCTCTCAAGGTTTGCAGAACTGTTCTCAAATGCTCCACATGCTCACTTTCATCACGCGAATAAATCAATATGTCATCGATGAAAATGACAATAAACTTATCCAAATATGGTCGGAAAATGCGGTTCATTTATTCCATAAATACTACAGGGGCATTCGTTAAACCAAAGGGCATGATGAGGAACTCATAATGGCCATACCTCGTCCGAAAAGTAGTTTTTTGTACGTCTTGCTCCTTAACCCTTAATTGGTAGTAGCCTGACCTTAAATCTAACTTAGAAAACACAGTGGCTCCCTTTAACTAATCGAAAAGATCATCCATCCTAAGGAAGGGATACTTGTTTTTCACAGTCACTTTGTTGAGCTGTCTGTAGTCTATGCACAATCTCATCGACCCGTCTTTCTTTTTCAAAAAAAGTATTGGAGCACCCTACGGTGAAAAGCTCGGTCTTGAAAAACCTTTATCCGTTAACTTTTGTAATTGAGTCTTCAACTCCTTTAACTCCGTTGGAGCCATTCTATATGGAGCAATCGAGATAGGTGCCGTACCAGGGACTAACTCAATACCAAACTCCACTTCCCTCACTGGAGGCAATCCGGGCAATTCCACTAGAAATACGTCTATGAACTTACATACCACTGGCACTGACTCAATCTTCAATTTAGATGCTTGAGTATTCAATACGAAGGTGAGGTAATCCTCACACCCTTTTCTTAAATATCTCTCTGTCGTCATAGATGATATCACTTTAAGTAATCCACCCAATTTACCTAGTTCAACCCAAAGAACATTCCCATCTTCATATTTCAACTCAATAACCTTTTGTCCACAATCCACTACAACCCCATGAGAAGTCAACCAATCCATCCCAAGGATTACATCAAATTTATTAAACGGCAATAACATCAAGTTAGCCGGAAAACAATGACCTCTAATTGTCAAAGGACAATTTCTACATATTTTGTCAACTAACACATGCTTGTCTAATGGATTTGACACCTTTACTACAAATTCCGTAGCCTCATTTGGCATTTTCATAATGGGCACTAATTTTATGCAAACATAAGAATGGGTAGACCCCGAATCAATTAAAGCAACAACAAAAATATCATGGATAGAAAAGGTACCCGTGATCACATCAGGAGACGCTGCCTCTTCACGGGCACATATGGCATAAGTACTTGTAGGCACACGACCCTCGGACCTCACAGCTGAATCTCTAAGGGCACCTCTATTGCTAGCCCCACAGCCTAGGTTCTTTTGTGGTCTACCCCTCGAGGGAGCACTACTCGCCCTCACCTCTGGCTTTTTCTCTTTCTCATCTAACTCGGGATAGTTATGGATAAAATGGTCCAACGACCCACATTTAAAACAGTCTCTCTCATTTCCTCGACACTCGCTGAAGTGACGCCTACCACACTGTGAACATTCCGGCCTATTAGGGCGAGCACTACCGACACTCGCGATAGAAGTGGTCTGGGCTTTAGAAGTCGTATTCTGCTTGTTCTTACTCTTATTTGTGAACCCTACCGAAGCATTCAATCGGTTGGTGAACTCTCTTGATTTCTTGGATGAGGTTTGATGTGATTTCCCCAGCTGTCTCTTCCTTGAGTCTCGGGACTGAATATCAGCTTTTCTCTTCTCTTTGGCCAATTCCTTGGCCTTACATGCTCTCTCCACGAGCACTACGAATTCCCTCAATTTTAAGATGCCAACTAACAATCGGATGTCTTCATTCAATCCGTCCTCAAATATCTTGCACATGATGGCTTCACTAGACACGCACTCCCTAGTGTATTGGCTGAGCCTCACGAACTTACATTCATACTCTGTTACTGTCTTTCAGCGTTGTTTCAATTCTAGAAATTCCTTCCTTTTCTGATCTATAAACTTTTGACTGATATACTTCTTCCGGAATTCCTCTTGGAAAAAATCCTATATAATCCTTTCCCTTGGTACAACCGACACAAGGGTATTCCACCATTGGTAAGCTGAGTCTCGAAAGAGTGACACGACATACTTCATGCACTCTTCGGGTGTGCATGATAGCTCATCAAATACCCTAATGTTATTTTCTAGTCAAAAATTTGCCCTTTCCGGGTCATCATCGATATTCACCCGGAATTCCTTAGCCCTTTGCTTTCTAATTCTATCCACTGGAGGTTTCTCTCTCTTAGCCATCTTTGCTCCTTAAGGAGCTATATGAACGGGTTGAGGAATTAGGGGAGGTGGGGGAGGTAGAGTATTCGGATTCGCTCTAATAAACTTTGAGTACCACGCGTCCATCAAATGGAGGTAAGCTTCTCTAGCCCCTCCGCCCTGACTCATTGTCACGGGCCCACTATCTACTGGCGCAGTTCCTTTAGCGGGAGTCCGTGCATTACTTTTCACGTCATCCGTTGTAGCTACGTCAGGATCCATTTACTATAAACATAAAACACAATTTATCTCGTTAGGAATCATCACACTATCAATATACAATTATGGCATGTATACATAGACTCGTACTCACGCTAGGTTTGTCCTAGAACAGACTAAAACATAGCTCTGACACCACTAAATGTAATACCCCTTACCCGAGTTCGAAACCGATACTGGGAATGAGGCATTATCGTTCACAAATCACATACATATGTACGAAGTTAGATCATAAGAGCCCGTTAAAATTTAAAACTTTTTCGAACTTTGTTTAAACTCCTTAATGGGGGCCTACGCAGCCTCCAACCTTCATTGGAAATGATTTCGAACCAACTCAGGTACTTGAACCGACTAAATAAAAATGACTCTTGAAATAGGGCACACGCCCATGTGGAAGGGCAACACGCTTGTGTGGTCATTATAACATGGCCGTGCTGATGGCCTGTGTGACACACACGGCTTAAGCATCTAGGGACACGCCCATATCCCATGCCCGTGTGAATTAAATTCTAAATTCAAATCTACAAGGGTTTTCACACGGCCTGGCACACGCCCGTATCCCTCACACGACCATGATATGCATGTGTCCTAGCCCGTGTCTAAACACCTTGACATTCTGTTTCTAACATCAGCATCCAATTTAAGGCACATGGGCGAGGCACATGCCTATGGCCATAGGAAATGTCCTCCACACGGCTGAGACACACGGTCGTCTCTCTGCCCGTGTGTTTACTACCATGCATACTGACTTGAAATTTTTACATGCAGGGGACACCCAGCTGGACAACATGCACATGGGGCTCGCCGTGTCTCACACACGACCTAGACACATGCTCGTGTGTCTACCCGTGTGGACAATATAGGGATTTCTACCAAGCCCTTTTGCCACCCTGAAACACAACATAATAACAACCAAAATAATCAAAGTCTAAATTAGTATGATTTCACAACCAAACAACCATTGCTAAGGTCTATATACGATTCATATATTTCAACCATACTAACAATTCCTCATTCATGAAAGACTACTTTACATTCATATAATAACTTTCAATATTAGCCATTTTTCATGGCCTTGCACAGAATAAGTCAAATGTTAAAGCAAGCCAACACATTTGGCCACAAAATAATGTGACACTAAAACAAAATCAAAGAGTCCTATACATGCCATAATCAAAATAAAGAGATCTAACTATACCAAGTGCTTCAATTGATAGTGTGATCGATGCCTCCGATGATCGTTGATCCACGAGCTAACTAGGCGACACTATAAGAAAATGGAAAGAAATAGGGTAAGCATAAAGCTTAGTAAGTTGCATGCAATAAATATAACAATAACTTTACCATCCATCATCATGCTCATATTACAAAAGTAGGCATAAGCACAACTTAGTTATCATTACCCAATACAATTCACATAGCATATTTTAAGCTCTCATCTCATACATTTCAAATAAGTACTTGTACCACTCACAACATGGTTATACTTTTCTCGTTAAACTTAAACTGAAACTCTCACCGTTGAACCGTTTGAAATGCTATCGGATATTTACTAAGCTTGAAACATAGGGTATAATGCCGATGCCATATCTCAGACATGGTCTTACACTGGCTCGTCCATCAAGTCGATGCCATGTCCCAAACATGGCCTTACACTGACTATCAAAATCGAGGCCGACGCCATGTCCCAGACATGGTCTTACACTAGCTCTCGCACATCCGTGCCAATGCCATGTCCCAGACATTGTCTTACACTAACACCTCTATATGTGCAGATGCCATGTCCTGAACATGGTCTTACACTGACACATCTCGTAGCAGATGCATGTCCCAGACATGTCTTACACTGGCTTACCTCTTGAGGCCGATGCATGTCCTACACATGTCTTACACTAGCTCTCGTCTCAATGCCGATGCCATGTCTCAGACATGGTCTTACACTGTCTCTCATAATGTGGCCAATGCATGTCCTAGACATGTCTTACACTAGCACACAAATGACCCAAATGTCATGGCATGAATATCTGATTTGTTCCTAAGGTCCTTCCGGGAGTTTTATTATCTCAATTTTTCCTCATACATAATTATTTCCACAAATAAGCAATTTATGTTATATCAATTCAAACACATAAAATAACAATGTAGTTGGATTGTTTTCAGACAACTTACCTCGGATTACAAAATGTAGATGACTAGCTCGGCTTAGTTCACTCGTTTTGTTTTCCCCCACTCTAGGCTCGTATTTTGTTCTTGATCTACAATGATAAAAATTCACAAATTTAATCATTTTATTTATCTAGGTACTCAACAATTTGTAATTCGGAAAAATGACCATTTTGCCCCTATTCTTTTACAAAATGACTATTTTACCCCTAGGTCCGAAAATCGATTTTTAACGAATTTGTTCATATCTTAAGCCTAGCTGATTACTTTTTATACTAGAAGCAAACCAAAATTCTTAATATTTCACACATTTATCACCTATTTTACAACTTAGGCAAAATTGTCATTTTTAGGGTTTTCATGAGAAATCTCTTCACAAATGTTGTTTATTTCACAACTATGATTCATTTTATTCCATAAAATTTCAGATAACAACATGAAAAATCTCATGTTAAAACCCTATACTTTCAACTATTTTGCAAAATAGTCCCCTCATTTGAAAGCTCATGCTACAAGGGTTCTAAAAGTGCAAAAATCATCAAGAAAAATCATCAAAATCTCTTTCTTGTAAAGAGACTAAATGGCTGAAATTTCAAGCTTCAAAATCCCTCTAATGGCTGATATTTTCGGTCAAGAAGAAAGGATGGAGGAAAAAGATGATGGCTAGGCTTTTAGGGTATTATTTTATTACACATTATGTCATCAAATACCTAATACTTTGACCATTTAGATTTTCTTTATCACATGGCCAGCCAAGCTATATTCCGAGGGTTTATTTGCCCTTTAAAGACCTCAAATTTAAGTTTCATGGAAATTTAACACCCTTAGCTATCAAATTAAGACTTTTGAACTTTATGCGATTTAGTCCTTTTTCGCAATTAAGCTCACAAACGCTAAAATTATTTCACCAAATTTTTCATGCACTAATATAAACATGTTATAACTCTAAAATAATAATAAATTACTTTCTCTGACCTCGAATTAGTGGTCTCGAAGCCACTGTTCCTACTAGGCCCAAAATCGGGCTGTTGCATTACCACACTCTCTCTCGATTCACAAACCCAATTTTTGGGATGTTACACTTCATCAAATACTTTCTATTGTAATATTTAGATTA
The DNA here is from genome assembly GCF_007990345.1 of Gossypium hirsutum. NCBI lineage: Eukaryota > Viridiplantae > Streptophyta > Magnoliopsida > Malvales > Malvaceae > Gossypium > Gossypium hirsutum. The sequence goes on along the minus strand of NC_053426.1, from coordinate 32,381,227 downwards.
AAATGCTTGTTTCACACATCTCATTCACAACATATTTAACTCAATCTATTGAAACACAAGTAGGGTTAGTATGGAACTTACCCTTTTTGCCAATAATTTCTTCATTTCTTCTTCATTTCCTTCCTCATCTTCACTGCTTTCCGTCCCATTTCTTCTCATTTTATTCACTTTCATCTACTATTTTCTTGCTTCTAAATTGATGAACATATTCTCTAGAATCTCTACTTCATTTTTTCTCTTTGGTGTCTAAGGAAATTTTCAAGAATTTTTGGTGAAAAGGTGTTTTTCATGGCAAAAGACTAAATTGTATGAAAAATAAAACTTTCTTTTTTCTAGCTCTCTCTCACGTTGGAGCATGGAAGGATGATGATTTCTCTTCATCTATCCTCTCTTTGTGTACCAATCATTTTCATAATAAAATATTACCAAAAATCTAATTAAAATGTTAATATTATAACATTTATCTAATTATTTAATTTAAAATATCATTAAAATATCTGCCATGTCATAATTACACTCTAAAACTCTTTACCATGCTAATTGACTATTTTTTGCTTTATAATCCTTAAAAATTACATCCTTGAATCATCACTAAAATTACAATTTGGTCTCTCATAATTCTTCATTTATTCAATTTAGTCCTTATTCAACCGTTTTGCTTATTTTCTAAACTCTTCCACCTTTAATATATTTTTCATACTTATACTTTAACCCCTCACATTTTAAATATTTACACTTGAGCCAAAGAACTTTTCATATATTTACGATTTAGTCCCTAACTCAAATTAATATTTCATAGCATACTTCTTATTTCATTTTTCTCTAACATCCATTATCCTTTACTTTCTTTATATCTTATTTCACTAAGAATTTATCTCATATTATTTTCTACCAATGGGGTTTTGAGGATGTTACACCATTAGTATTTCATCTTTGGACAAAATATTAACTTGTAGGTGTTAATTTTGCTGTAGTAATCAATCACTGATAATAAGAACATGTCAAACAATAAATCTTCCTTTGGGCCAATTTATTACTCACATGTAAAACCGAATAATTGTCACATGTTCATTATCATAGTTGTACATGTAATTTTGTTAGACATTAACCTTCTTTTGGGTCGATCAATATTGACAAACTTAAGTTACATATACACAACCTCTTATATTTTAAAATAAAATAAGTTTTACAACAGAGGTCACATTGACAACTTATTGTTTCGATTAAGTTGTTTAAAAACATATATTAACATACCAATATTCAAATTTAAAATTTACTGTGACAGCCCTAAAGTGACCCTAGTCGGAAAGAGGTCTCGGGACCGCTAGACCGAGTCACCAAATTATTTGAATGTGATAATTATTGCCTAAAATATGTGAATATAAATGTGTGAAAGTTTTAAGCTTCGATTTAGTTAATTGCATGTGAATTTAGTTGATAGGACTTATGTGAGAAAATTTAGAAATGTGCTAGGCAAATGCAAGTGGCCTAATAGTGCATGTAATCAAAGGGGTGGACTTGCATGTCAATTTCCCCCCATTTAAGTACTAGTGGCCGGCCATGACAAGGGATGATGGGCAAAACATGTCATGAAACATGTTGTGTTAATGGAAGAATAAATAAGAAGCATGGGCAAAACATGTCATGAAACATGTTGTGTTAATGGAAGAATAAAATAAGAAGCATGGGCAATAAACTAATAAGAAATTGAAGGAAGAAAACAAAGAGAAAAAAAATGTGTTCATCATTCTCATGCATGACCAAAAAAAAAAGAAGAGAAAAGCTCTCATGTTGTTCTTGGCCGAATAGGAGAAAGAAAAAGAAGGAAAAAGAGCTTTGAGGAAATCGGCTATGGTGGTTTGATAGACTAAGGTATGTATGATGATGTTCCATGAGATGCATGCATGTTTTAGTAGTTAGCTTGAGTTCTAAATAGCCCATGGTTCAAATCTTTAGTATGTCATGGAGATGATATTCGGCCAAGGTGGATTGGTGTTGATATCATTTGCATGCTAAAAGTGAAGCTTTGTAATGGTGCATGTGATGGTGGATTGATGATTCTTGAATCTTCTTTTTAGCATTTTTGAGTGAGACATTAAGTTTTTTGTTTAACCATGACCAAAAATTGAAATGGTATGGTGTTGTGATGCAATCGGCCCCAACATAGACATGTATGTTCGGCCACATGAATAAGTACATAAGTTATGTGTATGTTCGGCCATAGGTAGCCTATTGATGGCTTTAGCTTGACTTAGAAAATTCGGCTAAGGGGAAATATTAGCTAGTATGTTGAATTTGATTCATGATTTCGTACATATGTGACTCTAGTGTCTAATGTATATATGGGCTAAGTACCTTGAGCTTCTCTTTTGATGTTCGAATGAATTGTATTAAATTGCTTGATGTGATTAAAAATGCGTATGACCATTGTGTATTTGAGCTAAAAGGTGGCCATATGACCTATCAAACTCCTTGTCATATTCGGCCATAAGCTAGCAAAATGAGACTTTAATGAGTTAAATTTGTTTGAATTAAGCTCAAGAGCAAAGGGGAACTAAATCCGATAAAGGGAAGGAAAAAGTGGTCGAATAGCCGTCGAAACCGTTTGACAACATCCGAGGTAAGTTCTTGAGTAATAGAGCTTAAATTATGATTTGATTAGATCATGTTTTAAGCAAATCAAAAACATGCTCTTTGTGTGTGGCTATTGAGCCAAAATGGCAAGAGTGATAAGTGTCTTGTGTTTGAGCTTTGCTAATGAAAATGAAATACGAATGTGTCATGATTTATTGTTAAATGTGCATGGTTATTCGAATGATGTCCGGGCTAAGTCCCGAAGGCTTTGTGCTAAGTGACCATATCCAGACTAAGATCCGAAGGCATTTGTGCGAGATACTAATTCCGGGCTAAGCCCGAAGGCATTGGTGCGAGTTACTAAATTCGGGTTAAGTCCCGAAGGCATTTGTGCGAGTTACTAAATCCGGGTTAAGTCCTGAAGGCATTTGTGCGAGTTACTATAACCGGGCTATGACCCGAAGGCATTTGAACGAGTAGCTATATCCGGTTAAATTCCGAAGGTACGTGATTTGGGAATGAACGATCTTGCTGTAAAAATTTCAGTTAATACGCTTGTAACATCCCAACATTGAGGTATGTTTCGTATGTGCTTTGAATTAGTTGAGCCCTTACAAATAAGTATTCGCTCAGTTGATAAATGAGCTACCGGCCTTTGGCTAAGTTGATCTTTGTGTATGAATATAAGGGTTGGTAATATGAAGTAAGTATGATACTGAAAATTTGTGCATATGAAATTATCTGTTTAGCTACATGAATGCTATACTTTTGTTGTGCTGAAATCCCTTGCTCAAAACTTACTAAGCATAAATTGCTTACTCCGTTTCTTTGTTTCTCTGTTTTATAGATTTTGGCTCGTCAGCTATCGGACTCGGGATTTTGGGAAGTCGAAGTCTCCCACACTATCAAAGCCCCCTTTTGGTACAATTTTGGTTGAACTTCGAAATGGCATGTATAGGACTACCCTTTTTGTTGTGGGTCATGGACCCTTTGGATTTGTATAATTTTGGATAGCCATGCGAAAATGGCTTATATATGTTTGAGCATAATGTTATACTCATTTGGTATGGATATGCTTAACAAGGATTGGCCATGGGAATGGTTAACCACTATCATAATTTGTGCTATTTATGCTAAAAGGGCTAGTTGAATCATGGAAACTATGAAATAGGTAAAGTCTACCTTAAAGGCAGATGCTGACAGCAGCAGTGATGTAGATTTGGAAAATCACTAAAAATAGTAGGAATGGAATTAAATAGTGAATAAATTATTAAAACAAACCTTGATGAATTTATTTTCATAGGAAAGTAACGAAAAGTTCATATGAACAGTATATTATGAGATGCTAAAGTTTTCGTTAGACAGGGCCAGAACAGTTTTAGGATTCCCTGTTCCGACTTTGGAAATTCATTATAAATTAACCAGAGATAATTAGAAATCATGCCATATATGAATAGATTTATTTTTGAGTCTAGTTTCTATAGAAACAAACGACATCAGTATTGAAGCCCTGTACAGGGAGATATCCAAGTCGTAATGCGCAAAGGTCAGTGTAGTCGATCCCTGTAACATGGGAGACTTTGACTAATAAACTGTACTAATTGGCCAGACCAAAAATTCTAGAAAAAAATATGTAGATGAGCATATGAGTCTAGTTTCAGGGAAAAATTACGAAACTGATTTTCGAGTTGTGAAACTCAAGATATGATTTTTAAGGTGACAGTGACGCAGTTAGCCAACTGCCTGGAAATTTTTAAAATGGACTGCGATAGTAAGCGAATTTAGTCTGTGAACCCCTCGTTTCCGACTCCGGCAACGGTCTCGAGTACGGGGTGTTACAATTTTATTGGTATCAGAGCTACAGTTTAGTCGATTTTAGGACTACCGTAATGCGTTGGGTCTAGCTATACATGCCATTTTATGTGATTATTTGATAGTGTGGTGATTTCTGACATTTGCAAATGTGTTTATTTATAGTAATGGATCCCGATCCCGACCGAGCGGTAGCTGATGATCTTGAGAGTGTAGCGCCTGCTCCCGCACAAGGGACAGCGCCAGTGGACTCTCAACCTAATGCTAGTAACCCGAATGATGAAGCTGGACAAGCTTTCTATAGCGTGATGAATGATTGGTTCAACCAATACATTCGAACTAATACGGCTATTCCACAACCTCCATTCCCGACTAATACAACCCCCGCACCTACAATACCTCCGAAAACTGACCAAATAAGGTCAAATAAACCCTCAGTTGACAGAATCTGAAAACATGGGGCTACTGAATTTAAAGCTACGGACAGCGATGATGCCAAGCAAGCTGAATTTTGGTTGGACAACACTATCCGGGTACTCGACGAGCTATCTTGCACACCCGATGAGTGCCTAAAGTGTACTATCTCCTTGCTACGTGATTCTGCCTACTATTGGTGGAGTACTCTGACTTCTGTTGTGCCCCGAGAGCAAGTAACTTGGGAGTTTTTCCAAACTGAGTTTCGGAAAAAGTATATCAGTCAGAGATTTGTTGATCAAAAACGGAAGGAATTTCTTGAGCTTAAGCAAGGTTCTATGTCAGTTACTGATTACGAGCGAAAATTTGTTAGACTTAGTAGATACGCTCGGGAATGTGTTTCGTCCGAGGCTATCATGTGTAAACGCTTCGAGGATGGGCTGAATGAAGATATAAAAATGTTCGTTGGCATTCTTGAAATACGAGAGTTCGTAGTACTTGTCGAGCGAGCTTGTAAAGCCGAAGAGCTTAGAAAAGAAAAACAAAAAGTTGATGTGGGAACTGGAGAGTTTCGTAAAAGATCCTCGGGAAAGTCTCTTCAACAGGCATCGAAGAAATTTCGAGATGATGTGGGCCGGTCTAGAGGCACTTCGGGCCTTTTTAGACGAGATCATGATCGACCCCCTGTGGGTACACGAGGCACTTCGGTCGCTAGTGTTGGAAATGAACGTCGAGACAGAACGGAGTGTCAGCATTGTGGTAAATGGCATTCGGGGAGCTGTAGGTTCCATGACCGCTCCTGCTATAAGTGTGGATCAGCTGACCACTTCATTAAGGATTATTCGAGGTTGTCTGAACAGAATATAAATCAAAGCGAGAAACCGGGTGCTACCACTGTTCGAGGTAGACCATCTAGAAATACGGACAATGCTAGGGGTGGTCAGAGAGGATCTAGAGATGCTACGACCAGATCCGAGGCTCGCGCTCCTGCTAGGGCTTATGCTATACGCGCACGCGAGGATGCTTCCTCGCCAGATGTTATTACCGGTACTTTTACTCTCTTTGATACTAATGTGATTGCTTTGATTGACCCTGGTTCTACTCATTCTTATATATATGCGAAACCTTAGCATCCAGTAAGACTTTACCTATTGAGTCTACTGAGTTCGTAATTCGGATGTCAAATCCCTTGGGTCGTTACGTGCTTGTCGACAAAGTGTGTAAGAAATGTCCCCTAGTAATTCGAGATTCCTGTTTTCCGGCGGACTTGATGCTTTTGCCGTTTGATGAATTTGATGTTATTCTTGGTTTGGATTGGTTGACCGCGCATGATGCGGTTGTGAATTGCAAAAGCAAGACTATTGATTTGAGGTGCGCAAATAATGAGATAATCCGAGTTGAGTCTACGGACTTAAGGGGGTTGCCAGCTGTAATATCAGCAATGTTGGCCCAGAAATATGTAAGAAAATGGTGCGAAGCATACCTTGCGTATGTACTTGATGACAAAGAATTAGAAAAGAAACCCAAATCTGTGCCGGTGGTTTGTGAACACCGGGATGTTTTTCCTGAAGAATTACCGGGTTTACCACCTGTTCGGGAGGTAGAGTTTAGTATTGAGCTTGTACCTGGAAGCCTCCAAGAAATATTACCGAAGTTCGGAGCTTCTTGGGGCACGCCGGTTATTACCGATGATTTGTAAAAGGTTTCTCGATGATAGCCACACCAATGACGAAGCTACTTCAAAAGGATGTTAAGTTCGAATGGACGGAGAAATGTCAGAAAAGTTTCGATCAACTGAAAACTTATTTGACCGAAGCTCCAATTCTAGTGCAGCACGAATCAGGCAAAGAGTTTGTCATTTATAGTGATGCGTCCCTACTTGGGTTAGGTTGCGTATTGATGCAAGAAGGTCGAGTTGTGGCCTATGCGTCGAGACAATTAAAGCCACATGAGGAAAATTATCCGACCCATGATCTCGAACTAGCTGCCATCGTATTCGCTTTAAAAATATGGCGACATTACTTATTTGGTGAAAAGTGCCATGTATTTTCGGATCACAAAAGTCTCAAATATTTGATGACTCAAAGAGACTTAAATCTGTGACAAAGACATTGGCTTGAGTTGTTGAAAGATTATGAGCTTGTCATTGATTACCACCCGGGAAAGGCTAATGTGGTTGCGGACGCCTTAAGCCGGAAATCATTGTTTGCTTTACGAGCGATGAATGTACACTTGTCTGTTCTACCCGACAAAGTGTTAGTAGCTGAATTAAAGGCCAAACCATTATTGATTCATCAAATTCGTGAAGCTCAGAAAGTCGACGATGAATTGGTTGCAAAACGGGCTGAATGTGTTCCGAATAAGGAATCGGAGTTTCAAATTGATGATGATGATTGTTTGAGGTTCAGAAGTCGTTTGTGTGTTCCAAGGAATTCGGAACTCATTCCGATGATTCTGAACGAAGCCCATTGTAGCCGAATGTCAATTCACCCGGGGAGTACGAAAATGTACAACAATTAGAAACGTCGGTTTTGGTGGCATGGTATGAAATGAGACATCTCCGACTTTGTTTCGAGATGTTTAATATGTCAACAAGTGAAAGCAGAACATCAAGTGCCTTCAGGATTACTTCAGCCGATCATGGTACCTGAATGGAAATGGGATCGAGTCATGATGGATTTCGTATCTGGGTTGCCAATATCGGCAAGTAAGAAAGATGCGATTTGGGTTGTTGTGGATAGACTGACTAAGTCGGCTCACTTTATCCCCGTACGTACAGATTTTTCATTGGATAAACTAGCTGAAATGTATATTTCTCAGATTGTGAGATTACATGGGGTACCTATTTCTATCGTGTCGGATAGAGATCCGAGATTCACCTCGCGATTTTGGAAGAAATTGCAAGAAGCTTTGGGTACCAAGCTGCATTTTAGCACCGCTTTTCATCCACAAACCGATGGTCAATCCGAGCGGATAATTCAGATACTTGAGGATATGTTAAGATGTTGCATCCTCGAGTTTAGTGGTTCATGGGAACGGTATTTACCTTTGATTGAATTCGCTTACAACAATAGTTTTCAATCAAGTATTAAGATGGCACCTTACGAGGCCTTGTACGGGCGTAAATGCCGTACACCATTGTTTTGGACCGAGCTCAGTGAAAGTAAAATTTTCGGAGTTGATTTGATTAAAGATGCCGAACAGAAAGTAAAGGTAATCCGTGAAAGTCTGAAGGCAGCCACAGATCGTCAGAAATCGTATGCGGATTTGAAACAAAAAGACGTTGAATATCAAGTGGGAGATAAAGTGTTTCTTAAAGTTTCGCCTTGGAAAAAGATACTCAGATTTGGCCGTAAGGGCAAGTTGAGCCCGAGATTCATTGGGCCGTACGAAATCTCCGAACGAGTTGGTCCGGTTGCGTATAGATTGATTTTGCCCCCTGAACTTGAAAAGATTCACAACGTCTTTCATGTTTCGATGCTTCGACGTTATAGATTCGATCCGTCACATGTGATTAATCCCTCAGAAGTTGAAATTCAATCTGACTTGAGTTATGAAGAAGAACCGATTCGTATCCTAGCTCGTGAAGTGAAAGAGTTGCGAAACAAAAGGGTTCCGTTAGTAAAGGTGTTATGGCTCAAACACAAAGTCGAAGAAGCTACTTGGGAAACTGAGAGCTCGATGAAAGAACGATACCCAAACCTATTTACCGGTAAGATTTTCAGGGACGAAAATTTCTTAAGTGGGGGAGAGTTGTGACAGCCCTAAAGTGACCCTAGTCGGAAAGCGGTCTCGGGACCGCTAGACCGAGTCACCAAATTATTTGAATGTGATAATTATTGCCTAAAATATGTGAATATAAATGTGTTAAAGTTTTAAGCTTTGATTTAGTTAATTGCATGTGAATTTAGTTGATAGGACTTATGTGAGAAAATTTAGAAATGTGCTAGGCAAATGCAAGTGGCCTAATAGTGCATGTAATCAAAGGGGTGGACTTGCATGTCAATTTCCCCCCATTTAAGTACTAGTGGCCGGCCATGACAAGGGATGATGGGCAAAACATGTCATGAAACATGTTGTGTTAATGGAAAAATAAAATAAGAAGCATGGGCAAAACATGTCATGAAACATGTTGTGTTAATGGAAAAATAAAATAAGAAGCATGGGCAAAACATGTCATGAAACATGTTGTGTTAATGGAAGAATAAAATAAGAAGCATGGGCAATAAACTAATAAGAAATTGAAGGACGAAAGCAAAGAGAAAAAAATGTGTTCATAATTCTCATGCATGACCAAAAAAAAAAAGAAGAGAAAAGCTCTCATGTTGTTCTTGGCCGAATAGGAGAAAGAAAAAGAAGGAAAAAGAGCTTTGAGGAAATCGGCTATGGTGGTTTGATAGACTAAGGTATGTTTGATGATGTTCCATGAGATGCATGCATGTTTTAGTAGTTAGCTTGAGTTCTAAATAGCCCATGGTTCAAATCTTTACTATGTCATGGAGATGATATTCGGCCAAGGTGGATTGGTGTTGATATCATTTGCATGCTAAAAGTGAAGCTTTGTAATGGTGCATGTGATGGTGGATTGATGATTCTTGAATCTTCTTTTTAGCATTTTTGAGTGAGACATTAAGTTCTTTGTTTAACCATGGCCAAAAATTGAAATGGTATGGTGTTGTGATGCAATCAGCCCCAACATAGACATGTATGTTCGGCCACATGAATAAGTACATAAGTTATGTGTATGTTCGGCCATAGGTAGCCTATTGATGGCTTTAGCTTGACTTAGAAAATTCGGCTAAGGGGAAATATTAGCTAGTATGTTGAATTCGATTCGTGATTTCGTACATATGTGACTCTAGTGTCTAATGTATATATGGGCTAAGTACCTTGAGCTTCTCTTTTGATGTTCGAATGAATTGTATTAAATTGCTTGATGTGATTAAAAATGCGTATGACCATTGTGTATTTGAGCTAAAAGGTGGCCATATGACCTATCAAACTCCTTGTCATATTCGGCCATAAGCTAGTAAAATGAGACTTTAATGAGTTAAATTTGTTTGAATTAAGCTCAAGAGCAAAGGGGAACTAAATCCGATAAAGGGAAGGAAAAAGTGGTCGAATAGCCGTCGAAACCGTTCGACAACATCCGAGGTAAGTTCTTGAGTAATAGAGCTTAAATTATGATTTGATTAGATCATGTTTTAAGCAAATCAAAATCGTGCTCTTTGTGTATGGCTATTGAGCCGAAATGGCAAGAGTGATAAGAGTCTTGTGTTTGAGTTTTGCTAATGAAAATGAAATACGAATGTGTCATGATTTATTGTTAAATGTGCGTGGTTATTCGAATGATGTCCGGGCTAAGTCCCGAAGGCTTTGTGCTAAGTGACCATATCCGGACTAAGATCCGAAGGCATTTGTGCGAGATACTAATTCCGGGCTAAGCCCGAAGGCATTGGTGCGAGCTACTAAATCCGGGTTAAGTCCCGAAGGCATTTGTGCGAGTTACTATAACCGGGCTATGACCCGAAGGCATTTGAACGAGTAGCTATATCCGGTTAAATTCCGAAGGTACGTGATTTGGGAATGAACGATCTTGCTGTAAAAATTTCAGTTAATACGCTTGTAACATCCCAACATTGAGGTATGTTTCGTATGTGCTTTGAATTAGTTGAGCCCTTACAAATAAGTATTCGCTCAGTTGATAAATGAGCTACCGGCCTTTGACTAAGTTGATCTTTGTGTATGAATATAAGGGTTGGTAATGTGAAGTAAGTATGATACTGAAAATTTGTGCATATGAAATTATCTGTTTAGCTACATGAATGCTATACTTTTGTTGTGCTGAAATCCCTTGCTCAAAACTTACTAAGCATAAATTGCTTACTCCGTTTCTTTGTTTCTCTGTTTTATAGATTTTGGCTCGTCAGCTATCGAACTCGAGATTTTTGGAAGTCGAAGTCTCCCACACTATCAAAGCCCCCTTTTGGTACAATTTTGGTTGAACTTCGAAATGGCATGTATAGGACTACCCTTTTTGTTGTGGGTCATGGACCCTTTGGATTTGTATAATTTTGGATAGCCATGAGAAAATGGCTTATATATGTTTGAGCATAATGTTATACTCATTTGGTATGGATATGCTTAACAAGGATTGGCCATGGGAATGGTTAATCACTATCATAATTTGTGCTATTTATGCTAAAAGGGCTAGTTGAATCATGGAAACTATGAAATAGGTAAAGTCTACCTTAAAGGCAGATGCTGACAGCAGCAGTGATGTAGATTTGGAAAATAACTAAAAATAGTAGGAATGGAATTAAATAGTGAATAAATTATGCAAACGAACCTTGATGAATCTATTTTCATAGGAAAGTAACGAAACGTTCATATGAACAGTATATTATGAGATGCTAAAGTTTTCGTGAGACAGGGCCAGAACGGTTTCTGGATTCCCTTTTCCGACTTTGGAAATTCATTATAAATTAACCAGAGATAATTAGAAGTCATGCCATATATGAATAGATTCCTTTTTGAGTCTAGTTTCTATAGAAACAAAGGAAATCAGTATTGAAGCCCTGTACAGAGAGATATCCAAGTCGTAATGCGCAAAGGTCAGTGTAGTCGATCCCTGTAACATGGGAGACTTTGACTAATAAATTGTACTAATTGGCCAGACCAAAAATTCTAGAAAAAATATGTAGATGGGCATATGAGTCTAGTTTCAGGGAAAAATTACGAAACTGATTTTCGAGTTGTGAAGCTCAAGATATGATTTTTAAGGTGACAGTGACGCAGTTAGCCAACTGCCTGGAAATTTTTAAAATGGACTGCGATAGTAAGCGAATTTAGTCTGTGAACCCCTCGTGTCCGACTCCGGCAACGGTCTCGGGTACGGGGTGTTACATTTACATAATAGTCAAAGGTCAAAACTAAAATTTCCAATTGCATTATAGTTTTCAAAATAACCCAAAATATGGTTGTCTAAATAGCACAATTAGAACCAAAAACCTTAATCTTTGATTGATTTTTTTCATACTTAAACCAGTAACCATCAAAATTTTTATGATTAAAATTAAAAACCATTTTTTATAAAACTAAAATTTTTAGACATGTATCATATTCAACATGAGTTTTCATCAAAGCACCCCAAAAATAGAATATATATCCATATCAAAAAGATAACAACTTTAACGAATGTTCATACCAAACCAATTTGACAATAAATCATAATTTAATCTATAAAAAATTGTCTATAATCTTAACATCAATACAACAAAACTTAAAATTATAAATATTTATAGATTCAATTAGAACCAATTCACACATATAAAATCATGTCATTGATATGTATATACATATATAATAAAATAATATTGACCTACCTTGCATATACTAAAAACTGTATTTATAATTAAATAGATTCATATGAAAAATCCATTATATTTTCTCAAGCATATAATTACTAAAAGATAAATATGAGTGAATTAATTATTCCAACCACACTTTGCATACAAAACTTAAAAAAAGAAAACATAAAAAAAAAATGGTGACATGTTCTCACTGTTAATTTGCGAAAAAATGCATATGCGTTAATCAAGAAAAGTGGATCGATTTTATCACCCTGTTAATAAATTTATCTCTGCATGATTTTTTTTTTCTTGAGCGAAAGCAATTCTTCCGAAAATAAAATTCAATCATACAAATCATAACATATACTCATCGTGATCTAATAAAAGTCACAAAACAAATTCAAATATAAAATTCAATTTATATTATCATAAAGCACTAGAAACTCCACAACTAATCATTCCAAAAATTAAATAAAAGCAATCTATTCTCAATTATTTAATATGACGAGATTGGATATTACTTGTTAAAATTTTAAAATTTTTTATGTAAAATTTAATAAATCAAGATTTTTCATGTTAAACCATTAAGAATAAAATTAAATGCAAAAGCAAACTTGAATCTGTTAATATATTGATATTTGAAATATTGTGATTTTGATATTCCAAATTAATATTTAAGAGATGGCGGCTCTCTTTTTTCTGAAAATGAGATATTAGAAAATTTACATATGTATAATTTGAAAACCCTAATATATAATTTTTACACATTAACATTAATTTTTAATTAATCTATCATTAATTATAAATTAATTAATAAATATTATATATATTTAACTTATATTTTATTTAATAACTAAAGTCTAATAAATTTTAAACTAATTAAATTACTTTCAACTTAAATGATCTTTTACTATAATGAATAATAATATGTAATTAATATATATGATATTTTCTCAGCAAATCTAACATAGCATTTATTCCCTGTTAAACGAGGTTGGGTTTAGTACGCACAAAATCTCGAAGACTGCGCCAAATAAACTTTTTAATTTTAGGAGGTTGTTTGCTACCCGACAAAGAGCATCCATGGCCCCTCAACACTTGATTTATCCGTTGATAGAAAAGCTTCTCTTTTTTTTTTTCCAATCTTGATTTGATAAAAAAACTCTTTTATCACATGCGACAAAAAAAATAGGTTATATTAAATTGTGAATCAATTATTAAAAGTTTTTAATTATAAAACAATCATTAATATTATTAATTTGTAACAATTTCTCACTCATTCATTAATTTTCCGTTTTAACCTCTAAATTATAGTTAAAATATAAATTCAATACTTTAATAAAAGGTTTAATATGAAAAGAAAACTACTGTAAAATAATTCAATAATCCTTCAACAAAAAAATACCACTCAATCGAGCCTCTAATAAAAATAAGCAATCAATTAAGCCCTCAAATTACATAGTTTTATTAGGGAAAATGTAAAACTCGATTCGATTTAAAAAAATTAAAAATAAAATTAATTTTGAGTTAATCAAATCGAGTTATTCGATTTTTTAGTCAACTCAAATAAGTAATTCAAGTTTCAAGTTTGAGTTGAGTTGAATTTTAAAATTTGAAAATTTTGAATAATTCGAATAACAAATTAGTGTAAATACATTTTTTGTAACCTCCCCAACTCGGCCTAGACGTTAAACTCGAATTAAGAAGATTACATTAGCCGCTGAAATAACCCAAAAAAGTATCGGAGTTTTGAAAACAATCATTTAAAACCATTTTTTTACCTTAGAAGAAAACTTAGTTAATTATCGAATTATTTATTACTCAAAATTTTAATTATATTATAGCAACATAAAAGTAATACCTATTTACATTTTTATTAAAAATTGGGGTTTATGCATAGCTAATTAATTATTCTTAATTCGATGTCCTAAAATCAAATTAAATGACATGCAATAAAAACACAAAAAATTATAAACTCAAATCCTATATCCCTTGCCACAGTTCTAAATAATATAATATAGTATTTGAATAATAGAATAAATCAAATAATAAGCCTAAATTAATTTTATAAAAAAAGACTATGGCCATGTGGAACATGCAAAATAGGCTATAGGGGAGACACTACCTTGTGGCAGCCCATGTGGAGAGTTCTAGGCTATGTGAGAATCAAAATATCCAAATGTTTCAGGGGACATGCCTGCGTGAGGGGCGGTGTGGTCCACACAGCCGTATAGCCCTAATCTGAGGCACGGTTTGCCCAGATTCGCTTGTAAAAGAACACACACCTTTCATTGGGATCTCAAAGGGCGTCCCTCATGTTCAAATTTAATCTGAAGCAGCTGTAATGGGTCATTTAAACAAAATTTATACATGAGTTAAAGTTTGTTTCCAAGCTTTATCAAGATTGACGGGAGTTTGAGCAATAAACTGTAAAATATTGATTAATGAGATGAAAGATTGGTGTTAGGACAAGGATATTACGAAATACAAAATGTGATAAGCAAAATAGAGGCAGTTATCAATTCTTGGCAAAGTTAGAGATGGGATTGATGATGATTCGCTAATTCGATAAAAACACGATGAATGGAAGATGATTTGATTCAGGAATAAAATAATTATCAACAATGGTGAAAAATATTTGGTACAAAGAGGAGAATGGAAAAGAAAGGTGAGAAGAAATAGGGGAAAAGAAATAATTTTTTTGTTTTGGTTTGGAAAAAGAAACAATAATTGAAGTACTATTAGGAAAACGCTAAATACTTAGGGTTTCAAAACTCTAGGAGACTACAAGGTAATTTCCCCTTGCTATTAAAAATAAAAAGGAAATAGGGAAGAATGACGTGGCTCAAACTTGGTATGCAATAAGGGAATGAGTGATGCTTAACCATTTGAGTTGTTGCCCATTCTTGTTAAGTTTTTACTCTAATTTATATTTATTTTAGAGTGACTTTCATCCTAGTTTGTTGAAAATGAAAAAAAGAAAAAGAAATAGAAGGTAAGTGGATAGAACCTAGGACCTCTAGCGAGTACACTAACTACTTAACCATTATGTCTAAGCCATTCTTTCATTGTTTATTTCAATTAATCCTAGTTATTTTAACGTGTTATAGTTCTCCCCTCCTTAGATAAATTTTGTCCTTGAAAATTTACCTGGTCCGAACTTATGGAGATATTATTGATGAATTGCATCTTCTGGTTCTCACAAGGCTTCCTCGGTGCCAAGGTTCTACCACATAACCTTAACAAGTGGAATCTATTTCCTTCTTAGAACCTTTACTTCACGATCTAAATTTTGCATAGATTCCTCTTCAAAGGACAATTCTAGTTGCACTTCAATCTCTTCGATCAGAATAACGTGATAAGGTTCAGATTGGTATCGTCTCAACATAGAGACATAAAATACATCATGGATTCGATCCAGCTCAAGAGGTAATTCTAGTTGGTATGCCACTGGACTGACTCTTTTAAAAAGTTGATAGGGTCCTATGAATCTCAGACTTAAATTACCTTTTCGATCGAACCTTAACACTTTCCTCCATGGGAACACTTTCATGAAGACTTGATCTCCGGCATTGTACTTAATGTCTTTCCTCTTTAAGTTCAGTCCAACATAATGGTGTTCGACACTTACGCTCATACAAGGTTTCATATGGTGCCATTTGTAAACTTGATTACAAGCTTTTGTTGTAGGCAAATTATTCTAGAGGCAAATGTTCTTCCCAACTACCTTGGAACTCGATGATGTAGTCTCTTAGCATATCCTCCAATATTTGGATGACCCGTTCGGATTTACCCTCAGACTGCGGATGGAAGGCAGTGCTAAAGTCCAAACGAATGCCTAGTGACTCTTGCAGCTTCTTCTAGAATCGATATGTAAAGCGGGGACCTCGATTTGAAATAATTGATATGGGCACCCATACAATCTCACTATCTCCGAAATATATAACTTATCCAGCTTTTGCAATGAATAATCCTTATGAATGCATAAGAAGTGTGTTGACTTATTTAATCGGTCTACAATCACCCAAACTGAATCTTTCTTAGTGGATGTTAAGGGTAACCCACCAACAAAGTTCATCATTATTCACTCTCACTTCCACTGAGGTATTTCGATAGGTTGTAGTAACCCAAAGGAGAATTGATATTCATCTTTCACTCGCTAACATGTTTGACACATATGCACAAACTCTATCACATCCTGCTTTAGTCCTAGCCATCAGTACAACTCTTTTACATCCTAATACATCTTGTTTCCTCCGAGATGCATGGTATAAGGGCTAGCATGCGCTTCCCGAAGTATGGTTTGTTTTAGGTCCACATCATTTGGTACACAATATCTTCTATGGTAGCACAAAATATCCTCGTCATTGAACCCATAATCCTCAGTTTTGCCATCTTCCACCTTCTTAATCCATGGAAACAAGGATACCTCTAACGGTTGTTTGAATTTGATCTCATCGGCTAAAGTGGGTTTCACTTGCAGTTTAGCTAGCAAGCCTCCATCATCCATTAGACTTAACCTAACAAACATTTCTCTTAAATCCATCATTTGTTTTTTACTTAGAGCGTCTGCTACAATATTGGCTTCTTCGAGGTGGCACACGATCATAATCTTTTAATAGTTCTAACCACATTCATGCCTCAAGTTCAACTCTTTTTGGGTGAGAAGGTATTTAAGACTCTTGTGATTGGTATAAATGCAACACTTCTCACCGTACAAGTAGTGCCTCTAAATTTTTAGTGTAAAAACTACTGCACCCAACTCTAAGTCATGAATCAAGTAGTAGCAATCATGCTGCTTCAACTGTCTCGATGCATAGGTAACTACTTTACTGCCTTGCATCAACACACATCCAAGGTTTGTACAGGATACATCGTTATATACTACATATTCGTTTGGGATAAATTAACATAGGAGCTTGAGTTAACGCATTCTTTAGCTTTTCAAAGCTAGATTTTTGCTAATTTGTCTACTTAAAAGGAATATCATTCATTAACAACTTAGTGAGTGGTGCGGCTATCAAAGAGAACCCTTTAATGAACTTATGATAGTACCTAGCTAAACTAAGAAAACTTTAGCTTTCGAAAATAGTTTTGGGTTATTTCCATTCAAGGATGACCTCTATCTTTTTCGGATCTACCCGGGTTCCTTCTGTGGATGCCACATGTCCTAAAAACATAACCTCCTTAAGCCAGAATTCACATTTACTCAGTTTGGCATACTTATTTTCTCAAGGATTTGTAGAAACTTCCTAAGGTGTTCATCATGTTCAGGCTCTATTTTGGAGTAGACTAAGTTGTTATCAATAATCACAACAACAAATTGATCAAGGAAGGTTTGGAACACTTGATTTATTAAATCCTTGAAGGCAGTAGGAGCATTGGTTAAATCGAAAGGCATTACAATGAGTTCATAGTGGGCATATCGAATTCTAAATGCAATTTTGGGTACATCCGCCTCTTTTACCTTAAATCAATAATACCCCAATCGTAGATCTATTTTGGAAAACACCGTTGCACCTCTGAATTGGTTGAACAAGTCATCAATTCTAGGTAGAGGATATTTATTCTTGACAATCAGTTTGTTTAACTATTGATAGTCAATATAAAGCCTTAAGGAACCATATTTCCTTTTCACAAACAAGATCAGAACTCCCCACAGAGAAACGCTAAATCTAATAAATGCACGATCCAAAAGCTCTTGAAGTTGGATTTTCAGTTCTTGTAACTCCTTAGGTGCCATACGATAGGGAGCAGTGGACACCGAAATAGTTCTGAGCAACAATTCAATTCCAATTCTACCTCATGATCTAGTAACATTGGTAACTCCTTGGGGAATAAATCTGGAAATTATCTAACGATTTGAATACTATCTAAGGTAGTATTATCGACATTCCCATCCATCACATAAGCTCGATAAGTTTCGCACCCTTTCCGAACTAGCTTCTCGGTGTCCATAGTAGAAATTACATTAGACAAATAATCTTATTGCTCCCCAACCATAACAATTTCTCTATGCTCAACTATTTTTAAGGTTACCCTCTTAGAGGCACAATCTAAGATAACTTGGTGTTCCACTGACCAATCCATAGCTAGAATTAAATCAAACTCCCCAATAGGTAACTCTATAAAATCTATTGGAAACATTACCCCTTGAACCTTTAAATTACAACTCCTATACATTTTATTTACAATAAACGATTGTCCTAAGGGGCTTACTACAGTAACATTAATAGTGGTTTCCTCTACCTTAATGCCTAATTTATCAGACATATTACAAGATACATAAGAGTACGTGGATCATATGTCAATTAAGGCAAAGTATGGAACTGAATGGATGGTAAAAATACTTGCAATGAAATTGGATACATCTCAATCCTCACATCCTCTAACAGTATACATAAGGGTAGGTTGTCTAGACTCGGTTCAGTTAGCGCCAGTGGCTATAGTATTGACAGTCCTATTTTTGCCTCGACCCCACAGAGGTAACTGACTTCCTCTTTGGTTTCGGGTCTGGTTTTGGTCCACAACTTGCATTTGATTAGTTCGTCAAAGGGATTCCTTCACCATATGTTCTATCAACCACATTTAAAACAAGCACCCAACTTCTTCCAACACTAGTCTGGACGACGCTTTCCACAATATTTACAAGTGTAGGCTTCATCCCTCGAGCTAGTTATTGTGACCCTTTACTGTGGTCTACCCTTTCTAGTTCATTTTACAATATGAGTATTCAAACCAGTGGAACTGGAACCTCTTTTAGATGGAACCCTACTTTTCTTTTGTTTCTCACATTCCACTTAGGGTGAGCATTCAACCGAATCGAGTTAATCGAGTTGACGAATCCTATTTTATCATCCTAACTTGATTTAAATTTTTTTGAATCATTCGAGTGAGATGGAATTCGAATCGAATATATTTGTTCGAGTTAAATTAAAGAAAATGATTTTGAGTCCTTGTAATCACTTCACCCAACGTAATCAAATTTTCCCACCATATTCAAATTTATTATTAACTTTCATCCCTTCATAATTTATTTATTCATCTTTTATATATGGTTTAGCTTCTTTGCTTGCTTAGTTGCTTCAGTTATTCTGATTCTTGGCACTATATATTTTGAAATTAAAAAATGTGATTTTTTTAATAAAATTTATCTTAAAAATAAAATGTGAAATTGATACCAACGTAAAGTTTTTACACTAATATTTTATAACATCATCAATAATTCAATTTTAACAAAAATTTATAAATATTCTATATGATTAAACAATTTAATAATATAAATAGTACAAAATGTGAAATTTAATTTAATAATATAAATAGTATGTATAAATAAAATTATTACTATTTAGGTTTAGAGATTTTTTTGGATGATTTTAATTTTTGGTTTGGGGGTGAAAGGTGAGAAGTAAAAATTTGGGGGGAATATTAAAAAAATTAGGGGAGAGATAGGTTTGGGGTAGAAGGGGGTGGAATGGGAGGGGAGTAAGGGTTTTGGGGGAAAATAATAAGTTTTGGGGGTTAAGGAAGTAAAATTTTGGAGGGAAAATAAATGGGTGGAGTAAAATTTTGGAGGGAAAATAAATGGGTGGAGTAAAAAAAATTAGGGGGAAATGGGTTTATGGTATAAGGGGATTGGGATACGAGGGGAATAAAAGTTTTGGGGGGAATGTGGGAGGGAATAAAAGTTTTGGGGGGAATGTGGGAGGGAATAAAAGTTTTAGAGGGAATAAAAGTTTTGGAGGAAAGTAAAGAAATTTGGGAGTTTGGGGTAAAAATATAAAATATTATAGTTTGGTATTAGGTTTATTCGAATTATTTGAGTTATTTGAATTCAAAAACCAAACTCGATTTGAACTTGAAATTCGAAAAAAAAATCAAGTTGACTCAAATAATTTAATTAATTCAAATAACTCGATTCGTTTAACTAGATATTTGATTTTATTTTTATTTTTTTGAGTCGAATCGAGTTTTGCTTATCCCTATTTCAACCAGCTTAATTTCCTCCACGATTTTAGCTTTCTTCACTAGGGTATCAAACACTCGTTCCTGGTGTAGAGCAACCTGAATTATGAGGTCGAAATGCAACCCTTTTTTAACCTCACACATTTTCCTGCTCTGTGGTGACGATACCTTGAGTATATCAATTAAGCCTCGTGAATTTAGCCTCATATTCTGCCACGAACTTGTCTCCAAGTTTTAACTCGATAAACTCAAGCCTACGGGCCACCACAAACCTAGTGCCCACATACTTGTTCTATAAAGCCTCTTGAAAGTATTCTCAGTTTATGCGATTAGCCTGCGTAACCCTAACAACAAACTGCCACCAACGATATGCCTCATTTCTAAGCAAAGGCACAGTGCCTTTCAACTTCTACTTCAAAGTACAGTCTAGGTCCTCTAGAATCCTTTCTGTCGACTACATCTGATATTCAACAACAATAGAAGTCATTCCAGCAACATCTTTGAATGCTTCAGCCCTATTTGATCGGAATCTTTCTACAATGGATCCACGGCTCCCGATCTAGTTTGGGCTCTAGAAACCTTTTGTAACACTTCCAACATCGCCTATGTCATGGTGTTATCACCGTTCTCATAGCCTCCACCGCCATTGGCGGTGGAATTCTCAACATAATCCCCCTTAGGGATCAAATTTTTGCCCTAAAAAGTGTGTAGCTCTACAAGTGCAGCCCTACCCGCTCTACCCCTACCACGTCTACCTTGAGTGTTCATAGTGTTTCTTTCGAAAGCTTAAGATCTAAAGTATATCTACAGTTTTCAAACAAAAGTTCAAGCATTATTTATTTTCCCTGAGTGTTCACATTCTAGGGTTTACAATCTATCTAAAGTTTTTAATAGTAACTGAAGTAAGACTGACATTAGAGTCCCAGGCTTTAATTTCCTGTAGAAAATTAAATTTTCAAAAACTTGTTGCGTGGTTTTTCCCAAAATACCCCCTTTTTAATGCATGCATACAAACTCGTTCAATTTTTTATTGTCCGAGTTTATAAAATCTAAGCTCTGATACCACAAAATGTAACCTTCCTAACCTGGCCTAAATATTAAACCCAAATTCAGAAGATTACATTAGCCACCAAAATGGCCTAGTAAACTATTGGAGTTTTGGAAACAATCATTTTAAAACATTTGTTTATCTTAGAAGAAAACTTAGTTAATTAACGAATTATTTATTATTCAAAATTTTAACTATATTATAGTAGTGGAAAAGTGATTCTATGTATGTTTTTAATAAAAACTGGGGTCTATACATAGCTAATTAATTATTGTTAATTCGATGTCCTAAAATAAATTACATGTCATGCAATAAAAAAAATTATAAACCCAAATCCTATGTCCCATTCCACAGTTCTAAATAAAATGGTACAGTCTTTGAATAATAGAATAAATCAAATAATGACCCTAAAATAATTTTATAAATAAATCGAGTCGACACCTTTCAGATGTCGGATCCACGTCCTAACCTGATGGGTTCTCTGTAATGATGGAAATAAATTGGGGAGTGAGCTATGAAGCTCAGTGTGAATTAAATCACAAGAAAATCAGTGCAAATAGTCGGTAAGACATAATAAATAATAACGCATAGAATAATTACAATCGAATAGAAGTTTAGAGTATCGATCTTTCAAATTAACCATCATTAGCATCATAGAATTCGAAATAGCAATTTTAGAATATCGATCTCATAGATTACTCATCCATGTGTGTGTGATCTCAGAAATTCCAATTTTGTATGCACATGCTTTCATAAATACCATATAGTTTCAGTTTAAACAAAAAAATCCTACCCCACAGCTACACGCCACAATAGGAGTTCCCTTGAACTTCATCCACCAACACATAGAATTATTGTTAAACCACTACTGGTTCACAGATAAACTGCCAATGGCTGTGGACACACAACAATAATCCCTACAGATGGAATTTGCCTCTAGCTGTAGGTATACAGTGAATGTCTCAAAGATGAAATATGCTTTTAGTTGTGGATTACACAATAAATAACCCACAAATGGAATCTGACTCTCGCTGTGGATATATAGTAAGTACTTACAGATGGAATTTGCCTTTACTTGTCGATGCACAGCAAATTTTGCAGATAAACTGCCAAACTTCCTCCGTTCACATCATCCCACCCTATATAATGCAATGTGGTATACTTAATATGGAACAATATGGTAGCAACTAATATGCTTATAACATAGCAATTTAGTAGAAAAATTCATGCTTTTCAGTGTTCGGCTTAATTATACGTACGATTATAACTATAGATACAATAGTCATATTACTATTCACAATTCTTACAAATATATACAAATAAAATATTAATTTAGACAATCAGATCATGGATTCTAATAAGATACATATTATCATGGGTTTAATTGAATAAAATTAAACACTAAAAACACTTCGGGAATCATTCAAGGACTAAACTGAACACTGTTGGGAAATGTGCCCATATTGTAATAAACATATAATTGTTTTCTATGTATTTGAATGATGAATAAATAAATTTCACATTTCACTATTATGTCTTTTGTATTTTGTCTTTCATATTCTGCATGCAAAGAGAAATTGTGACAAGCAAATATTAGCTCATTTATTGTCTAAATTCAAACTAATGATAAGTAACATTGTAAGAATGTTTACATTAGGAGAAAGAAAACTTTCTTCAATAGATAATCTAAACGAGTTCGTAATCTCGTAAAATAATCAAAGTGAGCATTTTATTCAAATACTGAGAAGGGTTATTATGTCATTTACAATTCTAATTGAGGAGATAGCTAGTCTTGGCTATCAAAGTAATTGACTAAATAGGTAGAGACATAAATGTATTCATTGGCAAAATGATACATTGGGCTAGACCCAAGATAAAATAATTCTGAATTCATTTGTAAATTAATTCACTTGTGAAATTCATGGTGTGATTTACGTAAATCCTGACTTAGTCACTAACCATGCGTACGTAACTCATGTGCTTTGATATAAGTGAAGGCTTATGCTCTAAAGATGATTGAGCCAATAGCCAATATGTTGGGTACATGACTTGTGTATGGCATGGCTTTACTAGCAACAATGGAATTCATAACTCAATTAAAGAGTTAACAATATCCTCTTATTAGCGTTGTGTGGAATTATAAATATGGAACGTGACAATGGGTTGCTTGTTCTTGAACAAGTAATTTATCACAGTCATTTGTTGACAGTGATTATATTAATCATGAAGAAGGCATAATGGTGACAATAAGATAAAATAAAATTGTATTGAGTGAACAGATTTAACTCAAAGGAATCAAGGATATCATATGAGGGTAACACACACATGACAAGGTCATTGGACAAAACAATTGGATGATTTTGATTTTGTAAAGAGTATACAATAAGGATTTTTCAATCATGGCACTTCTTGTGGACTGACTTCATAATTAAGTAATTGTGAATTATCTGAACGATGATTCTGGACATAATTGCAATTATTAAAGCCTATTGTATTGTCCAATTGGTCCCTCTACTAGTGTAAACTCGAAATTATATAAGGTTTTTCTATATGTTTTTCCTACCTTTTTACTTAATTATTATGTTTATCTCGAGGAATTATTATTTAAATAAGCAAAATTTACTTAATTAGTAATTTTTGACATGAATTTGAAAAGTATGTGAAATTATGCTTAATTACATAATTTTCATCCATATTTTATATTAATTCATGTTAATTTATTAATGTATATATTTTTCACTATGTAGGTAGGCTATTGGAGACATTATTTAAATAAATAAAAGATGGCCATGCATAAATTATCCATGTGGATGGCAAGACCATGCAATTTTGGGCATGGGGTTGACTACTTGACCTAGTAAAGAAGGAGATAAAAGATAGACATGTATGCTAAGTTATTGGACTGAAAAAAACCATGCAACAAGGGAAATTAAAAGCCCAATTTTGACACTTGATGTTGACTACCCAAAATGTGTTTTGGGATATTTAATAAAAGGTCCCTGTAGTTGAAAAATGATCAAAATTTAACCCAACAAATTCCTTGTTGAAACCGTCCACTATATAGCCATTTTTGGCTTGAAATTCAAATTCAAATTGAGAAGACTTGGTTATCCCTTTTCTTTGAAGCATGGCTGGCCAAATGAAATAAGGAAGGAAGGAAATTTAAAACTATTTTTAGTAAACTGAAACCTTTACTTTCACCTATAAATACCTTGTCATTCCTCACCTTTCAATCATCCCTTATCAGTCAACATTCCTCTCTCACTCACATTTGTTTTCTCTCAATTCAATTTCCCTTTATCCTTGCATAGTCGTCCATCCCCTCTCCCACCTTTAGACTCGAAAGCACTCTTTAGCTGGCTACTTTCTAAACCCTTAGTAAAAGAAACTTCAATCAGAATAGAGGAACACTTCAGTTAGAATAGATCCAAAAGGCTGTTGAACTGAGAAAACTCTTTCCTCTCATCATTTATTTAAAACATGTTTGCTTTGTGTTGTATGTTTTTAACATCAACTATGAAGTTTTAATTCCTATATGCTAGGATGATTATATTAAATTAATGAGATTTATTTAATTCATGTTAACATGTTTTGTGCCTCTGTCAATTATGTTTTCAATTAATATCATGATGCATTTCATTCATACGTGATTGGGTGCACTCAGATTAGCTGAGTGATCCTAATTAGACGACAGCTAGTAGATGCATAATTGGAAAGTGCAATGCTTAATTTAGGTAATTAAAATCAACTAAGTTAAGGTTCGTAATATCTTTAGTTAGCTCTATTATCTTGCATGGTTTTTAGGTTTATGTAATTAAACTATTGCAAATGTAAACGTCTTCGTGACCTTACATGAATTCTAAGAAACCCTTAGTCTAATATGATTAGTAACATGCATATTTCACAAAGTAAAAGATCCTGTAACATCCTGAATTAGGGCCTAGTCAGAATAGTGGTTTTGAGACCATAAATTCGACTTAAGAAAGTTTACTTTTAATATATTTTATGGTCTGCAATTTCACGAGATGATTTCGTGAAAATTTTGTTCGAAAATTTTGATGTTTGGGCATTCAATTCAATCAGAAGGACTAAATTGTAAAAAAGTTGAGTTCTACATGTTAGAGGTGTCAAATTATTATGAAACTTTAAATTAGAGGTCCTCAAATGGTAATTAAAACATTGGTTAATTTTTGGACAAAAATAGACATGAAATGGGTGAAATAGATTATTTTTAAGTTAGAGGCATTTTGGTCTTTTGATAATTAAAATATTAAAAAGGGAAAATAAGCCAAATTCATGCCCATCTTCTTCATCCAGCGGAAAATACCATGGAAGCCATGGCTAGGGTTTTGTTCAAGCTTCCAAGCTCATTTGTAAGTGATCTCGAGCCCCGTTTTTAATGTTCTTTACGTTTTTGAAGTCCCGATAACTTAATTTACCTATTTCTACCATTATTTTGAGCAAGGGTTTATGTTTAAAAATTTATCCATGAGTGACATGCTGGTATTTTGAGGTTTAATAGTAGATTATGCATGTTTATGGTTAGAGGAACGACTTTTACTAAGTGATTTTCGATAAAAACGTCCGAAAGGACCGTTTTGTAAAAGTTGTAAATTAATCATAAAAGGGTGATTTAGTGGAAATTAGAGGCTGCTATAACTATGAAAATGATTCGACTATGCTTAAAATACAAGGAAATTGACTAAAAATCATTTTACAAGCCTACTGGTAAAAGTGTAAATATGACAAAATTTAGGGGCAAAAATGTAATTTTTCCATAATATGATTTTTGGGTCACAATGAATAATGTGACTAATAATTAAGCTAAATGTGATATTTTAGATCAAGGAAAACGAGATTCGGGCTTAAAACAGGAATGTACGAGATTATGGACTAAAATGGAATAATTAGTCGTGCTTGGATTCGAAGTAAGTTCGTATGGTAATAATAATGCAATATCATGCTTGAATTGTGATTATCATAAAATGTATGATTTAATATATTAGAAGAATTTATGGATGATGAATATGATGTGGAAAATGTGATGAATGTTAAATTACTATTACATGAGTTGTGTGAATTGCTACACGGTTGTACCCGATGAGATTTCGACAAGTAAGTTGTAAGTAATTCAATAATACTGTGATCATTATGTGTTTAATGTTTGACATTGTATGATACATGTATGTATGACCTAATGAAATTGGCTTGTGTTGATTCAATGAAAGTTTGGCGATAGCCTTGTATCTCGGAAGCCCCAGGTGGCCGAAGGAATACTTAGGACTTGGATATCATGACACTGTGATTAATTATGTTTGTGCCTGTGTAAGGCCATGTCTAGGACACGGCATCGGCGATGATATGTGTGCTAGTATAAGACCATGTCTGGGACATAGCATCAACACTGACATGAGACCTTGTATAAGACCATATCTGGGATATGGCAACGATATGTGGATCCATGTAAGACCATGTATGGGACATCTTTGGTATTCAAATTACTGAATGATAGTCCCAAGCGTCGTCTAGTATTCCGGGTGGTTCAACAGGCAATTTAAGATTTTTGGGTTAAGAGGTGGAATGATATGATTAAGAATGTATGGTACAGGTATGTACACTAAGCTTATGCTTATTAAGACCTCGAAATGTCGGGACCTTGGTGAGTTAAGATGTATGAATTATGATTATACATTTTTTTTGCAATACCATGCTAGCTTACATTGTGAAATTGAATATGGAATCATGTATGGGGAGTTCATGATTAGTTGAAAAGGAACTTATGGTAGTATCATTATATTGCATTAAAGCAGTTTTGGATAGCAGTCATTATGGGAATTTGAAAAATCAAAAAAAATGGTCGAAGTCGAATTAGAGGCTAAATAATACATGAAATTAAATCTTATTGAGTCTATTTTCATATAAAGGAAACAATGCAAGAAAAAGAATTCCATACTATGAAATATTTGAAATTTTGTGAGACAGACTCAGAATGAATTCGAATTCCCCTATTCTGACTTGGGAAAATCACTAGAAATTGTATAAAAATTATTATGGGCTGAAATTTATATGATATGATAAGTATATTTTCAAGAAAAATAGAAAGGAGCATCATCTGAGTTCGTACAATGAGATAATTAATTCGTGGTGAAAAGAGGTCGAAACTGCCAAACAGCAAAACAAGGGAGACTTTGAATAATAAACTGTACTTATTGGATACACCAAAAATTTTGAAAATTTTATGGTACGAAGATATGTGAGTCTAGTTTTAGGAAAATTTAGTAGATCTTAATTCGGAGCTTCGTAGCTCCAAATATAAATAATTTGGTAACTATGACTCCAGAAGTCAACATGACCAAAATGTAAATATAAGTGCAATTATGGTTGTATTATCTTAAGAAGCATGTTAGCATGTTGCTTATTATTTTCATATAGACTTACTAAGTGTAAAGCTTACTCCCTCATTTTCATTTCTTTAGTGATTACAGGTTAGCTCGGGGTTGGAGATCGTCAGAGGCAGCGTCACACTATCAAGTCATCAACTTAGGGAAGCTAACATATAAATATATATATATGTTAAGCGTTTTCAAGTGAGTGGCATGTATAGAGACTTAGTTTTTATGATAGATGTTGTTATGAATAGCCAGATGTATTGCTTGTAATGATTTATTTTATATAACCATGAGAGGTGACTTATAATGATTTTGGCTTGTAAGCCAAATTATCCATGCAGTGTGCTTATGCTTTGTGATGTGATTATGTTTGTCTGCTATGAATGGGTAATGTATGACACATGTACATGATGAATGCTTCAGTACCATTCGGGGTGGTCATGGCCATGGAATAAATGCGTAAATTGGCATTAAGTTGATAATGATTGAACATGGACATTCGTTGAATAAGTAGAGATTAATTATTGGTTAATATGTTATGGTTGATTGTTAAAAATAATGCCATGATGTACAAATTTGATGTGTGTAAAGATATGGGGGATTAATGGTAATAAAAGTCTTGGAAAATAGCCTAAGTGTTGCCACACAGGCAGAGACACGGCCATGTGTCAGTAGCGTGGATGACATGGCCTAGCACACGGGTGTGTGGCTTGCCCGTATGGTTAAATTTTGTTTGCTGACGTCATAGTCAGGGAGTTACATAGCCTGAGGACATGGGCATGTCCCTGTGCCCACACGGGTGTGTGACTCTGTTTCTTGGAAAATTTTCCTAAGTTTCCCCAAATTTTTCTAAAGTACCTGATTTAGTCCCTAACCACTCTCAAAGTACATTTAGGGCCTCGTATGTCCATTTAAGGGACTTCATGCATATTTATGAATGTTTTTAAAAGAAAATGAAACTTTATGGTTTGGTTTTGCATGTTTGTTTACGATTATGTCTTGTAATGCCTCGTACCCTATTCTGGCCTCAGATATAGGTAAGGGGTGTTACATTTAGTGGTATCAGAGCTATGGTTTAGTCAGTTCTCGGACTAACCTAGCAAGAATGAGAGTCTAGATGTACATGCCACCAATCAGTGATAGTGTGATGTCTCCCGACGCGAATGAGAACCATCTTGTTTGGACAGAGGTCCTCTCTAGCTGAGCTACACCGACCATGTTAAATGTGATGCTAAGGTATTCTGGTAAAGTACAGTCATGATAAGCCTGAACTCAGAGAGTATGAGTGACGGTTTTTGATATGTATGTGATGACAGGTGAGACGAAAGTTATGTTGTGATGAATACTTATGCTTAATTGATGTTCATATGATAATGTACACTTGGCTTACTTGATTAAGTAAATGTGATAAATGGAAATTCACAAAGGTATGAATAAAGGGTTCAAAATGGAATGATATTGGTAATGTGTTATTGTCTTAATTGGACGCTGAATTTTAGTGGATTACAATGATTTCATGAAAAAGAAGGGTATAATAATGTAAAATACGATTTAGCCTGGATGGGTAATCCCGAGTTAAACTCTCTCAAGTGAATGTGATGGAATGGATTTAGCCCAAACAGGTAATCCATTGATCTCAGTATGGAATGGATTTAGCCCGGAAGGGTAATCCATTGATTTCAGTATATAAAGAATTTAGCCCATACGGGTAATCCCGAGTTGAACTTCCTCTCGAATAAATATGATAGAATGGATTTAGCCCAAACGGGTAATCCATTGGTTTATATTGTAAAGGATTTAGCCTGGGACGGGTAATCCATCAATCTCTGTATATAAAGGATTTAGCCCGGATGGGTAATCCTAATTGACTAGATTTAGCTTGGACTGGCCATCTAAACTGACTCTAAAGGAAATGTTCTATTATATTGAGGATTTAGCCTGGAATGGCAATCTGACAAAGCCTTATAGCACATGGTATTATGAGAAATTAGCATGGACTGGCAACTCTATTGTATAAATTGTGACTCGAGAGAGTGTACCCGAAAGGTACTATTGGACATGAATTGACGGATGATTAACGTATATACCCTGAGTATACTACCTGGGAATCCATCAAAATTGCAATGTTCTAACGAGAGGCATCCTTGAAATATAGAAAGAGTGAAATGAGATAAAAGATTATGATATAATGAGCTTACCTATTTTTTATCGATAATTCCATGATGTATAAGATTGAATTGCATGAACGACTACATGCGATAGGTAACTTATTGAAAGTATTGATGGAATGAATGTCCATGTATGCTTTTTTTAGGTAATTATAATGAGTAAACTCGTATAGCTTAAGTAAATATGTAAATTGACTGAATTGAGTCATATGGTTGTGATGGTATGTATATGATGATATGCAAAAGAAAGGTTTAGACTGTGATATATTTGTCCATGTTTGTTTGGCCCTCATATGAAATCATGTACATGGCATGCTTGATTGAATGATATGATAGTGATAATATGATTATAAGGATGAAAGTTGTATGTATGTACATGTGTATGAGAGACGAATTAGGGATCTTACGGCCCCACCTTCCTTACCAGAGTGGTGTTTTGTAAAAGATTTTATGAGATCTGTGAAATAAGCTCACGAGTATGAGACCAAAAGAGTTCAGTGGTAGAATGATTGTAAATATGGTTAGAGTTTGAAAATGAGTTGATAAGTAAGGACATAACTAGAAAGGTATCAGGTTGATCTAAAGATTATTCGGTTTACGAAATATCGTAATGAGAGAAGAAATTAACTTTGGTAAACCAACTAATTCAGACATGATGTCAAAAGAATGTAGTAATCAAAATTCCTTCTGAACTTACTTTTTTCAATGAAAGGAATAATAAGGGATTAGTGATGATAGAAATAGTTGAAGGAATAATATTTGAAAGGTAAGGCATTGAGTGTGACAGTTATGACTGAACAGATTTTGACAGTCTCTTTTGAGGTATTCTATATGTGTAATTGTTCTTGAGATTGTTTCGATGTCCTTTATTCTTTTTATAAAACCTTTGTTTATGGAAATGTTTTCTAATCATGATGTATAGACGAAAGTATTGGTAATCCGACTGATATATATAATCAGTATTGCCCCATTTCCCTCTGACATTCTATTGCGTTTCATCTATTGAAACTTTATGAAAAAGTACACATGATGGTATAACTCTATTTCTTTTAATTGATGTTCTATTCGATATGCATATATATGGGAAGGTATATCATTCTTGTTGCATTTACTTCCAGTGGGTTGGAAGGATGTATTCTTCTAGGCTCCTTTATATGGATTTTTCTTGCCATATTTTATTCTGTAAATTATTAATCATGGTTCGTACCTAAAGTGTATTCTTTGGCTTAAGAAGACTATGTCAATTACGACTATGTTTCTGGTTTGATTATAGCAATATGATGATTCTAGTATCTGGATTTCTTTTCCCAAGTAGGTTAATTAAAGTTAATGCCTTCAATTGGGATATTTTTGTTATTCTAAGTTAATGTATTTGAAGTGGTCTTTTGATTAGCAAGATAAGTGAATTTTGAATGATTACCTGTTGAGTCGTTCTATCGACTGGAAGAAAAGATTTCTTGAAATGTCATTTATTGATGATTAAGACTGGCTTGGTTGTCCAATCAGTAATTGGTTATTGTTTGAAGGATTAAATGAGATATTTATGTCCGGGAATAAGATTTCATTTCCTTAAGGGTAAAGGACAACTAGTTGAATGAAAAGTATATAGTTCTTTTAAAGCTTTGATATAATCTAAGGCTGCTTTGAACGATAGAAATTTCTGTTTTACAGAAGTTAAAAAGTCTATTACTTGTTAGAAAGGTTTGGTCGAATGAGAATATTGTTAACCGAAGCTTTTGAACTAGTTTAGTCTGCATTGGGCAAAGACTCCTCGACCTTCAGTGATGTATTATGAGACTATAAGGCAATATGATAGCTTAAAGTATCTGATGTTAAAGATAGATCTAAATTATGATAGCGTAGATGACTTGAATTAGTTAATGTATGATCTTTGAGAAAGGAAAAATGTAGTTACAAGTGCTCAGGTAGAAAATCCAAAGCTTAGACAGTTAGTTTGTAAGAAAACTCACAGGAATGATGCATTGGTACTCGAGTTTGGAACTCGACATTTCTGATCCTTGTGTTTGGATACATGAATTGTTATCAAGATTTTTCTTGTCTTTGAAGAGAAAGATGTTTCGTGGCTTGTTGTTAAATGTTTGATGAAATTTGCAAATCAATTCGATATGTGTTGAACTCTTGCTTAACGGATCAATAGAATCATGTATCACTGACATTTTCGGATTTCTTGGAAACCTAGTCCTGGTTAATTGGATTGAGATTCGAATTCTATATCATGAGTTATTGGGAAAGCTAAGTATGACCCTGGATCTTAATGAAGGCTAAAGTAGAAGTTCTTTAGAAATCATTATGAGATAGTAGAAGTTGTGAGAAACTAAACCACTCTTCTGGTAAGATTTTCGAGGACGAAAATCCCTAAAGAGGGGAGAATTATAACATCCCGAATTAGGGCCTAGTCGAAACAGTGGTTTTGGGACCATAAATTTGACGTAATAAAGTTTATTTTTAATATATTTTTATGGTCTACAATTTCACGGGATGATTTCGCGAAAACTTCGTTCGAAAAATTCAACGTTTGAGCACTCAATTTGGTCAAAATGACTAAATTGTAAAAAGTGCAAAAGTTTAGTTCTACATGTTAGAGGTGTCAAATTATTATGAATTTTAAATTGGAGGTCCTGAAATGGTAATTAGACCATTGGTTAATTTTTGGACAAAAATAGACATGAAATGGGTGAAATAGAATATTTTTAAGTTAGGGGCATTTTGGTCTTTTGATAATTAAAATAATAAAAAGGGAAAATAAGCCAAATTCATGCCCATCTTTTTCATCCAGCCGAAAATACCATGGAATCCATGGCTAGGATTTGGTTCAAGCTTCCATGCTCATTTGTAAGTGATCCCCGAGATCCATTTTTAATGTTCTTTACGTTTTTGAAGTCCCAGTAACTTAATTTACCTATTTCTACCATTATTTTGAGGTAGGGTTTATTTTTAAAATTTTACCCATGAGTGACATGCTGGTATTTTGAGGTTTAATAGTAGATTATTCATGTTTATGGTTAGAGGAATGACTTTTACTAAGTGATTTTTTATGAAAACGACCGAAAGGACCGTTTTGTAAAAATTGTAAAATTGGTCATAAAAGGATGATTTAGTGGAAATTAGAGGCTGCTATAACTATGAAAATGATTTGACTATGCTTAAAATGCAAGGAAATTGACTAAAAATCATTTTACAAGCCTAGGGGAAAAGTATAAATATGAAAAAGTTTAGAGGAAAACGTAATTTTGCCATAATATGATTTTTGGGTCACAATGAATAATGTGGCTAACAATTAAGCTAAATGTGATATTTTAGATCAAGGAAAACGAGATTCAGGCTTAAAACGGGAAGGTACGAGATTATGGACTAAAATAAAATAATTAGTCGTGCTTGGATTCGAGGTAAGTTCGTATGGTAATAATAATGCAATATCATGCTTGAATTGTAATTATCATAAAATGTATGATTTAATATATTAGAAGAATTTATGGATGATGAATATGATGTGGAAAATGTGATGAATGTTAAATTACTATTACATGAGTTGTGTGAATTGTTACACGGTTGTACCCGACGAGATTTCGACAAGTAAGTTTTGTGTAAGTAATTTAATAATACTGTGATCATTATGTGTTTAATGTTTGACATTGTATGATTAATGTATGTATGACCTAATGAAATTGGCTTGTGTTGATTCAATGAAAGTTTGGCGATAGCCTTGTATCTCGAAAGCCCCGGGTGGCCGAAAGAATACTTAGGACTTGGATATCATGACACTGTGATTAATGATATTTGTGTCAGTGTAAGACCATGTCTGGGACATGGCATCAGCGATGATATGTGTGCTAGTACAAAACCATGTCTGGGACATGGCACCGCACTGACATGAGACCTTGAATAAGACCATATCCGGAATATGGCAACGATAAGTGGATCCATGTAAAACCATGTATGGGACATGGCTTTGGTATTCAAATTGGTGTATGATAGTCCTGAGTGTCCTTTAGTATTCCGGGTGGTTCAACGGACAATTCAAGAATTTTGGGTTAAGAGGTGGAATGATATGATTAAGAATGTGTGGTACAGGTATGTACACTAAGCTTATGCTTATTGAGACCTCGAAATGTCAGGACCTTGGTGAGCTAAGATGTATGAATGATGATTATACATTTTGTTGCAATACCATGCTAGCTTACATTGTGAAATTGAACATGGAATCATGTATGGTGAGTTCATGATTAGTTGAAAAGGAACTTATGGTAGTATCATTATATTGCATTAAAGCAGTTTTGGACAGCAGTCATTGTGGGACTTTGAAAAATCACCAAAAATGGTGGAAGTCGAATTAGAGACTGAATAATACATGAATTAAATCTTATTGAATCTATTTTCATATAAAGGAAACGTGTAAGAAAAATAATTTCATACTATCAGATTTTTGAAATTTTGTGAGACAGAGTCAGAATGAATTCGGATTTCAGAATGAATTCGGATTTCAGAATGAATTCGGATTCCCCTATTCAGATTTGGGAAAATCACTAGAAATGATAAAGAAATAATTATAGGCCAGAATTTATATGCTTAAAATCATTAATGAGTCTACTTTCAATGGAAATAGACAGGAGCATCATCCAAGTCCCATACTATGAGATAATTAATTTGTAGTGAACAGAGGTTAGAACTACCAAATAGCAAAATAGAGGAGACTTTGGATAATAAACTATACTTATTGGCTACACCAAAAATTCTGAAAATTTTATGGTAAGAAGATATGTGAGTCTAGTTTCAGATAAAATTAGTGGATATTAATTTGGAGCTCTGTAGCTCCAAATATAAATAATTTGGTAACTCTGACTCGAGAAGACAGCATGACCAGAATGTAAATTTAAGTGCAATTATGGTTGTATTATCTTAAGAAGCATGTTAGCATGTTGCTTATTATTTTCATATGGACTTACTAAGTGTAAAGCTTACTCCCTCATTTTCATTTCTTTAGTGATTACAGGTTAGCTCGGGGTTGGAGATCGTCAGAGGCAGCGTCACACTATCAAGTCATCAACTTAGGGAAGCTGACATATATATATATGTTAAGCGTTTTCAAGTGAGTGGCATGTATAGAGACTTAGTTTTTATGATAGATGTTGTTATGAATAGGCATGTATTGCTTGTAATGATTTATTGTATATAGCCATGAGAGGTGGCTTATAATGATTGTGGCTTGTAAGCCAAATTATCCATGTCGTGTGCTTATGCTTTGTGATGTGATTATGTTTGTCTGCT
Source organism: Gossypium hirsutum (assembly GCF_007990345.1). Classification (NCBI taxonomy): domain Eukaryota; kingdom Viridiplantae; phylum Streptophyta; class Magnoliopsida; order Malvales; family Malvaceae; genus Gossypium; species Gossypium hirsutum. The sequence continues at coordinate 32,346,219 of NC_053426.1, read as the reverse complement.
ATGAGTGAGTAATGTATGACACATGTAGATGATGAATGCTTTAGGAAAATTTGGGGTGGTCATGGCTATGGAATAAATGCGTAAATTGGCATTAAGTTGATAATGATTGAACATGGACATTCGTTGAATAAGTAGAGATTAATTATTAGGTAATATGTTATGGTTGATTGTTAAAAATGATGCCATGATGTATAACTTTGATGTGTGTAAAGATGTGGGGGATTAATGGTAACAAAAGGCTTGGAAATAGCCTAAGTGTTGCCACACAGGCAGAGACATGGCCATGTGTCAGCAGTGTGGATGACATGGCCTAGCACACGAGTGTGTGGCTTGCCCGTATGGTTAAATTTTGTTTGCAAATGTCTTAGTCAGAGAGTTACACGGCCTGAGGACATGGGCGTGTCCCTGTGCCCATACGGGCGTGTGATTCTGTTTCTTGGAAAATTTTCCTATGTTTTCCCTGAATTTTTCTAAAGTACCCAGTTTAGTCCTTAACCACTCTCAAAGTACGTTTATGGCCTCGTAAGCCCATTTAAGGGACATCATGCATATTTATGAATGTTTTTAAAAGAAAATGAAATTTATGGCTCGATTTTGCATGTTTGTTTACGGTTATGTCCGGTAATGCCTTGTACCCTGTTCCAGCCTCGAATACGAGTAAGAGGTGTTATAGTTCTGAAAGGACTTAATTTAGTTTCCAAACCCATAAGAGATCAAGTTGCCATAGAAGTAATTCTGAACATGTTAGCATGATGAAAGTAAATTAATTTGATTAATATAATTATCCTAGCCCATTTAATGTTGATTATTTTTATTGCTAAAGCTTTCATTCATGCACTTAGGTAAATTTCATTTAGATTAGAAATTGCATTAGGGATCACTCTTGCATTTAATTAATCTAATCATCACTATCCAAATTTATTGAGTTTTTTACATCAAATTGTTAATTATAATTTTGCAATTAATTGTTTAAGCTTATATAGTCCCTATGGAGACGATAACTCATTTTTACTTACTTATACGTACGGTTGCATAAACACGTTACAATTTGTTGCAGCTAGTATAACACCCCTAACTCGTATCCGTCGCCGGACTAGGGTTAAAGGCGTTACCAGACGAATCGAAACATTTCACAAATAATTCACAAACATCATTTACTCATAAACATAAATCATTTCAGAGTCCCTTACATAGGTCAACGAGACCTTAAGCATGCATTAGAAAAGGGTCGGGACTAAACACATCTCATACAAATTTTTTTTTTCAAATTTAAACATTTTTCAAAGTTGTACAGGTCACACGCCCGTGTGAACAAACCGTGTGCCTCACACGACTTTAGACACACCTATGTGTCTAGGCCATGTCAAAATAGGGCATACATACTGACTTGTCCATATGGCCACAAGACACGCCCGTGTGCCAGACCGTGTGAAAATTAGAGAGGCTACTGAATTGGGTCACAGAGCTAGTCACACGCCCATGTGTCTAGCTCGTGGTCGAAAATGACTTTGCCACACGGCCTAGCACACGCCCGTGTGTGAGACCATGTGGTCTACCCAGGCTGATTTTGAAATGGCCCTCGAACAACACGGCTGAGACACACGCTTGTGTCTCTGCCCGTGTGGGCAAAAATAGGCCATTTACAAGGCTAATTTGCCACCCATTAAGGGTCCTCCCTACAAGCATCAAAACCACAACATTTTATATCATATATTCAACCATTTCACATCTAAATCATACACCATTCATGCCATTACATTATCAACAAATTCCATCCTCAATTCACCAACCAAAACATACTAAATCTATGCCAAAATCATACGAATGCATATGTTTCAATACTTCAAATTTACATTATTCAATCTAATGACCAAAACTTACCACTTTCTCAAATAAACATATACTAATACTTACCAAAACTACCAATTTCTATATCCATTCAAAACACATCATATTAATCATATTGCATCACAAATTTCATACCAAGATCTCATTCATATACATAACCATAATCAAGCCAAGTCACATGGCTAGATATATACATCACAAAACATATTCACATACTTCTAGCCTATACATGCCATACTTCAATATTTACACTTTCAAAAGGTACCAAAAATAGAGTCGATACTGTGGTGAAAGTCCTCGATGATCCCCGAGCTCCCAGTAGCTTCGATATCTATAAAGCAATGCAAACACACACAAAGTAAGCTTTCAAAAGCTTAGTAAGTCATATACAAATAAACTTAGCATTCAAAGCATGAAAGTGTTATCAAATTAAAAATATTCCATAGCCAAATACTATCTCAAACCTCAATGTTAATATACATTTCACATATTCCAAATTCTTTATCACATATAACATATTTTCTCATGATTTTATCACATATCAACATTTGTTCACTAAAATACATATACTTACCTTTTAAAATCAAATATGACACAAATTTCAAATGCACCTGAATCATATATATGTTCACATAATAATTCATTTTCTCAGAATGCCCATTGAACCGTTAGGAATCATAAAGATACGCGGATAGCTCAGAAATCTCGTACAATGCCAACGTCCCAGACGTGGTCTGACACGTAAATCATAAGTCAATGCCAATGTCTCAAACGTGGTCTTACACGAAAACACATATTGGATCCTATGTCATGACATATGTATCCTAACTAATCCTAGGGTTCGTACGGGGCTTTTCGGATGTCGAAACTTTGTCGATACTTTCTTGGATGTCTCATATTTCTCAACTCATTTAATCATTCATCATAGTTCAATAGCATTTAATCGATAGTAATTCAATTAAAAACACATTTATTTGTATATAGACTTACCTCGTACGGATTCGGATAGACGAAATCGGCTACTCAACGACTTTCGACTTTTAACTTTCCCCAATCTAATTTCGTTTTCTTTAGTTCTTGATCTATATAAATTCAAATTTAACTCTTTTATTCATCAAATCATTCAAATCAATCCACAAACACACATTTAGGGCATTTTATAAATTAGCCCTCACATTTTTACATTTTTGCATTTTAGTCCCTAATCACAAAAATCACAAAATACACAAAATTTCTTTGCACACATGCCTAGATGAATTCTCATAGTGTTCATACAAGTCCATATATTTCATTTATTTCACATTTTAGTCCCTCAATTTACAAATTTCACAATTTAGTTCCAATTACTCAAATTCATCAAAAATTCAAATACAAAATATGTTAACCCAAAACATATCTTTCATTTGATAACATCAAACTTCATAAAACTCATAGTTTTATCAATATCTCAACTTAAAATCATTAAGAATTTCAGAAATTAGGACATAGGCTTGATAGTATACTGAGCAACGATCACAAAAATGTAAAAATTATCAAAAACGGATCAAAACACATACCTTAATCAAGGAAATCAATGGTTGAATTGTAGCTTGTATATTTTTTTTTCTTTTCTTTTTGTATTTTCGACAATGGTAAATGATAATGGCTTGATTTTCATGCTTTTGTTTTATTAATATTAACATAAATTATCAAATGCCATTTTTAACCTTAATGAAATAATAATAAAAGCTTCTAATGGTTTTCCATAAAAGTCCATTAACCATGTTAATGGTCCATTTACAATATAAGGATCTCATATTTTAAAAATCATAGCAAATAGCCACTTTTAACAATTAGCAGGCAACTTTTATATTTTACGCGATTAGGTCCTTTTTCAAAATTAAGCACACAAACGGTAAAATTTTCACACGAAACTTTCACACACGTAAATTCACATGTTATAAGCATGTAAAGTAATATTAAAATATTTTTGACTCAAATTTATGGTCCCGAAACCACTATTTCGACTAGGGTCTAAACCAGATTGTTACAGCTACCTCAAGAAAAGCTCGATCGAACTGCTTTTGAATTTGAAGTAAATTCTACAACTCTGGAAATAATTTAATTGAGTCAAGTTATTCGATTTGGAATTAAATTGGCGATTGTAAGAATTGTTCGACTAGAGGATTTGATTAAAGAATTTTCTTGAAAATTTAATTTGGAAAATCTAAGTGATTTTAGAAAAATTAATTTCGATCAAGTAAAATTAAATTAATCAAATTAATATGATATTTTGAGAAATTAATTTTCAAGTCAGACAATTGGTCCAATGGGTAATTGAACTTGAAAATTGGACTTGATATCGTAAATGGGGCTTAGGAGCCCAAAATCGAGACCAAGACCCAAAATTTGGTTGAATCGGACCCAATATGTGAAACCGAGCCAACAATTCAATTGATGGTTGGACCGGACCGATTCGATTGTCACTGGCTTGGACTAAACTAACAGAAACCAAACCAATTTCGGGTGTCAGCGACTACAACGGCGGCATTTTGGTGGCCAAAAAATGGTCGGCAACGACAGTTCTTCAGTTGTTGAACAGTGGAAGAATTACACTCCTACTAGAACTCTATCAGAGAATTTGATTTCAAATTAACTATTCCAAAAATAATATTATTTTAATAGATTTAATATTAAACTAAATTTAATACTTATCTTAATAGTATTTTATTAATTTAATATTAAAGTGATTATCTTAATATCAAATTTAATTTAATGTTATCTTATAGATAAATATTTTATCAATTTAATAAGATTTAATATTAAATTAAATATAACATTTATCTTGATAAATATTATATTAATTTAATATTAAAATGATTAAGTTTAATCATAGTTGAACTTTTTAAACTCTCATTATATAAAGAGAGTCTTTGGTCATTATTTACACACACTTAAATTCAAAAGAAAGTTGTAGAGAGAAAATTCTATGAAGAAATTATTTAAGAAAATTTCTAGAGATATTTTTCTTATTTACAACGTAGCCCAAAAGTTTAGAGAAATTATAAAATTATCTCATTGATAATTTTTGTGAAAATTTTTCTAATTTGAAGGGAGCCCATATTCGACAGAGAGCTTGAGGATAGCATAGAAGACTACTCGGTCAAAGCATTCATCCTAGACAAATCGAAAAGGTACAATTTTGATTTAGTGTTTATTACTTTAGATATCACAACCAGTTTCTTGTTTTGAAAAAAAATTAGAACTCTAATTTTTTCCTAAATTTATTATCCACTACGTTTTCCAAACCCAATTTTCCTACGAACACAAAATAAAATTCATGGAAAAATTATAAAACAAGGGCACATGGCTGTGTGGTCAAGTCATGTGCAATGCCTTAAGCCATGTGGAGGGGTTACACGACCATGTGGTCAGGTTGTGTAACTAACTGTGGTCATGTGGGACATGCAAAATTACGCTACAGGGGAGACACAGCCATGTGAGAATTGAAATATCTTAGGGTTTCAAAGGGACATGGTCATGTGGTCCATGCACCCGTGTGTGTCACATCCCGAAAACCATGTTAGTAGAATTGGGCAATAGATTATGGGTTGAGAGAAAAACTAGATTTTGTGTCAGAAGAATTAAAATAGGATAAAATAAATAATTAGTTAATAATAATTAAATTAAATTAAATACTTATGGTATTAATAATCAGGACATTAGTAAAAATAAAAATAAAAATAATAGAGACTAATTTGGAAATAGTGGTTAAAGTAGAGGTTAAATGTGTAAATTAAAAAATTAGTGGTTAAAAGGGGAGCTATTAAAACAAGGGAGAATAGGGGAGGACTTATAGGGAAAATAACCCATTTTTTAAAATGGTTAGTTTGCTATAAAAAGCAATTGTCGTCTTTATCTTTTCTCATTTTTTTTCATTTTAAAATTTTGTTAGATCTAGGATTGAAAGTTTTCTCTCAAATTTTGTCCATCTATTATATTTTTTTTGGCATCCAAGCACTCTCTATTCTTTCAATTTTGCAAGAAAATCACTCTTTCTTCTCCAATTTCTCACCTAAACTTAACTCATTTTTTCCCAATTGGTACAAATTCATGGAGATTTTCGAGTTAAAGGTAAATCTATTATTTTCTTCTATATTGAATTTTTATTATGTGTTTTTAATTTGAATTTTCATAGATCTAAGCAAGAAAATTAAAGATCTATGGTTTTAAAGCTATCTTTTGCAAAAAAAAAAAGTAAATCTCATAATAAAGAGCTAAGAAATATTTTTAAAATGATTTGTAGTTTTTGATGAGATTAAGAGGTTTACAAATTCAATTTATCAAAATCTTTAAGTAATTGCATGAATTAAATGATTTTCTTTTGAGAATGAGGATGAACAATATTTTTTCGAAAAAAATATTAATTAAAGAAATTGAGTAAAGTTGGAGATCTAGATTTATAATTAGGTACAAGTTAGGGGGGTTTAGGAGGTAAGGATTTAATTAAGTTAGAAAGAAGAAATTAAGTGAAATAGATTGTACAAAATAAGTCGAATAAGTATGTGCGAATAGAGAGTCCTTGTCTGAACACAAAGAGAGATAAGCTAGATTGTTTTTAAATGCTTAGTAATATGTATATTTTTGTCCGAAGCTAAAAATGTTGGTGAAGCCTCAACAAATTGGGATAAAGGTAAGCGAAAAGTTATCTAGTTTGACGAGTCGTAGCGAGCTATAGGTGAACTTATTTGTATATCGTGTTTTAGCATGAATTACGAGATCTAGAAAATTAAAGTGAGGCTTGCGAACTTCACTTATGTTATGTATGCTGGTCTTGTTATATATATTATAAATATAAGCGTGAATTTTGTGTTATACATAAATATGTGTGAGTTTTATTATATAATATATATCTATGCGTTTATAGGGTTTTGTTATATAGTATATGTATATATGCAAATTTGACTTGACAGGGGAGTTTTTAAATATGTATGTATATATGAAATAATTAAACTTCTTGTTATATAATATATATATGGGTAGTTTTAAGGAGTATTGTTTCATATAATATATAATATATACGTATAGGGGTTGTATTATATATAATATATAGGCATGGGTGGTTATACATATAATATATTATGTGTGTGGGCTTTATTGTATGTAAAATTTATTTATACGTAAGGACTTTATTATATATATAATATATACGTGGTTTTTGGTGTTATATATATAATATAATATACATATATATATTTATATGTATGGTTCAATTGTATGCAGTATATGCAATTATGTGTATGGTTTTATATAATATATAAATTATGGGGCTTTTAATGTATGCTTAAAATTAGAAGTTACAGGGTCACTAAATAAATATGTATATATAATATATATATTTGTATATAATTTTGTAATACTTACGAACGTATATAAGAATAAATAATATAATGTGGACTCTTATAACATGGAAATTTTATTGATAATGCATATTTGTGCATGCATGAACCCGTAAGTGAATTATGTGATTTATGATATTGCAAGTTTTGATTAGTGAAAAATTATATTATCGTGAAATGCTAAGTGCAAGCTCAACTGTAATGCGAGCCAATTATATTTGTGTATTGTATTATATTGTGAACTGTGTTGATTGGTGAATTATATTATTATGGCGAACTGTAATAATTTGCCAGATTGTGTATCGTGAGAGTTTGAGTTGTATAATATGTAAACTAAGCTATTGCGTGCCCCATGCTAAATAAAATATGCAAACAATGATTTATGTGAGCTATGTCATGAATGATATGTGAATTGTGATTATGAGTGCAATATATGTTGCATGGAAGTTATATTATTTATGAACCATGCTTTATTGTGAATTGTGAATTGTGAACTGTGCTATATTGTGCGAGCTCTACTGAATTGCGAGCCCTATTATACTGAATATTGTGAATTTGTTAAAAGAGATATGTTGGCATTATGACTTTATGGAACCATTGGGTACAATTGGCATGCCATGGATTATGAGTACTCACCCATTTTTATTATGTGTTGGGCATTGTGGCTCGAAGATAGCGTTGGAGAGACAAGGGAATGTCAGGTATAGCTCCATTCACTGTAGATAGCGTGGTGTGTTTGGAGAGTGTGGGCATAGCTACACTTACATGGAGATAGCATAAGACTTTATGAGTCATGTGGTGTATTTTGGAGATCCGTTTATCCAATGAGTATATAATTGACTATGTTTCATCTTCACGAATTGACAATTAATCACTATGTTGTTAATGAAAATTGTGTTATATGTGAATTGTTCAAGTATGCTCAAATCCTAACATGTCTAGTGTTTATATATTTGTGTTGTATGCATGTGTACTTACTGAGCTTTCCCAAGCTCACACCTTACTTTACCTTACAGATAAATAGTTCCTAGATTAGTGAGGAGGGTGGCAAATTGATGATCTATTGCAAGGCATTTTCTTTTAGTATGTGTGTTGAGCTTTTAAGCTCCGAAGTGAAGGCATTGTCGGTCTTTCCAAGGATTTACTACTAGAATTAGACTTAAACTTTTTAAGTAAAAATTTAAACAGGTTAGAAACAAACATTATGGACTGTTTATTTTTTTGGGGATTTTTGAATGTTATAATTGCTTGATTGATTGCTAGTTTAGATGGTTTTAATTACTTGCTTAATGTGATGATAATTAAATGAACTAAAAAAGTTTTACAACTAAGGGAGACAGTTGAGTATTAAGGTACACCATATACCTTTTGATTGTGTGAATGAAATGATTAATTTAGAAAAGCATGCACTTAGGTCTAAATTCCTGTATGAAATATTCTGCAATTGTGTGGTGTGTATGGTTGGTTAGTGTGGTTCGTAAAGTTTTAAACGAAGAGTCACATCAGTGGCTAATGTGATGCTCAAAATTTGGGTCGGACCGTCCTGGTCGGGTTTGAGACGTCACAGTGTGGCCTTAATTTTAGGCACGGTTTACCTTGATTCTCTTATAAAAGAACACAAACCTTTCACCGGGGTCTCGAATGACGCCCTTCATGTTCAAATTTGGTCTGATGCACTTGTAACTGGTCTTTCAAACAACATTTATACATGTGTTAAGGTTTGTTTTCAAGATTTATCAAGATTTTCGAGAGTTTCAGCAGGAAACCGTAAAAGATTGATTAATCAAATAAAAGATTGGTGTCGGGACAATGATATTATGAAATATGAAATTCGATAGATGAAACAGATGTAACAGTCTGGTTTTGACCCTAGTTGGAATAGTGGTTTCGAGACCACATATCCGAGTCAAAAAATATTTTAATATTATTTTTTGTGCCTATTATAAGTGAATTGACATATGTGAAAGGCTCGTGTGAAAATTTAATTGTTTGTGTGCCTAATTTGTAAAAAGGACCTAATCGCGTAAAAGGTAAAAGTTGTGTGCTAGATGTTAAAGTACCTATTTGAGTTGGATTTCTAAAATAAAGGTCCTTATGTGATTATTTGACCATTGGAAGTTTGAATGGACATAAAAAGGCATGTGCTAGGTGAACTTATATTGGTTTAATGAAAGGGCAAAATGGTCATTTAGATTTTTTATGTTAATATCAATAAAACAAAGCTTAAAATAAGCTCATTTTCAAGCTCATTCACCGAAATTGAAAAGAAAATAAAATAGAAAAGCTACGCTAGGGTTCCGCTACTATTTTTGGTGATTAAGGTATGGTTTTGACTCAGTTTTTGATAATTTCTATGTTTTTGTAATCGTTGTTTAGTATACTACAAAGGCCATGCTTCAATTTTTAATTTTGGTGATGATTTAGAAATATTCCATGGATGAATTCATGAGTTTTGTGTTGTTAAATGGTGAATTATGGAAGGTATGTTTTGGGTTGACATATAAATTGGGCTAATTTGTAAAAATGTTATTTTGAGGGGCTAAAATGTGAAATAAATGAAATGTGTGAAATAGTATGAGTACTAAGAGAATTCGGCTAAGCTTGTGTATATGCAAATTATGTTTATTTTGTGATTTTGTGAAATAGGGACTAAAGTGTCGAAATGTGAAAATGTGAGGGCTAGTTTGCAAATTTCCCTAAATATGTGTTTATGGATTTAATTGAATTATTTGGTGAATAAAAGGATTAATTATGAATACTTATAGATCATGAAAAGAGGAGTTCAGATTTAGATCGAGAAAAATCGAAGATTATAGAATAAACATTTGAGTCGACACCTTCAAGTACAAGGGAAGTTCGTGCTTAAAATATGATGTTAAACAAGCTTTGATGCCTTTATTATACATGGGTTGTATATAATTGAATTGGATAATATGATGATGAATCGGAAGTTTTGGCACTAAGTGTGCAATTTAAACTAGCTTCGGCTACTTGAGGCACTAAGTGTTCGACTTATTCTCGGTTATTTGAGATGGCACTAAGTGTGCGAAAATATCTTGATTCGGCTAATCTTATTGCACTAAGTGTGCAGATGTCTAAAATACGAATAAGTTATGGAAAGTCTTATAACATTCAACAAGAGGTAAGTAAGAAAGTGAATAAGTACGGGAAGATTCAAGTATGTATAATACCTAAGTGGTAGATGATTGTTGTATATGTGAATTTCATTGAGTTGATAGGGTCTTATGGATTGAAATTGTGCAAATACTCATATGTTGTCATTTTATGTTTCATATACTGTTGATGATTTGAGTATGAGCTTACTAAGCTTTTGAAAGCTTACTTTGTGTGTGTGTTTGAATTGTTTTGTAAATATCGAAGCTACCAAGCTCAGGGACCGTCAAGGATCGTTGCCACACTATCGAACCTCATTTTGGTATTTTTGAAAATGTATATATATTTAAAATATAGCATGTATAGGCTAGTAGTTATGGAAGTATGTTTTGTGATGTATATATATTTAGCCATATGAATTGGCTAATTTGTGTTTGAACTCATAGTTGATAATGGTTTATGATATGTTATGTTAATTTGAAATTGTAGTATGCTTAGTTGGATAAAGAAAATGGTAAGTGTGGTGAATTTTTGGAATGAGATTATATGATGATTTGATATAATCTTACATTATATTCATTATAAATAGGTAAGGTTTATAAGTATGTAAATGGTTGATAATATTATGGTATGAGTGATATGTGTTTTAGCATAAAAAAAATTGGTTGATTGGATTGTACATATATGCTTGTTTCCATGCTTGCAGGTTGACCCAAAAACGGATGGCAATTTGGCTTAAACCAAGCCTTCATTGTGCCACACGGCCATAGCATACAGGCGTGTTTGTTGGCCATGGGGAAAAGTCAGTATGTAAACTCTGTTTTGGCACGGCCTGGTTACACGGGCGTGTGACCTCAACAGAATTGAGAAATTTTGCTAAGCTCTAAAAATTTTGAATGTGTTCGGTTTAGTCCCGACCTATTGCTAATGCATGTTTAAGGTCTTGTTGACCTAAGAAAGGGACTTTATGTTGATGTTTGACTATGATGCTATGATGTTTGTGAAATGAATGTAAAGTGTTTTGAAATGTTCGATAATATCGCTTAACCCTAGTTCGGCGATGGATACGGCTTAGGGTGTTACAACAGAGGCACTTACCGATTCTTGGTAAAGTTAGAGATTCAATAGACGGTGATTCACTAATTCGATAAAAACATGATGGAGTGGAAGATGATTCGATTTGAGAATAAAATAATTATCAGCAATGGAGAAAAATATTTCTTGCAAAGAAGAGAATGAATAAGAGAGATGAAAAGAAATAGGGGAAATGAAATAAAATTTATGTTTTGGTTTGAAAAAAGAAATAAGAATTCAAGTACTATTAGGAAAAAGGCTAAATACTTAGGGTTTCAAAACTCTAAGGGGTTGCAAGGTAATTTCCCCTTACTGCCGAAAATCAAAGGGAAATGGGGAAAAGGTTCTATGGATCCATTAGTTGGTTCCAGTTCCTTGCTAGGGGAGAGATCAACATCGATAGGACATTGAAATGTGGGCTCAAGAAGTAGCAGAATAGGAGTTGGAGTCTCTCTTTAATCGAGGGAGACCCAGAGTAGGAAGTGAGAGTTGATTCCTTTCGAGTTTTTCTTGAACTAGTAAATGGGATCTCATTTTGAGTCGAAGAAGAGGTGAACAGCTTTGCCCAAGTGGTAACGAATTTCGATAAGCAAGTAAATAATTTGATTGATTGGATTGGAGGTTCAAAAGAAGAATGTAAGAAAGAGGGATAAGACCGAGGTCTCAGACTCTCTAGGTTCCTCTGGTCTCTATCGGTCGAGTGAACATGCCCACTACGTTCTACCCCTTTGTCCCTTCTTTCATAGAAAAGGGTTCAAGACTACTAAGCAGATGGTCCGATTCGAAATGCTAAAATAGATCCTTGCTAAGCTTCTTTTCCAAGTAGTTGTCGATTGGCGACCTTGTCAATTGAATTCCCCACTCCTTCCTGTGCTACATCGAATCAAAAGATTAACCCAATTGGGAATTTCCACAACAGGATTTTTATCTCACTAACAATATCTGAGGTTGATACCTGATAAGTGGATTTCCCCTATTTCATGCCTAGAAGGCCCTATCTATGCTACTAAATATGGTAAGGGAAATGAATGAAATAAGCTTATTCAATTTGCATGTGGTAAGCCAAACCATTTTCTCTTCTTCTTCTTCTTTTTTTTGCATCTAGAATGCTTTAAGTGGTATTTCAACAACGAAAATCTTGGTACCAAAGATGGTGTGCCTTCAGAGGTGGAGCCAATTACCCACTTTCCTGGTTGCCATGTACGTGGCATCTAGGGATGGAACCTTCTGCCCAATTCTTTTCTTACCTCGAACGGGAGTCGTCATCATTGATGGTCTTTCTTGAGGAATGGTTCCCCCAGGTCATTCATCAATCCTCTTTCAAGCTAGGGGATGGCTGGTAGGAAAGGTCTCTTTGAGGCGAAATGGGCCAACCAGAATAACGTCCTTTGAGAGTTCGAGATGTAGGAGCGAATCTTTGACTTTCGGTTCTGAGGATCTAAGTTTCTGGTGTCGTTGGGTACGGGTTTGGGTACCAGTGACTCAAGTCTTTTACGAATAGATTATTGCAGAACTTTTCCTAATTGAGACCAATCTTTTTTCTCACATATCTATGAATGAGGAGAATCTACGAGGATACGCGGGCAACCCATGTATGAGAGTTCTGGTCCTTTCGGCTCTAATTCTTTATCAAATTAAACAGATTGGGATGGGAATGGATCAGTGGGTAGGAGTCCTTAATAGAGCTACAATGAAATAGCCTATTTTAGGGTATAAACCTTATTTATGGAAGGGAAGACTTTAGAAAAAATAAATAATACATTTGACTCAACCCCGTGTTTTTAGGTTAGGACGAGCTTTAAAAAAGCTTATTTTTTATTAGTTTCTCCGGTATAAGAGAATTAAAAACATTCTAATTGTGGCTTGTCTATTAGTGGAAATGGGCCGATGAGCTTTAGCCCTTGGGCGAGATCAAACAATTCTCTTTTTGAAGTCGTCCATTAACTAAAAAACGCTTGCGGGCTTTCATCGGTAGGGAAGGTTAAAATTCGAAAAGATATGCCAATATAGCTTTAGTAGATCTAGTGGGAATGAGATTCTATGCCTAAGTCAGTCTCTTAAAAGTCAAGCTTGCCTAACAGCAGAAGTAGGACCTAGGACCATGTAACACCCCTCACCTGTATCCAACACCGGGACAGGGCTCGAGGCATTACTGAAACTTTAAACTTTCAGTATATTAACTCGGGTCACAAAATTTCACTTGAAATTAAAACTTTTCAATCATGAATATCCCGTCCTTTGTATAGGCCTTCGAGACCTATAACAAACCTAAAGGCAATGCGGGACAAATTCGGGCACGTCCGATGAATCTTAGTCTCCTCAGAAAATTTTCCTTAACATAAAGGGTCACACGCCAATCTAGATGGGCCATGCTGACTCACACGCTCGTGTGGCTTGGGGCACGCCCATGCCCTTCAACCATAGGCAACACTGACTTATTAACACGGCCAGGACACACACCCGTGCTGCCTGTCTGTGGACGACACTATCATTTGAACACAGCCATGGCACTCGCCCGTGCGGCCTACCTGTGTACAACTTTGAGCTAAAAGTTTAAGTGTAGGGGACACACGGCCATAGCACACACCCATTGGAGAGAACCGTGCGTCCCGCACGACCTAGACACACGCCCGTGTGTCCAACCATGTGGACTCTAATAGGCTATTTTCCAAGCCTTTAGTCACCCCTTTCTATTACTTGGGCTTAATGGTTACAAAATTTGAGAGAAAACATGATTTTACACTTGTAAATAATCTTAATAAAGATAGTTGTATGCAAACCTCATATCATTGGTTTCTCACATGAAAGGTTATTTTCCATTTAGTGTTATAGGTTCCCACGTCACTTTAATTCATCCAAAATTGGGTCGTTCATGTGACTCATTGTCAATTGGTAACAACCCATCACTTGTAATTAAAACAATGCATAATTTTGTAGGTCATAGCCTACTTCAATTAAGCCAATTTTCATGGCCATATACAAAGAGATAAACACATTTTTATGCCTTCATTTGGAAAATCAAATGACACATATAACAAAATACTCAAAAATACTATACATGCCATTGAACAAAATAAACTAAGTCTTTATACCAATCCTTGTCTAATTGATAGTATGTTGACTCTCCAATCGTCTTCCAGTCCTTATGAGTCATCGAGCTCTGCGAGACAGGGAAAAAGAGAGGGGTAAGCATTTTCATTCTTAGTAAGCTCGAATAATCGGAAAGTAAACTTACCGAGTAATTAGCATACATCCATACTTAAATCATGAAATCATCAATTATGAAATGATTTACTATCACATGCACTCAATCAATAAGTTAGTCACATAACAAAGCATCATGCAATTTATGTAGATGAGCTCATCATTCATCATCTTATTGACATACATCATATTAATCCCGTTGAGTTTCTAGGAATCTCGATGGAATACCCATTATCCATCAATTCTTACGAATGATCATTTCACATATATGCACTCCCGTAAACCTCACATCTCATGGCAGGATTACCAGTCCTGGCTAAATCCCCCATATCATAGACTCATAAGGTGATGGCGGGATTACTGATCGTGATTTTGTGTGATAAGTTTTATAAATTTATAATTAATCGTTCTTGAAACTAACTATTATCACGATGTAGGCAAGTGTACCTATCAAACAATAGTATAGTTTTAGCAAGACCGGATTGCCGAACCCAAAGGAACTAAAAGTACTAGTAATGACTGTTTTTTTATTATCTAGCCTAAGAATAAGAGGGGTTGTTTTAACGAACTAATTAACTAGACTAAGAATTCACAGAAAATAGAATTTGGGGAATACCTTTGGAAAACGATTGAATTAGGACAATAATTAAGGAAGAATCCACCTAGACTTTACTTGTTTTTCTGACTCTGAATCGGACGATTTATTCTTTTAACTTATTCTGTAGAGATCCCTAATTTATGTTATTATCTCTATTCAAGACTAATAACATCTAATCCCTAGATTGAATAATTGAGACACCCTAGGGTTGCATTAACTCGATCTATGGATCCCCTTATTAGGTTTCACCCTAATTCGACAAAATCTTGTCACCCTATCTCTAGGCGCGCAATCAACTTCGCTTAATTATAACAATTTTACTCTTAGATAGGGTCTATTCCTCCTCTAAATAAAAGCTTATCTTGAATCAATATCCTGGAATATCAAAACAAGATTTAAGAACACATAATTAAGAACAAGCCAAATATTTATCATACAATTCAGAAAATAATAACAAGATTTGTCTTAGGTTTCATTCCCCTTAGGTATTTAGGGATTTAGTTCATAACTAAACAGGAAAACATCTCAGAAGAATAATGAATACAAAACATAAAGAAAACTCAAAACTCCTGAAGGGATATTGAGGGGAGATCTTCAGTCCTGATGGTGAATCTGGCTTCTGAGATGGATCAATCGGCTTCCCTTGAGCAGTTTCCTACCTCCTTCTCTCTGTGTGTCCCTTTCTTCCTTCTCTAGGGTGTATTTATAGGCTTTGGAATACCTAAGAACCCTCGAAATTAGCCTTTCCTGAATTGGACTCAACTTGGGCTCGGCAGGGACACGCTTGTGTGACACGCCCGTGTGCCATTACTTCAGGCCGTGCTCGAACCTGTTAGAATGGCACGAGCGTTTGTTCTACCTGTGTGAGTCGTGCTTCGATTCAGTCAAATTGACACAGCCGTGTGGTCTGCCCGTGAAAGGAAGTCTAGGCCGTGTTGATTTCGTACTTTGGCCCATTTTCTCTGTTTTTTGGCCCGTTTCTCGTTCCTTTCACTCTTTTATTCTCTCTTAAGTATAAAACATGAAATTAAGGCATTAGGAGCATTGAATTCACCAATTCTAAGGGAAAATCATCCACAAAATGTGTTAAGCATGGGGTAAAAATATGTATAAATTACGGTTTATCAAATACCCCCACACTTAAGCATTTTCTTGTCCTCAAGCAAAATTCTCAACTCATAATCAAAATAAATTCTTTTTAACTTATAATATTTATCGAAAATATCTCAAACTAATTCATGAGTAGTCGTACATTGAGAATTCAACTAAAAGAACATTAGAGCTTCAAACATTCCAAGTTGAGTATTTAATCATGTAAAACTTAGGCATATCCCCTTATCTAAGTGGTTACCTCGATTCGAAATCTCACAGAGTTTAACATCCTCACTAAAGATTCACTCAAAGTGTTTAAGGATAATGAAGGTAGCACTAGCTTCTTCTCAGAATATGGAATTTAAATACTTAAGCTCAAAAACAAAAGAATACTATTAATGTGTATACACGGTTTTTTTTAAGAACGAGCCAAATAACATAGACTAACTATTAATAACAAGACATAGCTAAGTACTATTTCAATTCAAATATCGACAAAAATAGGGATCAAATTTAATTTAGGGGATTTCATCAATAATGGGTTAAGGGTTAATATTAAGGGTAATGCAAGAAATGGCTTGTTAGGCCCAAAGGGGTTCACTAGGGGTTAATCGTGGAAGTAGGCTTTTCATGACATGAATGGGTTAATCCTAAGTGCCTTTCTCATTTTGACATATCAAATCAAATAGTGTGGTCTTGACATGCATAATCAAGCAACTTCTAGAATAACAGTTCAATACTAACGCACTCATAATGAAAGTGAGCATGAAAGAATTAATAGATGCTCAAAAATCTAACAAAAATTATGGTTTTTTGATGTTTAAAACTTTTGAATTCCAACTCAAAGTAATACCTAAACTTTGGGGAAACAACCTAAAATTTTAAATTCTTTAAAATCAACTTATCATGCTCGATTCTCTAATGTCTTAAAGTTTAAACAATCAATGCATAAATGCCTATGTTTTAGTTCAAGATATATCAATCAAAATCATAAATCAATCAAAATTTATCCTAAATATGATATGAGAGCTTTTCAAGAGAACAAGGCAGTCATTCACGGATTTTTCTCATAATGAAATGAATACCCCCCACATTTAAGATGTACATTGCCCTCAATGTACAAAGATAGATATATAGAAAAGAATGTCAAAATAAGATAAGGAGAGAAGTGAAATTTCCTGAGTGATGAATGAATTTCCTTGAATTGGAGTTTCAGAGAATAACCGGCGTGAGGGTGGAGGAGGATACTCGGCAGTGGTAGAGGTTCATTAGTCCATAAGTCCTGCGCCAAAAGAATATTATATCTAAAATTGGTTATGGTCGTGATCGAGCAGGACATGGCAGTCGTGGAGAACCTTTCCAAGTGGAGTTTCGAGTCCCTGAGTAATAGTAAGCTTTGGAGCCTTTTATAACTGTGATAGAATCAGAAACTCTTTTAGAAATTTTATAAGGAAGAATGATTACTCGATAGGAAATAGCCGGAATTCAAAATTGTTAAATAAAAATTATAAATCCTAATAAAAATAAGATGAAAGAAAAAAATAAAAAGTAGTCTTAAAATAAAATAAAAGTAAAAACATAAAATAATAAATAAAAGTTTTTAAACATATTCATCGCTAGATAGATCGCGAGGTGGGGGTGGCGATGAGATGTGGAGATGCTGACAGATCTGCTGTAGAGTAGCATCAATGTTGTCAAATCGTTGAAAACACTGCTGCTCGAATCGAGTGAGGCGCTCAGAAATGTCAGCATATAAAGCTACCGCATGAACTGGACGAGAAGGTGGTGATGGCTGAGATGGGTCCTCGTGCTGTGGAGGGACATCATCAGTAATATCCTCGGGGGCCTCCTCCTCAGTAGATTGGGTGAGACGATATTGAGGAGGGTAGGTTCCTCCGTACTTTTCGATCATCCTCATGCTTAGCATGCTCGAGATACCTTGTGGAGACATCTGGCCAATGAGGGTCAAGGATGATTCCTGGGCCGTGGTGTTGAGGAGCCCGAAGTGTCGAGCCAACCGATTAACATAGGGGCCAATGGAAATGACCCCCTTCCTATGCCGCTTCATCTGGTGTTGAATGGCGAGGGTAATGAAATAGGCAAGGTCGATGATGTGGCCGTGCGACATACACCATAGAAAGTAGGCGTCGTAAGTGTTGACGACGCCAGTGCTCTCTCGCCTTCCTGTTAACGTGTGAGCCAAAATAGCGTGTAGGTACCTCAGAGATAGAGGAAGAGCCGATGCCTTGGAGCGGTTAGGATTATAGGTGGCTGAACCTGCTACTAGTGCGTCCCAGCACCGTGAAGGAGAACGATGGATATGGCAGTTGAGAGTATCTAAGTCATTCTCCTCCTTGAACTCCTCCGTATATAGGCCCAATGCAGTATCGAATTCTGGGATGCTGAGCTAGCAGACTAATCCGCCTAGGCGAAATTAGACCGTGCTGGGATCATCGTAGTTCGTCATTACGGTCTGAAGATGAAACATTGAGCATAGTTCCATCGTGAGCTTAAGATATGTTGGCTCGATGATCCCAAAGAAAATCTCCCAAGGGTCGGTGGTTAGGAGGGCCTGAATCGCATCAGCCAACTAAACTTGTTCTACTGCAGCCCAGTCGATGCAGCGGCCTGCAATTAAAGGTTGGGCTTGGAGTAGTTGGAAAAGTTCTTCTTGGGGCTCGATGGGAAATTACAGGAAAGGGTGGCGAATTTCTGCGGCAGGACCCGAGGAAGATGACGCTCCCTTCCTTTTCTTTGAAGCAGGGATAGCAGTTTTCTTTCCTTGTGAAGACAACATTGTATACCTGCAAGCAAAACCATTATTTCATCGTGAGGAATGTTCAAGGTAATACAAAAGCAAATCCAATAAGGCAGAAGTCATAAATTAGAACTAATATTCTCAGTCACAACTACTAGCAAACTTAATCAAAAATAATTTTATGGTGTATCATTAGCATGACAAAAGTATGAGTTTCCTAAAAAAATGGAAAATAATTCTACGTTAGTACATTTTATTGATGGAGAATATCAACCCAAAAGTCATGAGTATTTTCACTTTAAACTAATAATATGTAGCACATAAATCATGTAACGAGGAAGAACTTCAACATGAAAAGATAATAACTACTCTAGATATGAAATGTGAGTGATAAAGAGATGAAAAGAACATAAAAAATGCATAGTACTATGATAACATAACATGAAAAATGAGTGCAATTAAAGGGAAAAGAGTAAACAAATGCTAGAAAGGGGAGAATGAGCATAAAAAATAGAGTTGGAGGCGGCGCACGGGCATGGCGGGATGGGCATGTGGACTTGCAGCGGCTAGGGTTAGGGTTTTTTGGGTGAAGAAGACAATGAATAGTATAGCCTATTTATAGATTTTGGGGCACACGGCCAGGGAACGCACCCGTATTCCCCAATTTTTTTCCCGTGTGACTTTTCGAATTTTGATTTTGGGCGCGTCTGACATTTTGTCCATGCCCGTGTCCCTTGGGCGTGTGGGTGCACACGATCATGTCGCACAACCGTGTCTACCTTCGTTCGCTTCTCCCACGCCCGTGTATGTAGGCCTATGCCCGCGTTAATTTAACAGGTTTGCCCATGGTTGCTTGGCACAGGTGTGTCGCATGCCCCTGTTAATTTGACAGGTTCAGCCATGGGTTCAAGGCACGGGCGTATCACACGCCCGTGCTATTTTGGCAGGTTCGCCCACGGCCATGTCGCACGGTCGTGGTAATTTATCATAGCCCGTGTTGGGGAAATCTTTGTCCTATTTCCACACGGTCAAAAGCACGCCCGTGTGCTTGGCCGTGTCTGTGTGGTAAACATGTATTCAAGAGTTCCGTTAGTAAGTTAGGTGTTAAACACTAAAACTGAAAGAAGTTAATACAGTTAGTGCTCAGGTTTCCTCTAGAGAAGCGCTTATTTATAGTCTAAGCTCGACTTACCTCTCCATTGAATGGTCATGGTGGTTTGATGAGTTTATACTCCTCATTCCTGCTATTATTCTCATCAAAATAAGGTTTTAGATGAGTATTGTTTACCTTAGAAGTGCCGAACTTGGGATGACTTACCTAGATTGTACCGAATGGAAAAATGCTAAGTACCGTAAGAGGGATTTCTTCATTCGATTTGGTAGTGACAATGTGAGGATCTGCGACATCTAATAATACTTTATCCCCAACCTTAAGTTGATTTGGGAAGGTATTGAGCTCGTTCTAGCGTAGTTTTGGTTTATCGTGTGTTCTCGGTTTATGCGTCCTCCATTCATCTAGCTCCTCGATTTGTGGCCTTCGATCTTCATGAATAGGTCCTCTGCTACTGCTTGAGAATGGCTCTTGTACTTCCTTCAGATCCATTTCCTGCAAAGTAGGTTGCACCATATTGTCAGTTTTAATAGAATGGTTTAGACGATCACCATTAATTTTTGATGTGTTGCTAGAATTATGAGCTTGAAGGGTGATTGTTTCGTCTACTACACGGAGTATGAGCTCACCTGTGCCAACATCAATAATCATTTTAGCAGTTGCTAAAAAGGGTCGTCCTAAAATCAAAGGTGTGTTGCTATCCTCCTCTATGTCTAGAACAATGAAGTCAACAGGAAATATAAATTTTTTGATTTTAACTAGCACATCTTCAATAATACCCCTAGGAAATCTTATAGTTTTATCTTCTAATTGAATGCTCATCCTAGTCTTTTTGGGTTTCCCAAGACCTAATTGTTTGAACAGTTTGTAGGGCATGACGTTAATACTATCTCCTAAATCAGCAAATGCATTATTAACATCTAAACTACCAATTAAGCAAGGAATCGTAAAACTCCCTGGATCTTTTAGTTTGTTGGGTAGTTTATTCTGTAGAATAGATGAGCAAACTGCATTTAGCTCCACATGCGACGCGTCGTCCAACTTCTGCTTATTTACTAAAATCTCCTTTAAAAATTTCATTACATTTAGCTTCTACGTTAGAGATTCAGTAAACGGTAAGTTAATATGTAATTTTTTTAAGAGTTTAAGGAATTTACCAAATTGTTCATCGGAGTGGTCTTTCCTTGTCGCATTGGGGTATGGCACACGAGGTTTATATTTGACATTCACTGATTTGTTTTTATTATGACCTACCTCTCCTTGACTTCTACTCACCACAGTTTCTTGCCTCGGTTCTGGCTCAGGCTCAACGAATCCTTCTTCATCTTGAACATTAATTGCATTGAGTTGTTCCCTTGGGTTGGGTTCAATATTAATTGGCAAGCTACCTTGTGGTCGCTCGGAGATTAGTTTGGACAGCTGGCCTATCTGAGTTTCGAGCCCTTGGATCGACGCTTGTTGATTTTTAAGTGCTGTCTCGGTGTTCTGGAAACGGGTTTCTGACACAGAGATAAATTTAGACAGCATCTCTTCAAGGTTCAGTTTCTTTTCCTGTTGATAGGGTGGTTGTTGATGTAATGACCCAAATTCCCGGGCACCGGGAAAATGAGTCGTAGGGCCTCCGTCTTAGGAAATTAAGTCCGTAAATATTTATTAAAAATATTTATGAGGATAATTATGAGTTAAATTAGAGTTTAATTAAGTGAATTTAATTTAATTAAGAGTGACTAAGTAAAAGGACCAAATTGAATAAAGTGTGAAAGTTGATTTATAGATTAAAAGAAAATAAAAAGGACCAAATGGCAATTATGCCATTTGTCCTAAGTGAGGCGGCATAAACATAAAAATCTGAGATTTTTATGTGTTAAAATATATATTAAATTATTATTATTAAAAGTAAAGTAAATAAAAAGGAAATAAAAGAAAAAGAAAGATAGAAAAGAACAGAGAAGCTCACGAAACAGAGAAAGAAAGGAAAGGAAGAAAGAAAAAGGAAAAATTGGAGAATTGAAGCTTGAAAGTTGAATTGGTAAGTTAATTAAGCCCTTTCCTTTCTAATTTTGGTATTTTTAAAGCTTTAGAGAAATATTTTCTTGAATTCATGAGAAAATATTGAAAATTAATGAAGGTTTGATTAGGGTTTATCCTGAAGAAATGATGAAACTAGGGATTAATTTGATAAAATTATGAATTTGAATTGAATTAGGGACTTAATTGTAAAACAAGCCATAAGTTTTGAGTTTTAGGAATTAAATTGAAAGAAATTCGGAATTATAGAAAAATGATGAAATTTTGATAGCTATATGAATATTTTGATGGAAATTGAATAGAAATAAGGTTTGAATTGGTGTTATAAACTTGGTTATTCGCATTTTACATCAAAACAGTTTTGGGAAGTAGTAATGGTCTGACTTTGAAAATTCACTACAAATTGTAGGAATTAAATTAGAGGATGAATAAGATATGAAATTAAATCTTATTGGTTCTAGTTTCTTATAGTGGAAACAGTGTAAGCAATGAATTTATGAATCAAGAGATATTTGAAATTTTGTAAGAATGGTTCAGGGTGATTTCGAGACACTCTATTTTGACTTTGGAAAACCATTAAAAATTGTAAAAAAATTATTATGGAGTATAATTTATATGTGTGAACTCCTTAATGAATCTAGTTTTAAAAGAAATAAATAAGAACCTTATTCGAGTTCTTTACAATGAGATAATTGATTTTTAGTAGAGAGAGGTCAGAACTGTCGAATGGAGTAACAGGGAAGTATTTAATGAATAAACTGTACTAATTGGCTAGACCAAAAATTTTGAAAATTTTATGGTGAGAAGATATATAAGTATAGTTTCAAGGAAAATTTACGGATATTAATTTGGAGTTTCGTAGCTCAAGATATAAATAATTTAGCAACAATGACTCAAACAGACAGCTTAATGGTGAAATTATATATCTTAAAAAAATTTGTCAAATTTGCATGTTTATACTCATGAATTAAATTGGATCGTATTATATTAATTAATTATAATTATGCTAATTTTCGTAGCAAAGAAAGGAACCGAGGCATCCAATACAAAGGGGAAAGAGAAAGTAGTCGAGGAATAGCTCGGGAAAAATTGGTTTGTATTATCATAATTCAAAGTATTTATTATTGCATATTTAATTGTAATATATATATGAATGTGCGTGAAAATGACTTGAATGTGAATTGTTGATTAGTTGTGATTACATTGAGAAATATAAGAGGATTGATTGAAATGTGAAAATGTTTCGGAAATGGAAATATGATCGAAACCCTATTAACTAGTCGGGCTTAGTGGATATAATTGGCATGCCATAGGATTGGAAGTGTTTAGGGATTCTTCGACCTCGAGTCGATGAGGCATAGGTGTGCCATAGATTTACTTCGGATAGTTTCGATGAGGCTTTGGTAGCCACATTTCTTCGGCTTGGCCGATGAGGTACTTGGTGTGCCATAGATCTGATTTACTTCGAACTATCCGATGAGGCGTTGGTCGCCACTCTGGTGTGTTTGGTTGGATCCGCGTATCCACCTTGGTCCGAGTCAGGTTAATAGGGCCTATAAGTGAAATGAGCAAAATTATCTGAATCTGATTATCTGAATTATCGAATGAAAGGTGAAAGAAAATGATGATACGAAATGTGAAAAGAAATTGTGTTGTAAAGTTGAAAGCATGAACTTTATGTTTATGAATTATGTATACATGAAAGTGTTATGAATTAAGTGTTTACATGTTGGTGAAAATTTTATAATCATTTGAATGACATTAATATGACATGAATTGGCATATTCAATTGACTACTTGTGCATTTATGTTTTGAACTTGATTTGATGTTATGAATTGAATTATGATAATACCACTGGGTATTTTCAATACTCAGCGTACGGTTGTTTTCCATGCGCAGGTTAGGTAAAATAGAGTCCGGTTCTGCATTCAAAATCATCTCCGACTCCAGCTCATTTTGTGGTAAAAATCTTATCTTTTGGTAATGTGGCATGTACTAGGTTTTAGGTGGTCATTTGTATATATTTAATGTTTTGAATGTAAAAGATGGTGTATAAACTTTAAGGAGTTTGACGTATAAAGGGACGATTCCTAAGTTTATGAAATGAATGGTATATAGTTACATGTTATGTGGAAGTGAATTGGATTTGTTTGTATAATTGTGTTTAGTGTTTCAGGGAGGCCTGTAGAGTTAGGATTCGAATCCTAACCCCACGAAAGGTTCATATTAGGTCCGTAGAATCTCGATAAGGGTAATTAACCTTATTTTGAGTATAATTTTGTGGTTATTTTCGATTTGTAATAATAAAGTTTGTCTGTTTTCGGTAATGCCCTGTAACCCTATTCCGGGGACGGTTTGGGGTTAGAGGGTGTTACAATTGAAAACCCGGAGGATGTTGTGGTTTTGATTTCCTTGACCGCCCCACGAGAAATTGGGATGGTTCCTCCAGCCTGCATTATAAGTATTACTATATGGGTTATTTTGGGATCCAGAGTTATTGTTACCCATAAATTGGACTTGTTCCTCCTTGATGATATGGGTGAAGGGTTGATACTCTGTGTATTCTCCTCCTCCATTCGTCTCGCACCTCATTACTGGATGTACCTGACTAGAACCAAGTAAACCATCAGTCTTTTTATTTAGAAGTTCTTCCTGGTTTGACAGCATAGTAACTGAATCGACATTATAAACGCCTGCTGTTTTAGTTGGCTTAGTCCTCATGACTTGCCACTGATAGTTATTCAGTGACATCTCTTAAATCAATTTGTAAGCCTCTTTAGGTGTTTTGTTGTTGATGGTTCCCCCGGCTGCTGCATCAATCATTTGCCTTGCGAGGGGTTCACACCATTGTAGAATGTCTGAACTTGCAACTATAGAGGTAATCCATGGTGAGGACACCTTCGCAGTAGGTCATTGTATCTCTTCCGTGCATCGTAAAGAGTTTCTAAGTCCATCTGCACAAACGAAGAGATATCATTACGTAATTTGGTTGTTTTAGCCAGCGAAAAATATTTTAATAAAAAATTTTCGGTCATTTGTTCCCAAGTAGTAATTAACCCTCGTGGTAACGAGTTTAACCACATTTAGCTTTGTTCCCCAATGAAAAAGGGAATAACTGAAGACGAATGGTATCATCAGAAATGCCATTAATTTTAAATGTATTGCTGAATTCCATGAAATTTGCCAAGTGAGTGTTTGGATCCTCATCCTACAAACCATCAAACTAAACAAATTGCTGTTTCATTTGAATAGTGTTAGGTTTTAGTTCAAAATTATTCGCAGCAATGGCAGGCTGAACTATACTTGACTCAGTTCCTGTTAAAGTAGGTTTAGCATAATCATACATAGTACAAGGAGCAGGATTCTGATTTGCTAGTTCAGCGGGTATCGTAGGAGGTTGCTGATTGTCTTTATTTTCAACCATCTCCTCAGTCGTAGTTGAGATATCGTCCTCTTGCTTTTCCTCTGTGTATCTTAGGCTTCACCTTATTTCTCTTTGGTTTCTGCAAGCTATGCAATCGATTTCTTCGTCAAAAAGTAGTGGTCCTGACGGGTTTCTTCTAGTCATAAACTATAAAAACCTGCCAAGAGAAAGAAAAAGTAAATTAATAAATAATAATAATAAAATAAAATTATTTTGCAAGAAAAATAAATGGCTAAAGTAATAAAAATTGAGTGTTCCTAATATCTTAGCTCCCCGGCAACGGCGCCAAAAACTTGATCTTGATTTTATGTGATAAGTTTTATAAATTTATAATTAATCGTTCTTGAAACTAACTATTATCACGATGTAGGCAAGTGTACCTATCGAACAGTAGTATAGTTTTAGCAAGACCGGATTGTCGAACCCAAAGGAACTAAAAGTACTAGTAATGACTGTCTTTTTATTATCTAGCCTAAAAATAAGGGGGTTGTTTTAACTAACTAATTAACTAGACTAAGAATTCACAGAAAATAGAATTGGGGGAATACTTTTGGAAAACAATTGAATTAAAACAATACCTAAAGAAGAATCCACCTAGACTTCACTTGTTATTCTGACTCCGAATCGAACGATTTATTGATTTAACTTGTTCCGTAGAGATCCCTAAGTTATGTTATTATCCCTATTCAAGACTAATAACGTCTAATCCCTAGATTGAATAATTGAGACTTTTCTCTAATTAACACCCTAGGGTTGCATTAACTCGATCTATGGATCCCCTTATTAGGTTTCACCCTAATTCGGCAAAATCTTGTCGCCCTATCTCTAAGCTCGCAATCAACTCTGCTTAATTATGACAATTGTACTCTTAGACAGGGTCTATTCCTCCTCTGAATAAAAGCTTATCTTGAATCAATATCCTGGAATATCAAAACAAGATTTAAGAACACATAATTAAGAACAAGCCAAATATTTATCATACAATTCAGAAAATAATAACAAGATTCGTCTTAGGTTTCATTCCCCTTAGGTATTTAGGGGATTTAGTTCATAACTAAAAAGGAAAACATCTCAGAAAAATAATGAATACAAAACATAAAGAAAACTCAAAACTCCTAAAGGGATATTGAGGGTAAATCTTTAGTCTTAATGGTGAATCCGGCTTCTGAGATGGATCAATCGGCTTCCCTTGAGCAGTTCCCTGCCTCCTTCTCTTTGTGTGTCCCTTTCTTCCTCCTCTAGGGTGTATTTATAGGCTTTGGAATGCCTAAGAACCCTTGAAATTAGCCTTTTTCCGAATTGGACTCAAGTTGGGCTCGGCAGGGATACGCTTGTGTGACACGCCTGTGTGCCATTACTTCAGGCCGTGCTCGAACCTGTTAGAATGGCACGGGCGTGTGTTTTACCCCTGTGAGTCGTGCTTCAATTTTGCCAAATTGACACGGTCGTGTGGTCTCCCCGTGTGAGGAATTCCAGGCCATGTTGATTTCGTACTTTAGCCCATTTTCTCTATTTTTGGCCTGTTTCTCGTTCCTTTCGCTCTCCTAAGCATAAAACATGAAATTAAGGCATTAGGAGCATCGAATTCACCAATTCTAAGGGAAAATCATCCACAAAATGTGTTAAGCATGGGGTAAAAATATGTATAAATTACGGTTTATCAATTACCAGTCCAGGCTAAATCCCTTATAGCGACAAACACCCTTAATAAGCTCGGATCTGAATTACCAGTCCATGCTAAATTCAGACCCTAATAGGATTACCCGTCCGGGCTAAATCCTCAATGCACATATATTCTTCGGGAGGCTCGATCATTCAAGAAACACGCGTCAAAGCTAAATCCTTACTGCAATACATGCAGGATCTCTTTAAATTTATCAATGAGGGTTTATCCATCGAATTCCCTTTGTCAACCTCATCCGAGACATTTTTCACATGTTACCATCAAATATGCATTTCCATGATATTTCATGCTAATAATAAATGCAATCATCAGGCATTCATAAATCATTCAATTATGCATATTAGGGGTTTACTTTAAGTTATCCGAACTTACCTGGTATTCTTTTCGGAATTATATTTTGGTTATTCCGAAACCTTGCGTTTACCTCGATCGACCTTCGAAATTTTTCCTCGGGGTCCATAACAGCAAAATTAACTCATTAATACCCCACCTTATACATTTCAAGTTTAATATCTACCCTTGTCCAAATGATCGTTTTACCCCTAACCTTTCACATTTTTTTTATTTAGTCCCTAGGCTCGTATAAAGAAACACATGCACTTTTTATCTTACCCAAGCCTAACCAAACACTTTTCTTTCTTATGGTAGCCCACATTTTCCATATTTTTCTCATCTCTACCACACATTTACATCTTTTTCAAAATAGTCCCTATAAGGGTTTCTCATGAAAACCAACTAAGAAAAGATGTTTAATACACATTCATCTTTCATATTCCTCGATAATCCATCAAAATACAAGCAACTCATGCATGGGTAAATTTCTAAACATGAAACCTAGCATGAAATATGGGTAGAAATGGAGAGAGCAAATTACCGGGATTTCAAAAATACAAAGAAAATTAAAAACGGGGCTTGGGAGCACTTACTATTGAGTTTGGAAAGCTTGAAACCCTAGCTATGAAGAGCATGCAAATTTTGGCAGCTATGGAGAAGAAGATGAATGAATTTTGCTTCCTTTTTTCCTTTTTATTTCATTTATTACCAAATAACCAAAATGCCCTTCCTTAATAACCTTTCAAAATTTTCCATGCATGCCCATTTTTGTCTAAAAACTTAGAATTTGAGGAAATGTTTCTCCAATACCTTCTAATTCATAATCTAAAGCAATTTCATACAAATTGCTTCTAGAATCCAAGTTTTGCAATTTATTCAATTTAGTCCCTAATTTCCAATTGGACATCTTATACTTAGAATTTCTTCATGAAACTTTAACACATGCATATATTCATATTCTAGGCCTCATAATAATCATAAAATAAATATTTTGATGTCAGATTTGTGGTCTCAAAACCACTATTCCGACTAGGCCCTATTTCGGGATGTTACATTTCTCCCCCCAAGGACTTTTGTCCTCGAAAGTCTTACGAAAAAACAGATTCGGATATTGACTTCTCATGGTCTCTTCCGGCTCTCATGTGGCCTCTTCTACACCATGTCGATGCCATAAAAATTTTACAAGAGCCATATCTTTATTTCTCAACTATTTAACTTCACAAGCCAATATCTTAACCGGTTCCTCTTCATAAGTCATGTCCGGTCGAATTTCAATCTCAGTCGGTGAAATCACATGAGAGGGGTCTGATTGGTATCTCCTTAACATGGATACATGGAACACGTTATGAATCTTTTCCAGTCCGGGTGACAACACCAAATGATAGGCTAATGGTCTAACTCTTTCAGTAATCTCGTACGGTCCGATAAATCGTGGACTCAGTTTACCTTTCCGACCAAATCTAAATACTTTTTTCCATGGAGATACTTTCAAGAATACTCTATCTCCAACTTAAAACTCAATTTCCTTTCTTTTCAGATCAACATAAGACTTTTGCCTATCTGATGCTGCTCTTAAACAATCCCATATCGCTTTAACTTTTTCTTCAGTTTCTTTGATCAGATCAACTCCATGAATCTGATTTTCCTTAAGTTTTGTCCAATACAATGGAGTTCGGCACTTTTTACCATACAAGGCCTCATAAGGCGCCATCTACAAACTTGTTTGGAAACTATTTTTGTAGTTAAATTCTACCAATGGCAGGTATTTTTCCCAACTACCCTGAAATTTGAGGATGCAACAATGCAACATGTCCTCGAGAATCTGAATCATCCGCTTAGACTAACCATCGGTCTAAGGGTGAAAAGCTGTGCTAAAGCTCAACTTTGTACCCAAGGCTTCTTGTAACTTCTTCCAGAATCTCGAAGTGAACCTCGGGTCTCTATCTAAAATAATCGACAGTGGTACTCCGTGCAATCTTACTATCTCAAAAATGTACAAATCAGCAAATCTATCGAGAGTATAATCCGTCCTTACCTGGATAAAATGAGCCAACTTTGTCAATTTTTCCACTATAACCTATATGGCATCTTTCTTTTTTAGAGTTGAAGGTAATCCCATCACGAAGTCCATGGTAACTCTGTTCCACTTCCATTCGAGGACCATTACAGGCTGTAACAAACCTGAAGGCACTTGATTTTCAGCTTTAACTTGCTAACATACCAAGCATTTCGATACAAATTCAGAAACATCTCTTTTCATGCCGTTCCACCAGTAGAACTTCTTTAAATTATTGTACATCTTGGTATTTCTCGGGTGAACAGACAAACGACTGTTATGTGCTTCTTGCAAAATCTTCCGAATAAGTTTATTGTCTTTGGGTACACAAACCCTATCTCTAAACATTAAACATCCATCAGGACTAATTCGGAAATCTGAGTCAACACCAGACTCACATTGAGCCCTTTTTGCTTGCAAGTCATCATTATTAAGTTGAGCATCATGAATTTCCTACAGAAATGTCGGTCTAACCTCCAGCTCAGCCAAAACTGAACCATCATCAAGTAATGTCAAACGAGTATTCATGGCTTTCAAAGCATACAAGGATTTTCTACTCAATGCATCGACGACTACATTCGCCTTTCTCGGGTGATAGTCGATAATCAGATCATAATCCTTAATTAATTCTAACCATCTCCCTTGTCTTAAATTTAATTCTTTCTGAGTCATCAAGTATTTCAAACTCTTGTGGTCCGTGAATATACGGCAAGTTTCGCCATACAAATAATGCCTCCAAATTTTTAAGGTAAAAAACAATAGCGGCAAGCTCTAGGTTGTGGGTTGGATAATTCTTCTCGTGAGGCTTCAATTGCCTTGAAGCATAGGCTATCACCTTGCCATCTTGCATAAGCACACAACCCAATCCATTTAAGGATGCATCACTGTAGGCCACAAATTCTTTTCCCAATTCAGGTAGCACTAAAATAGGAGCTTCGGTTAGCAATGTCTTTAACTTTTCAAAACATTGCTGACACTTCTCCATCCATTCAAACTTAACGTCTTTCTATAGTAGCTTCATTATCGGAGTTGTTATCATGGAAAACCCTTTAACAAACCTTCAACAGTAATCGGCTAAGCCCAAAAAGCTTCCAACCTCAGTTACATTCTTAGGCGATTTTCATTCAACAATTGCAGAAATCTTACTTGGATCAACTCAGATGCCTTCACCCGAAACTATATGACCCAAAAATCCAACTTCCTAGATCCAAAACTCACTCTTGTTAAACTTAGCATACAGTTGCTTTTCCCGCAAGGTCTGCAGCACAATTCTCAGGTGCTTCGCATGCTCTGTCCCATCTTTAGAGTAGATCAAAATATTATCAATAAACATAACGACAAACTTATCCAAATCTGGCCGAAAGATACTATTCATTAGATCCATAAACACAGCCCATGCATTCGTCAGCCCAAATGGCATGATAAGAAATTCATAATAACCATACCTCATTCTGAAAGCTATTTTGGGTACATCCGAGTCTTTAACTCGTAGCTGATAATAGCCAGACCTCAAGTTTATCTTGGAGAATATGGTGGCTTCTCTCAACTGGTCAAACAAATCATCAATCCTTGGCAAAGGATACTTATTCTTGATGGTCACCTTGTTCAGTTGCCGATAATCGATACATAACCTTATTGAACCATCTTTCTTCTTTACGAACAACAAGGGGGCACCCCAAGGTGAAAAACTTGGCCTAGCAAATCCTTTATCCGTCAGCTCTTGCAACTGTGCTTTTAACTCCTTCAGCTCGGTAGGTTCCATTCTATAGGGGGCAATAGAAATGGGAGTCGTCCCTAGCACCAATTCAATACCAAACTCTATCTCCCTTTCAGGAGGCAATCCGGGTAATTCCTCTAGAAACACATCTGAATAGTCACATACTATTGGTACAGGTTCAATCTTCAATTCAGTTTCCTTAGTGTTCAACACAAATGCAAGGTAAGCTTCGTATCATTTCCTCATATATCTCTGGGCAACAATTGTCGTGATTACAACCGGTGACGAACCCAGTTCTCTTGATTCAACTCGTAGAATCTTACCATCCGGGCATTTTAACTTAATATACTTACTACCACAATTCACTGTTACATGATGAAGGGTTAACCAATCCATACCCAATATTACATCAAATTCATCAAATGGCAATAACATAAGGTGAGCCGGGAAACAATGACCTTGAATCGTCAAAGGACAATTCTTACAGATTTTATCAACTAGGACTGATCTGCCTAGCGGGTTCGACACTCTAATAATATCTTCTGTATGTTCAACAGGTATGTTCATACTAGACGCCAATCTCATGCAGATATATGAATGCGTCGACCCCGGGTCAATTAAAGCAACAACACTTATATTAAAAAGAGAGAAAGTACCCGTAATAACATCAAGAGCAGTGACTTCCTCTCGAGCGCATATTGCATAAGTTCTTGCTGAGGCTCGAACCTCTGATTTTCCTGCATCTTCAATCACAACTCGACTGCCACTAGCACTCCTAGGGTATCTCAGAGGTCTACGTCGTAGAATGGGAGCACCCGAATCAGAGCTATTTCCTCATCTTTTTTAGCTCGTTTTGGGCAGTGTCTGAGAAAGTGATCAAGAGAACCACATCTGAAACACGCGCCGCTCTTCATTCAGCACTGTTCAAAGTGAAATTTGTTACAGCTCTTACACTTCGGTTTTTGATCATCTACACTTCCCACACTAGTCACCATCGAGGAGGAAGACTTTTGACCTCATCGTTTAGAGCTTCTCGATTTACCCGAATATCCCACTAATGAAGTGGAGCGTTCATGCAGGCTCCTGGCCTTCTTCGTGGAGAACGAGAGTGTGTTATCGCTAAACCTCTTGCTCGTAACTCGAGCCTCTCTCTTAGCTTGTTTTCTTTCATTATTAAGTTCCTCGGCCTTTTTGGCTCGATCGGCCAGTGCGACAAACTCCTGTATTTCTAAGATCCCAATCAACAACTTGATGTCCTCATTCAGACCCTCCTCGAAGCGTTTACACATTTCCAATTCCATTTGGACCCATTCAGTTGCGTACTGACTTAGTCGTATGAACTCTCTCATATTCTGCTATAGTCTTGTTCCCTTGTTTGAGTTCTAGGAACTCCTTTCGCTTCGAGTCCAAAAACCGTTGGCTAATATATTTCTTCCTAAACTCTGCTTGGAAGAAATCCCAAGTAATATTTTCTTTCGGCACTACCGAGGATACGGTCTTCCACCAATTGTATGCAGTGTCCTTCAAAAGGGACACAACACACTTCGAACATTCCTTGGGTGTGCATGATAAATCATCTAGCACCCGCGTAGTGTTCTCGAGCCAGAACTCAGCTCTTTCAGCGTCATCATCAACTTTAGCTCTGAATTCCTCAGCCCCATACTTTCTAAGCTTATCTATAGGGGCTTTACCGATTCTCACCGGTGCCATACCTCGTGGCACATCCTCATTAGGTTGGTTAGGGGGCGGGGGAGGTCTTGTTATACTGGGACGAATTCTTAGATAATCCCCAAACCATTCATCCATCATATCAAAGAAGGTAGCTCGGGCCTCTTTTCGGCCTTTTGACATCAGCCTTCTACTACTACTAGATACAACTCGTTGTACGGAAGCTGGAGCACTGCTCTCGGCTCCCTTGAACTCATCTTATGCTTGATTGGAAGACATTCACTATATTCCAAATAGTTTAAACAATTAGCAGACGTCACACTATCAACATTCGAATAATGGCATGTATAACGAACTTTAACATCCTCTACGGTAGTCATAGAACTGACTAAATCGTAGTTTTGATACCAATAAATGTAACACCCCTCACCCATATCCAACACCGGGACAGGGCTCGAGGCATTACCGGAACTTTACACTTTCAGTATACTAACTCGGGTCACAAAATTTCACTTGAAATTAAAACTTTTCAATCATGAATATCTCGTCCTTTGTATAGGCCTTCGAGACCTATAACATACCTAAAGGC
The DNA here is from genome assembly GCF_007990345.1 of Gossypium hirsutum. NCBI lineage: Eukaryota > Viridiplantae > Streptophyta > Magnoliopsida > Malvales > Malvaceae > Gossypium > Gossypium hirsutum. Next base: position 32,312,542 of record NC_053426.1, on the reverse strand, counting down.
AATGCGGGACAAATTCGGGCACGTTCGATGAATCTTAGTCTCCTCAGAAAATTTTCCTTAACATAAAGGGTCACATGCCCGTGTAGATGGGCCGTGCAGACCCACACGCCAGTATGGCTTGGGGCACGCCCATGCCCTTCAACCATGGGCAACACTAACTTATTAACACAGCCAAGACACACACCCGTGCTGCCTACCCGTGGACGACACTGTCATTTGAACACGGCCATGGCACAAGCTCGTGTGGCCTACCCGTGTACAACTTTGAGTTAAAATTTTAAGTGCAGGGGACACACAACCATAGCACACACCCATGGGAGAGAACCGTGTGTCACACACGACCTAGACACACGCCCATGTGTCCAACCATGTGGACTCAATAGGCTATTTTCCAAGCCTTTAGTCACCCCTTTCTACTACTTGGGCTTAATGGTTACCAAATTTGAGAGAAAACATGATTTTACACTTGTAAATAATCTTAATAAAGCTAGTTGTATGGAAACCTCATATCATTGGTTTCTCACATGAAAGGTTATTTTCCATTTAGTGTTATAGGTTCCCTTGTCACTTTAATTCTTCCAAAATTGGCTCGTTCATGTGACTCATTGCCAATTGGTAACAACCCATTAATTGTAATTAAAACCATGCATAATTTTGAAGGTCATAGCCTACTTCAATTAAGCCAATTTTCATGGCCATATACAAAGAGATAAACACATTAATACATGCCTTCATTTGGAAAATCAAATGACACATATAACAAAATACTCCAAAATACTATACATGCTATTGAACAAAATAAACTAGGTCTTTATACCAAAGCTTGTCTAGTGGATAGTGTGTTGACTCTCCAATCGTCTTCCAATCCTTATGAGTCCTCGAGCTCTGTGAGACGGGAAAAAAGAGAGGGGTAAGCATTTTCATGCTTAGTAAACTCGAATAACCGGAAAGTAAACTTACCGAGTAATTAGTATACATCCATACTTAAATCATGAAATCATCAATTATGAAATGATTTCCTATCACATGCACTCAATCAATAAGTTAGTCACATAACAAAGCATCATGTAATTTATGTAGATGAGCTCATCATTCATCATCTTATTGACATACCTCATATTAATCTCATTGAGTTTCTAGGAAATCTCAATGGAATACCCATTATCCTTCAATTCTTATGAATGATCATTTCACATATATGCACTCCCGTAAACCTCACATCTCATGGCAGGATTACCAGTCCAGGCTAAATCCCTCATATCATAAACTCATAAGGTGATGTCGGATTTGAATTACCAGTCCAGGCTAAATTCAGACCCTAATAGGATTACCCATCCGGACTAAATCCTCAATGCGCATATATTCTTCGGGAGGCTCGATCATTCAAGGAACACCAGTCCGGGCTAGATCCTTTCCATACTCGGGATCACGGATTACCCATCCGGGCTAAATCCTTACTGCAACACATGCAGGATCTCTTTACACATATCAATGAGGGTTTATCCATCGAATTCCCTTTGTCAACCTCATCCGAGACATTTTTCACATGTTACTATCAAATATGCATTTCCATGATATTTCATGCTAATAATAAATGCAATCATCATGCATTCATAAATCATTCAATTATGCATATTAGGGGTTTACTTTAAGTTATCCGAACTTACCTGGTATTCTTTTCGAAGTTGTGTTTCGGTTATTCTGAAACCTTGCGTTTACCTCAATCGACCTCCAGAATTTGCTCCTCGAGGTCTATAACAGAAAAATTGACTCATTAATACCCCAACTTATACATTTCAAGTTTAATATCTACCCCCTGTCCAGATGACCGCTTTGCCCCTAACCTTTCACATTTTTTTTATTTAGTCCCTATGCTCATATAATGAAACACATGCACTTTTTATCTTACTCAAGCCTAACCGAACACTTTTCTTTCTTATGGTAGCCCACATTTTCCATATTTTTCTCATTTCTACCACACATTTACATCTTTTTCAAAATAGTCCCTATAAGGGTTTCTCAAGAAAACCAACTAGGAAAAGATGTTTAATACACATTCATCTTTCATATTCCTCCATAATCCATCAAAATACAAGCAATTCATGTATGGGTAAATTTTTAAAGTGAACCCTAGCATGAAATATGGGTAGAAATGGAGAGAGCAAGCTATCGGGATTTCAAAAACACAAAGAACATTAAAAACGGGGCTTGGGAGCACTTACTATTGAGTTTGGAAAGCTTGAAACCCTAGCTATGAAGAGCATGCAAATTTTGGCAGCTATGGAGAAGAAGATGAATGAATTTTGCTTCCTTTTTCCCTTTTTATTTCATTTATTGCCAAATGACCAAAATGCCCTTCTTTAATAACCTTTCAAAATTTTTCATGCATGCCCATTTTTGTCCAAAAACTTAGAATTTGGGCAAATTGCTCTCCGAGGCATTCTAATTCGTAATCTAAAGCAATTTCATACGAATTGCTTCTAGAGTCCAAGTTTTGCAATTTATTCAATTTAGTCCCTAATTTCCAATTGGACATCTTATACTTAGAATTTCTTTATGAAACTTTAACACATGCATATATTCATATTCTAGGCCTCATAATAATCATAAAATAAATATTTTGATGTTGAATTTGTGGTCCCAAAACCACTATTTTGACTAGGCCCTATTTCGGGATGTTACAGACCAAAAGCTCGGGAAATCAAGATCGGGCTTCCAGCTTTGCCATAAGAACACTGACTTCGAACAAAGAAAGACTAGGTGGTTTGGCTCCAGGTGTGCCCTTGAGAAAGTATCCCCTTGGAAGGGCTTACACATATAGGGGGTAGAAAGCTTACTTTAATTCATCATGGAATAGGAGCAAAAGAAAAAATGTGAACTAGAGTTTAATAGAAATACTACTTCTTGATGATTGAATCAGTTTATTTTCTTTTCTCATAAGGAAAAGATATGTTCGGCAAGGAAACTGGCAGTGTTTCCAAGATAGATAGTTGTTGCCATGGATCATAGTGCATTGGCTCAGAGGTGCGGCCCTAGTGCAGCTCTCAAAGGTGAAGATCTTTTGTCAAAGGCTCAAGCGCAAAGAATTCTCGTCCTGCTTCTTCTTTTTAGGCGAGATAGAATGGATGAATCTTTCTTCTCCCGAATAGAGGGTTACTTCCCTTGTTAGGTTCAAGTATGTTATATGCTTTCTTAGGTGCTTAAGTCAATGAGTGGATATGGAAGACTACGGCGGGTTAGCTCAGTTAGATGCTGTGGATGAAAGGCTTTTACTAGCCTACTGGTGGGTCGGGGAAGAAGAGGTCTTGTAGCAGTAGCAACATATGTAGGAGGTTTGGAAAAAAGTATGAATAGGGCTTGCCCCCTATTGTGGAACGTTCTAATCCAAATCCTGCCTTTGGAGCTATAGCTATATGAAAATGTCATTTTCTTATTGATTTTAGCTCGCTACCTATAGAGCCCGCTTGATAGAGCAGCATCGTAACTACTGCCTATTCTTGTTAAGTTTTCACTCTGATTTATATTTATTTTAGAGTGACTTTCATCCTAATTTGATGAAAAATGGAAAGAAAATAAGTGGAAAAGGAGTGGATAGAACCTAAGACCTCTAAAGAGTACACTAACTACTTAACTATCAAGTCTAGGCCATTATTTAGTTATTTATTTCAATTAACTCTATTTATTTGGTCATTGTTAATTTTGAAAATGTGCAAATGGGTCTCTCTCAACAAAAATTACAAAATAAAATCAAAGTAATTTTCTAAAATTCAAAATAATTTTTAAAATTCAAAATAATTTTTAATATTCAAAATATTTATAAAAATTTCAAAATTTATTTTTAAAAAAAATTCTAAGAATATCTAAAGAAAGTTAAAATTTTAAGAATTTTATAAAATAATAATTTTAGAGTCCTAAATAAGTTAATTAATGATTCAAGTTTATCATACTAAAATAGTTTCTTCTTCTTTTTTTCTTCTTTTGCTTTAAAAAAGTTTTAAAATATATATGATTTCAAATATATATGCTCTAATATAGAATTAACTATATTGTAATAAGATTTTAATTTGACATGTTCAATTTTTTAATTTAGCTCATACAATTTCACTCGATTAAACTCGACTTGAATTTCATTTCACTCGACTCGATTCGAAAAAAAATTCAAATCGAGTTAAGATAATAAAATAGGACTCATCAACTCAATTAACTTGAAATTTCTTCACTTGATTTAACCGAATGCTCACCCTTAAGTTTCGCCAAAGCCACTGGCATCGTTAATTTTGTGTTCACATGGCATATGACATAGTGGATATTGTGGCAAATTGATGACAAGACAATTTACATGGCATATTATAGATTTTTTTTCTTTTCATGTTTAGAATGAATTTGGACAACGAAATGGCTAGATGCATTTGTATTTGGACATCTATTTGTGTAGATTCCTTATGGACATGCATTTTTAGTAATTTTATATTTTTTTATAATTTTAAAACAATAATAATATAAAACCTAATATTTTATTAAAAATTCTAGATTAGAAATTATTAATTATTAAATTTTTAGATTTTTTTGATTTTTTTATGGTAAGCATTAAACCTATGATATAAAAATTTATAATATTTTTATAATTTAAAAATGTAAACTTATAAAAAATTTTAAAAAATATATACAATTTTTTTCTAAAATAATTTTTTATTATATTATTTTTTTGAAATTATAAAACATATATAATTACTAAAAATGTATGCTTGTTGAAGTCTTTTTTTCATGTCCCATTGAGAGGAATATTGAGGGTGTTTATACATACTCCTATTGTTATTATTACAGCTCATAACTGGACCCACCATTTGTCTTGACCTTGGAGCCTCCGATGTTGACATTCTCTGCCTCTAGTGTCATTCTCTACACGCCCCCTAGCTTGTTGGACGTGTACCTGCATAACACGCAGTCCCTTCTGATCCTAGGGTTGACATCTTTAGCAAGCTGCGTACCCATTGTTCATGAGTCCATATTACTTGTAGGCCTCGCCATCCTTCTTGTGACACCCCATCTTGCGAAGTATGCCCAAGAATTCTTCTTGCGGGTAGTCTTGGAGAGTACACCACTTTCAAGTTGGGTCTATTCGGGTCAAGGGTCAGAAACCAGAATCCTTTTAGGACATTTAGGTTGCTGGTTATAGATATATACATATATATACATATATATATGTATATAGATATATGTATGTATATATGTATATATATACATACATATATATATGTATATATATGTATATATACATACATATATCTACATAATATATATATAACGAACCAGTCCCCTTAACACGAAGAACTTGGAAGATCTGTGGACGATAGATGCCTTCATCATGGGAGTACAAAATGACCACGTACAGTACTCATTTGCAGACAACAAGCCATAGAGCCTAGCTAACCTATAAGAGCAAGCCCATAAGTTCATAAAGGAAGAAGAGATTAAGAGAGCATCACAAGCTAATTTTCAAAGAGAAGATCGATTACCCAGAAATAGAGAGGGACTACGTAACAGACAGGCTCCCATCAACGAGTCCTCACTGTTTAAGATTGACAGGCTGTAAAAAACCCTATCCCACAGTGACACATTCAGAAACTATCAAAGGTCCCAACAAGAGCACATAAGAAGTTATCCCCTTGAGGGGTGGTTTGAAGCCTACACCCCGCTGAATGCCATACGAACTTACATCCATAGCCAGGTGAAGAGCTTGGGCATCCTTCCCAAGCAACCCCCGATGCGTACTACCGGTAGAAGCATGAACTTTAGGGATCAGTATGTCTTTCACAGTGATATGGGGCACAAAACAGAAGACTGATTCACCTTAAAAGATGTCATAGAAGATGCGGTACAAAATGGCGAACCCGTTGAGTTCATAAATCAGGAAGGCCTACAGCAACGCCAAAGATTGTGGAGTTCAAACCCCAAAGGCAAAAAGAGTGTGCGAGGCACCATTTATGTGATTGTATGAACCGACGACGAATAGGTGTGTTCAAACACAAAAAGGCGAGCGTACGTGAGGGATGTAACGTTACTTAGTGTTCCGAAAAGGTCGCGATACCAGGAAAAGTGGAATGTTGAGTTCGAAAGTGATAACGAAGAGTTAATCTGTGACGAAGAGGGAAATGACCCGATGGTAGTCTCAGCAACGGTCGCTGGCTTCAAAGTTAAGAGGATACTGGTCGATAGTGGAAGCACAGTAAAAGCCCTATAGTGGGAAGCGTATAGAAAGATGGGTTTAAAAGAACAATCATTATCCAAAGTCAGCCCACTGTACGGTATTTTAAACCACCCTATCGAGGTGAAAGATCAAATTCCCAACAAGTACTAGCATCGGTGTCTTGCGATCTGACTAGTACAAGGCGAGGTAGTGCCACATGTTATCTGTCAGACAAGTGAGGGAACTTGTGGTTAAGGAGCGAAGCTCGTGAGAGGAAACGTTAACGATCTAGGCTCTCAGCCTGGACAATCTGGATGTGAGAGAATAGCATTAGAGCAAAAATCTTGAAGCAGTGGAGCACACCGAAACCCTACAAACTATTTTGCGACAACAAGGAAAGAACAATTTAGATCTTGTTGACACTGAGCGAGGAAGAAAAAATGATGTTGGTCAAATACCTAAGGAGAAATTCAGATGTTTTTGCATGGTCCGCGATAGACATGACAGGGGTAGACCCGCGGGTAATCGTGCACAGGCTAAATGTGCTCCTAGAGGCAAAGCACGTAAAGCAAAAAAAAAAAGTTAGCACCGCATGTGATAGAAGCAATAAGGCAGGAGGTCGCCAAGTTATTGTCTGCTAGGTTTATTAGGGAAGTGGAATACTTAGACTGGATCTTGAATGTGGTGATGGTAAATAAGGCAACTGGTAAGTGGAGGATGTCCATCAACTTTACCAATCTCAATAAGGCATTCCCCAAGGACAACTTTCCCTTACCTTTAATCGATCGCCTGGTGGACGCCTCCACAGGGCACAAATTTATGAGCTTCATGGACGCCTTCTCGGGCTACAATCAGATCCTACTAGACCAGATTGACCTAGAAAAAGATGATCTTTATCACTGAAGAGGGCCTCTTCTGCTATCGGGTCATGCCTTTTTTGTTTCAAGATCGCAAATGCAACCTACCAAAGGCTAGTGAACAAGATATTCAGGGACCAGATAGGCCACGGTCTAGAAGTTTATGTAGACGACATGCTGGTAAAGAGTGAATCCACAGAAGAACATGTGCGATACCTGTCTGAGACGTTCATAGTACTGAGAGCTTATAACATAAAGCTTAATCCAGAAAAATGTTTCTTTGGTGTGCAAACCTGTAAATTCTTGGGCTTTATGATCCCAGAAAGGGGGACAGAGGTGAACCCAAAAAATATCCAAACCATCACGAAGATGTCTCCCCTATGAACCATAAAAGAAATTCAATGCCCAGGGTAGGGTGGTGGCATTTATCAGATTCATCTCTAGGATGTCAGACAAGTGCCTCCCATTTTTCAAGGCTCTAACGACATCTTTCTCATGGACCGAATAATGTCAAACGGCCTTCGAACTATTGGAACAATATCTCACCTCCCCTCCGCTACTAAAGCCACCTCGAATGGGAGAACCACTCTACCTATACCTAGTTACCTTGAAAGAAATGATCACAGTAGTCCTAGTTAAGTCAGAAGGTGCCCTTCAGTTCCTCGTATACTATGTCAGCAAAGTGCTCCAACACTGTAACACCCCTTACCCGTATTCGATGCCGGAACAAGATACGAGGCATTATCGGACTTAAACACAAGCAATCATACAAAACTGGGACATAAATTTCTATTCAAATTTAAAACTTTTCACATTTATACATACCGTCCCTAAAATAAACCTACGAGGCCCAAAACGTGCATTAAAAGCGGTTTAGGACTAAACCGAGAACTTTAAAAAAATTTAACAACACTTAGAAAATTTTTCAGTAAACAGGGGTCACACGCCCTTGTGGCTTGGGACATGCCCTGTGGGCAGGCCGTGTGGTCACACACGCCCGTGTCCCTAACCTGTGTAACTCTCTGTTTGTCACCTAAGAACAAATTGAAGTCACACAGTCAATGCACAAGCCCGTGTGCTTAGGCGATGTGGTCGATTTAATTTTCATACCTTTTTTCATAAAATAGATGTAGACTTCACACTCCCTGGGCACACGCTCGTGCCAAGGGCAATGCCATCCACACGGATGAGACACACGCTCGTGTCTTTGCCCGTGTGCTCTACACTAAGTATTCTATTTTGCAACAATTAAGGTGTAGGAGACACACGGCCAGAACACACGCCCATGAGGCATGCTGTGTGTGACACACGGCCTAGACACACACCCATGTTTCTACCCGTGTGGACAAAAACAAGGCTATTTACCAAGCCATTTTGTCACCCTTTAATGCACACACTTACACAACAAAACATAGCACCAATCCAAGCAATTACATTCAACCAATTCAGATACAATCAAGACATCCACGCATCATTCACATGTTACCATTTGTCACATACGAACATCACATACTTATAAACTTAAACCATGCAAATTTCCACATCCATGAAAGCATCATCATATGCATATATATACTTAAACCAATATTAGCCAATTTCAAAGACCATTTACAAAATGAATCATCAACCAACATAAGCCATCACATTTGGCCAAATCAATTAGGACATATAACAAAATGACCAAGTCTCTATACATGTCATGTGACAGCCCAAAATTGACCCTAGTCGGGAAGTGGTTTCGGGACCGCTAAACCGAGTCACAATAATAATTAGATGTTATATCCTATGTTTATTTCATGTGAAAGTGCATGTGTGAAAATTTCATGCTTTGATTTTGCCAATTGTGAGTGAAATTTTGAAATGTGACTCATGTGAAAATTTTTGCAAATGCTATAGGCTAATTTGTAGTGGCCAAATAACTTATAGTATGAAATAGGTGGATTTGCATGTCAAATTTCCCACCTTAAAACAAGGTGGCCGGCCATGATGGGCATGATGAGCAATTGTGCAATTTTTTTATGGAAATTATGGCATAAGTATGGCACAAATAAAATATGTTAATTTGTGTCATAAAATGTTGGGATAAAACAAATAAAATAAGGGGCATGGGCATAAAATAATGAAAAGGAGTATGGTGAATACAAAAAAAAAATGTGTGTGTGTAGTTGTTTGTCCCCCCCATTGCCGTGAGCTAAAGAAAAGAAAGGAGAGAATTTTTGTTCATCCTTTTCTCATCTTCATACTTGCCGAAACTAGAAAGAAAAACAAAGAAAAAAATTTCTCATCCTTTGGTTCATCCTTGGCCAATAATTTTAAGGAGGAAGGAAGAAGAAAGGTGAAGAGGTTCGGCCATGCATGTAGCTAGGCTAAGGTATGTTTGATGATGTTCCATGAGATGCATGCATGTTTTAGTTGTTAGCTTGAGTTCTACCTAGCCCATGGTCTAAATCTTGCTATGTGATGGAAATGACACTTGACCATGGATGCATCATTCTTGGTTGATGTTTGATGTGGTGGTGATGAGACATGAGGATGAGTTAAGATTCGACCTAGGTAGAGGTTGTGTTAATGCCATTGCATGCTAAATATGAAGCTTGTTAATGATGCATGTGATGATGACTTGATGATTCTTGAACCTCCTTTTTAGCATTTTTGAGTGAACACATATGTGCATTGGTTGCTAAATGAAGAAGAATCGGCTAGCAAGTTGTGTGCTAAGGCCGAATGTAACTTTTACATGTTAATGAGCAATGCATGTGTTAAATCGATGGGAAGGGAGAGGATGCTTTACTAGTGTGTATATGTGTGTATTAAGTGTTGAAATCGGCCCTAAAAATAGACATGCATATTCGGCCAAGGAGGAAAAAAATTAGCTAATATGTTGTGTTGATGCATGATTTCACATGTATGTGACTTTAATGTCTAATGTATAAATATGGGCTAAGTGCCTTGTGTTCATCTTTTCGATGCCTAAATGATGAAATCAATTTATTTGTTTAATTAAGCTCAAGAGCAAAGGGGAAATAGATCCGATAAAGGGAAGGAAAAAGTGGTCGAATAGTTAGCGGAATCGTTCGACAACACCCGAGGTAAGTTCTTGAGTAAGAGAGCTTAAATTACGATGTGATTAAATCATGTTTTAAGCAAATGAAAATCATGCTCTATGTGTGGCTATTGAGCCGAATGTGCAAGGATGATATGTGCCTTGTGTTTGAGTTTTGCAAATGAAAATGAAATACGAATGTGCCATGAATTATTGTTAGATGTGCATGATTAATTGAATGCTGTCCGGGCTAAGTCCCGAAGGCTTTGTGCTAAGTGACTATATCCGGACTAAGATCCGAAGGCATTTGTGCGAGTTATTAATTCCGGGTTAAGTCCCGAAGGCCTTTGTGCGAGATACTAATTCCGGGTTAAGTCCCGAAGGCATTCGTGCGAGTTTTAAAATCCGGGTTAAGTCCCGAAGGCATTGTATGAGTTACTATAACCAGGCTATGTCCCGAAGGCACTTGAACGAGGAGCTATATCCGGTTAAATTCTGAAGGTACGTGATTTGGAAATGAATGAGCTTGCTGTAAAATTCCAGCTAATACTCGAAAAACATCCCAATATTGGGATATGTTACGTATGTGTTGAATTTAATCGAGCCCTTACAAATAAATATTCGCTCAGTTGATGAACGAGCTACCGGCCTTCGGCTAAGTTGGTCTTTTGTGTATGTACATAAGGGTTAACGTTGTGAAGTAAGTTTGATATCGGAAAATTGTGTATTATGAAATATTCCGTTTAGCTAAATGTGTGCTATTCTTTCGTTATGCTGGAATTCCTTGCTCAAAACTTACTAAGCATAAATTGCTTACTTCGTTCCATTGCTCCTCTGTTTTATAGATTTTTGGTTCTCCAGCTATCGGACTCGGGATCTTGAAGTCGAAGTCGCCCACACTATCAAAGGCTCTTTTGGGTACTCTTTTGGTTGAACTTTGATATGGCATGTATAGGACGACCCATTGTTGTTTTTCGAGTACTTTATGTGATGTATAAGTTTTGGATAGCCATGCGAAAATGGCTTATATGTGTTTGAGTATAATGTTACAATCATTTGGTGTGGATATGCTTGACAAGGATTGGCCACGGGGATGGTTAATCACTTTCATAAATTGTGCCACTTATGCAAAAAGGGCTAGTTGAATCATGGAAACCATGAAATAGGTAAAGCCCACCTTAAAGGCAGATGCTGACAGCAGCAGTGACGTAGATTTGGAAAATCACTAAAAATAGTAGGAATGGAATTAAATAGTGAATAAATTATGTAAACAAACCTTGAAGAATCTACTTTCATAGGAAAGTAACTAAACAATCATATGGACAGTATGTTAAGAGATATTCAGGTTCTCGTGAGACAGGGCCAGAACGGGTTCTGGATTCCTTGTTCCGACTTTGGAAATTGATTATAAATTAACCAGAGATAATTAGGAGTCATACCATATATGTATAGATTCCTCTCTGAGTCTAGTTTCTATAGAAATAAACGGCATCAGTATTGGAGCCCTGTACAAGGAGATATCCAAGTCGTAATGCGCAAAGGTCAGGGTAGTCGATTCCTGTAACATGGGAGACTTTAACTAATAAACTGTACTAATTGGCCCAATCAAAAATTCTAGAAAAAAATATGTAGATGGGCATATGAGTCTAGTTTCAGGGAAAAATCACAAAACTGATTTTCGAGTTGTGAAGCTCAAGATATGATTTTTAAAGCGACTAGTACATAGATTGGGCAGTGTCTGGAAATTTTTCAAAGTTTGTTAACACCTCGTGTTCGACTCCGGTGTCGGACTCGGGTTCGGGGTGTTACATTTTATTGGTATCAGAGCTACGGTTTAGTCGATTCTAGGACTACCGTAATGTGTTGGGTCTAGCTATACATGCCATTTTATGTGATTACTTGATAGTGTGGTGATTTCTGACAATTGTAAATGTGTTTATTTATAGTAATGGATCCCGATCGTGACTGAGAGGTAGCTGATGATCTTGTGAGTGTAGCGCCTGCTCCCGCACAAGGGACAGTGCTGGCAGACTCTCAACCTAATGCTAGTAATCCGAATGATGAAGCTAGACAAGCATTCTATAGCGTGATGAATGATTGGTTCAACCAATACATTCGAACTAATATGGCTGTTCCACAACCTCCATTCCCGACAAATACTACCCCCGCACCTACAATACCACCGGTAATGGACCAAATAAGGTCAAATAAGCCCCCAGTTGACAGAATCCGAAAACATGGGGCTACTGAATTTAAGGCTATGGATAGCGGTGATGCCGAGCAAGCTGAATTTTGGATGGACAACACTATCTGGGTACTCGATGAGCTATCTTGTACACCCGATGAATGCCTAAAGTGTGCTATCTCCTTGCTACGTGATTCTGCCTACTATTGGTGGAGTACTCTGACTTCTGTTGTGCCCCGAGAGCAAGTAACTTGGGAGTTTTTCCAAACTGAGTTTCGGAAAAAGTATATCAGTCAGAGATTTGTTGATCAAAAACGGAAGGAATTTCTTGAGCTTAAGCAAGGCTCCATGTCGGTTACTGATTACGAGCGAAAATTTGTTAGACTTAGCAAATACGCTCGGGAATGTGTTTCGTCCGAAGCTATTATGTGTAAACGCTTCGAGGATAGGCTGAATGAAGATATAAAAATGTTCGTTGGCATTCTTGAAATACGAGAGTTCGTAGTACTTGTTGAACGAGCTTGTAAAGCCGAAGAGCTTAGAAAAGAAAAGCAAAGAGTTGATGAGGGAACTGGAGAGTTTCGTAAAAGATCCTCGGGAAGGTCTCTTCAACAGACATCGAAGAGATTTCGGGATGATGTGGGCCAGTTTAGAGGCACTTCGGGCTTTTTTAGACGAGATCGTGATCGACCCCTTGTGGGTACACGAGGCACTTCAGTCGCCAGTGTTGGGAATGAACGTCGAGACAGAACGAAATGCCGATATTACGGTAAATGGCATTCGGGGAGTTGTAGATTCCCTGACCGCTCCTGTTACAAATGCGGATCAGTTGACCACTTCATTAAAGATTGCCCGAGGTTGTCGGGACAGAATGTAAATCAGAGTGGGAGACCGGGTGCTACCACTGCTCGGGGTAGACCATCTGGAAATGCGGGCAATGATGGTGGTGGTCAGAGAGGATCTAGAGATGATATAACTAGATCCGAAGCTCGTGCGCCTGCTAGAGCTTATGCTATACGTGCCCGCGAGGATGCTTCTTCACCTGATGTTATTACCGGTACATTCACTCTCTTTGATACTAATGTAATTGCTTTGATTGACCCCGGTTCTACTCATTCTTACATATGTGAAACCTTAGCATCCAGTAAGACTTTACCTATTGAGTCTACTGAGTTCGTAATTCGGGTGTCAAATCCCTTGGGTCGTTACGTGCTTGTCGACAAAGTGTGTAAGAAATGTCCCCTGGAAATTCGAGGTTCCTGTTTTCCGGCGGACTTGATGCTTTTGCCGTTTGATGAATTTGGTGTTATCCTTGGTTTGGATTGGTTGACCGCGCATGATGCGGTTGTGAATTGCAAGAGCAAGACTATTGATTTGAGGTGCGCAAATAACGAAGTAATCCGAATTGAGTCTGCGGACTTGGAGGGGATGCCAGCTGTAATATCAGCAATGTTGGCACAGAAATATGTAAGAAAAGGGTGCGAAGCATACCTTACGTATGTACTTGATGACAAAGAATTAGAAAAGAAACCCGAATCTGTGCCGGTGGCTTGTGAATACCCGGATGTTTTTCGGAAGAATTACCGGGTTTACCACCTGTTCGGGAGGTAGAGTTTGGTATTGAGCTTGTACCTGGGACTACGCCGATTTTGATAACTCCGTATCGTATGGCACCAACCGAGTTAAAGGAGTTGAAAGCTCAGTTGCAAGAATTGACAGATAGAGGTTTCGCTCGACCAAGTTTCTCACCTTGGGGTGCACCAGTATTGTTCGTGAAAAAGAAGGACGGAACCATGAGGTTGTGCATTGACTATCGACAGCTGAATAAAGTGACGATAAAGAACAAATATCCGTTGCCGCGCATCGATGATTTGTTCGACCAACTGAAGGGAGCCTCAGTGTTCTCAAAAATAGATTTGAGATCAGGCTATTATCAATTGCGAATTCGAGATTCAGATATACCCAAAACTACCTTCAGAACGAGATATGGTCACTACGAATTCTTAGTGATGCCGTTTGGGCTCACTAATGCCCCTGCGGTATTTATGGATTTGATGAATCGGATCTTCAGACCATATTTGGATCGGTTCGTAGTTGTGTTCATTGATGACATTTTGGTCTATTCAAGAGATGAGACCGAACATGCTGAGCATCTGAGGCTAGTGCTGCAAATTTTGCGGGATAAGCAGTTATATGCTAAGTTCAGTAAGTGTGAGTTCTGGTTAAGAGAGGTTAGCTTCTTGGGTCATGTGGTATCCGCGTCGGGTATTCGAGTTGACCCGAACAAAATCTCAGCCATACTTAACTGGAAACCTCCGAGAAATATTACTGAGGTTCGGAGCTTTTTGGGACTCGCCGGTTATTACCGACGATTTGTCAAAGGTTTCTCGATGATAGCTACACAAATGACGAAGCTACTTCAAAAGGATGTTAAGTTCGAATGGACGGAGAAATGTCAGAAAAGTTTCGATCAACTGAAAACTCATTTGACTGAAGCTCCAATTTTGGTGCAACCCGAATCAGGTAAAGAGTTTGTCATTTATAGTGACGCATCCCTACTTGGGTTGGGTTGCGTATTGATGCAAGAAGGTCGAGTCGTGGCCTATGCGTCGAGACAATTGAAGCCACACGAGAGGAATTATCCGACCCATGATCTCGAACTAGCTGCCATCGTGTTTGCTTTAAAAATATGGCGACATTATCTGTTTGGTGAGAAGTGCCATGTATTTTCGGATCACAAAAGTCTCAAATATTTGATGACTCAACGAGACTTGAATCTGCGACAAAGACGTTGGCTTGAGTTGTTGAAAGATTACGAGCTTGTCATTGATTACCACCCGGGAAAGGCTAACGTGGTTGCGGACGCCTTAAGCCGGAAGTCATTGTTTGCTTTACGAGCGATGAACGTGCATTTGTCTGTTCTACCAGACAATGTGTTAGTAGCTGAATTAAAAGCTAAACCATTATTGACTCATCAAATTCGTGAAGCTCAGAAAGTCGATGATGAATTGGTTGCAAAACGGGCTAAGTGTGTTCCGAACGAGGAATCGGAGTTTCAAATTGATGATGATGATTGTTTGAGGTTCAGAAATCGTTTGTGTGTTCCAAGGAATTCGGAACTCATTTCGATGATTCTGAACGAAGCCCATTGTAGCCGAATGTCAATTCACCCGGGGAGTACGAAAATGTACAACGATTTGAAACGTCAATTTTGGTGGCATGGTATGAAACGGGACATCTCCGACTTTGTTTCGAGATGTTTGATATGTCAACAAGTGAAAGCGGAACATCAAGTGCCTTCAGGATTACTCCAGCCGATCATGATACCCGAGTGGAAATGGATCGAGTCACAATGGACCTTGTGTCCGGACTGCCATTGTCAGCAAGTAAGAAAGATGCGATTTGGGTTGTTGTCGATAGACTAACTAAGTCGGCTTACTTTATCCCCGTGCGTACGGATTTTTCATTGGATAAACTAGCTGAATTGTATGTTTCTCAGATTGTGAGATTACACGGGGTACCGATTTCTATTGTGTCGGATAGAGATCCGAGATTCACCTTACGATTTTGGAAGAAATTGCAAGAAGCTTTGGGTACCAAGCTGCATTTTAGCACCGCTTTTCATCCACAAACCGATGGTCAATCCGAGCGTATAATTCAGATACTTGAGGATATGTTGAGATGTTGCATCCTCGAGTTCAGTAGTTCATGGGAACAGTATTTACCTTTGATTGAATTCGCTTACAATAATAGTTTTCAATCAAGTATTAAGATGGCACCTTACGAGGCCTTGTACGGTCGTAAATGCCGTACACCATTGTTTTGGACCGAGCTCGGTGAAAGTAAAATTTTCGGAGTTGATTTGATTAAAGATGCTGAACAGAAAGTAAAGGTAATCCGTGAAAGTCTGAAGGTAGCCACAGATCGTCAGAAGTCGTACGCGGATTTGAAACGAAAAGACATCGAGTATCAGGTGGGAGACAAAGTGTTCCTTAAGGTTTCACCTTGGAAAAAGATACTCAGGTTTGGCCGTAAAGGCAAGTTGAACCCAGGATTCATTGGGCCGTACGAAATCTCCGAACGAGTTGGTCCGGTTGCGTATAGATTGATTTTGCCCCCTGAGCTTGAAAAGATTCACGACGTCTTTCATGTTTCGATGCTTCGACGCTATCGATCTGATCCATCGCACATAATTAGCCCATCAGAGGTTGAAATTCAAGACGATATGAACTATGAAGAAGAACCGATGCGTATCCTAGCTCGTGAAGTGAAGGAGTTACGAAACAAAAGAGTTCCGCTAGTAAAGGTGTTATGGCTCAAACACGGGATCGAGGAAGCTACTTGGGAGACCGAGAGCTCGATGAAAGAGCGATACCCAAACCTATTCACCGGTAAGATTTTCGGGGACGAAAATTTCTTAAGTGGGGGAGAGTTGTGACAGCCCAAAATTGACCCTAGTCGGGAAGTGGTTTCGGGACCGCTAAACCGAGTCACAATAATAATTAGATGTTATATCCTATGTTTATTTCATGTGAAAGTGCATGTGTGAAAATTTCATGCTTTGATTTTGCCAATTGTGAGTGAAATTTTGAAATGTGACTCATGTGAAAATTTTTGCAAATGCTATAGGCTAATTTGTAGTGGCCAAATAACTTATAGTATGAAATAGGTGGATTTGCATGTCAAATTTCCCACCTTAAAACAAGGTGGCCGGCCATGATGGGCATGATGAGCAATTGTGCAATTTTTTTTTATGGAAATTATGGCATAAGTATGGCACAAATAACATATGTTAATTTGTGTCATAAAATGTTGGGATAAAACAAATAAAATAAGGGGCATGGGCATAAAATAATGAAAAGGAGTATGGTGAATACAAAAAAAAAATGTGTGTGTGTAGTTGTTTGTCCCCCCCCCCATTACCGTGAGCTAAAGAAAAGAAAGGAGAGAATTTTTGTTCATCCTTTTCTCATCTTCATACTTGCCGAAACTAGAAAGAAAAACAAAGAAAAAAATTTCTCATCCTTTGGTTCATCCTTGGCCAATAATTTTAAGGAGGAAGGAAGAAGAAAGGTGAAGAGGTTCGGCCATGCATGTAGCTAGGCTAAGGTATGTTTGATGATGTTCCATGAGATGCATGCATGTTTTAGTTGTTAGCTTGAGTTCTACCTAGCCCATGGTCTAAATCTTGCTATGTGATGGAAATGACACTTGACCATGGATGCATCATTCTTGGTTGATGTTTGATGTGGTGGTGATGAGACATGAGGATGAGTTAAGATTCGACCTAGGTAGAGGTTGTGTTAATGCCATTGCATGCTAAATATGAAGCTTGTTAATGATGCATGTGATGATGACTTGATGATTCTTGAACCTCCTTTTTAGCATTTTTGAGTGAACACATATGTGCATTGGTTGCTAAATGAAGAAGAATCGGCTAGCAAGTTGAGTGCTAAGGCCGAATGTAACTTTTACATGTTAATGAGCAATGCATGTGTTAAATCGATGGGAAGGGAGAGGATGCTTTACTAGTGTGTATATGTGTGTATTAAGTGTTGAAATCGGCCCCAAAAATAGACATGCATATTCGGCCAAGGAGGAAAAAAATTAGCTAATATGTTGTGTTGATGCATGATTTCACATGTATGTGACTTTAATGTCTAATGTATAAATATGGGCTAAGTGCCTTGTGTTCATCTTTTCGATGCCTAAATGATGAAATCAATTTATTTGTTTAATTAAGCTCAAGAGCAAAGGGGAAATAGATCCGATAAAGGGAAGGAAAAAGTGGTCGAATAGTTAGCGGAATCGTTCGACAACACCCGAGGTGAGTTCTTGAGTAAGAGAGCTTAAATTACGATGTGATTAAATCATGTTTTAAGCAAATGAAAATCATGCTCTATGTGTGGCTATTGAGCCGAATGTGCAAGGATGATATGTGCCTTGTGTTTGAGTTTTGCAAATGAAAATGAAATACGAATGTGCCATGAATTATTGTTAGATGTGCATGATTAATTGAATGCTGTCCGGGCTAAGTCCCGAAGGCTTTGTGCTAAGTGACTATATCCGGACTAAGATCCGAATGCATTTGTGCGAGTTATTAATTCCGGGTTAAGTCCCGAAGGCCTTTGTGCGAGATACTAATTCCGGGTTAAGTCCCGAAGGCATTTGTGCGAGTTTTAAAATCCGGGTTAAGTCCCGAAGGCATTGTATGAGTTACTATAACCGGGCTATGTCTCGAAGGCACTTGAACGAGGAGCTATATCCGGTTAAATTCCGAAGGTACGTGATTTGGAAATGAATGAGCTTGCTGTAAAATTCCAGCTAATACTCGAAAAACATCCCAATATTGGGATATGTTACGTATGTGTTGAATTTAATCGAGCCCTTACAAATAAATATTCGCTCAGTTGATGAACGAGCTACCGGCCTTCGGCTAAGTTGGTCTTTTGTGTATGTACATAAGGGTTAACGTTGTGAAGTAAGTTTGATATCGGAAAATTGTGTATTATGAAATATTCCGTTTAGCTAAATGTGTGCTATTCTTTCGTTATGCTGGAATTCCTTGCTCAAAACTTACTAAGCATAAATTGCTTACTTCGTTCCATTGCTCCTCTGTTTTATAGATTTTTGGTTCTCCAGCTATCGGACTCGGGATCTTGAAGTCGAAGTCGCCCACACTATCAAAGGCTCTTTTGGGTACTCTTTTGGTTGAACTTTGATATGGCATGTATAGGACGACCCATTGTTGTTTTTCGAGTACTTTATGTGATGTATAAGTTTTGGATAGCCATGCGAAAATGACTTATATGTGTTTGAGTATAATGTTACAATCATTTGGTGTGGATATGCTTGACAAGGATTGGCCACGGGGATGGTTAATCACTTTCATAAATTGTGCCATTTATGCAAAAAGGGCTAGTTGAATCATGGAAACCATGAAATAGGTAAAGCCCACCTTAAAGGCAGATGCTGACAGCAGCAGTGACGTAGATTTGGAAAATCACTAAAAATAGTAGGAATGGAATTAAATAGTGAATAAATTATGTAAACAAACCTTGAAGAATCTACTTTCATAGGAAAGTAACGAAACAATCATATGGACAGTATGTTAAGAGATATTCAGGTTCTCGTGAGACAGGGCCAGAACGGGTTCTGGATTCCTTGTTCCGACTTTGGAAATTGATTATAAATTAACCAGAGATAATTAGGAGTCATACCATATATGTATAGATTCCTCTCTGAGTCTAGTTTCTATAGAAATAAACGGCATCAGTATTGGAGCCCTGTACAAGGAGATATCCAAGTCGTAATGCGCAAAGGTCAGGGTAGTCGATTCCTGTAACATGGGAGACTTTAACTAATAAACTGTACTAATTGGCCCAATCAAAAATTCTAGAAAAAAATATGTAGATGAGCATATGAGTCTAGTTTCAGGGAAAAATCACGAAACTGATTTTCGAGTTGTGAAGCTCAAGATATGATTTTTAAAGCGACTAGTACACAGATTGGGCAGTGTCTGGAAATTTTTCAAAGTTTGTTAACACCTCGTGTTCGACTCCGGTGTCGGACTCGGGTTCGGGGTGTTACATGTCATAACTGAAAATGTCAAATTCACTAGTACCCAAAATAATCAGTTAATAGTGTGAGTGGATCTCTAGCAGTCTCCGATCCCTGAGCTAGCTTGGTGACACTATAAGGCAAGAAAGGTTGGTTAGTCTATGTTGATAGCTCCGTAGCCAAAACAAAATCAGGAGTGAATGCGCTCGTAGTAAACCCCGGCGGCAACAAATGGAAATATGGATTTTCATTTGGGTTCCAAACGTCAAACAACACTGCGAATACTAAGTGCCGATTTCAGGACTACAATTAGCTCGCCAGTTGGGAGCTAAGAATCTGACCATACACACAGATTCCCAGTTAGTGGTGAAACAAATAAATGGTGAGTGTGTAAAAGAAGCAAGACTAAAAAAAATACCATATGATGGCAACCCAATTTCTCACGGGATTTGACAAAGCTGAGGTTAGACAACTCCTAAGAGACGATAGCACACACGTAAATGCTCTATCAAAATTAGCGTCCTCCATCACCATCAAACAAAATGAAAAATCCTACTCGAACACAGAGAAGCGCCAAGCTATGACACTCCCCTAATACTCTGCACGGTCAAAGAAGAAACATGGATGACTCTTATAATCTATATTTTGTAGGGTAAACAAGAAAGTCAAGACCAAAAAGAGCTCGCAAAACTACAACATAAGGTGGTAAGGTATGTCATCGCTACGAACTATGAATATTTATTAGGTTCCCAATATAAGAATTAGATACCTGTCTATTGTAGTCTTATTACATGCTAAGTTAAAATAGCACGTTTCTTTCACCATTCAATAGATACACCTTTTTGGAGGGTCTGCTATATAGAAAAGGGTTTTCACATCCATTGTTGTGAAGTCTTTTCCCATCGGAAGCTAAATATATCATGAGAGAAATCCACAAAGGCATCTATGGTAACCACTTAGGAGGAAGACTACTCGTGTAAAAAAATACTCAAACAAGGGTATTATTGGCCCACCATCTATGAAAATACCCACCAATTGGTTTGTAAGTGTGACTCCTACCAAAGAAATGCTAGAATACAATGACAACTAGTAGAACCCTTCCAAGTCATGTCAGGTCCTTGGCCTTTCGCAACCTGGGGAGTCAACATCCTCGACCCATTCCCCATGGTCGTGGCATAGAAGAAGTTCATTTTAGTGGTTGTAACCAAGTGGATCGAGGCTGATGCCTTGGCGACCATTACAGAAAAACAAATGGAGTCTTTTCTATGAAAGTCGATTATCGTAGGTTCGGAATAGCACGCACAATCGTCACGAATAATGGCACGTAATTTTAAGGAAATTCAAGCAATTTTGCAGAAACCTCCATATAACTTTAGCCTAAAGTTTAGTAAAAACACCATAGACCGATAGGCAGGCAGAAGCCATAAACAAAAAAATCCTAACAGCCCTCAGGAAAAAAGTAGGCGAACTTAAAGGGGCTTGGCCAGAGGAATTGCCATAAATCATATAAACACTGCGAACTACACCTCACACCACGATAAGGGAAACGACTCTCTTGTTTATGGCACAGAAGTCGTCATCCCTGTGGAGATTGGTTTAAGAATGCATAGAATGCAACACTTCAACAAGGAAACTAACCAAGAGGCCTTGAGACTTTACCTAGATCTAATCGATGAACTCAAGGAAATGGCTAAAGTAAGGAATACAACTCACAGCCAACAAGTAGCTTGCTACTATAATTTCAATGTCAGAGAAAAACAATTTCAAGTAGGCGACCTTATATTGAGAAACACCGAAGCTAGTCTACTTACTTCCTAACGCAAAAAAAAAGGCTCTTAATTGGGAAAAGCCATACAAACTGACAGAAAAATTGGTTATAGAGCATATAGATTAGCAAGGATAGAGGGCATGATGGTACCACGAACCTAGAATGCCCGACACCTAAAAAAGTACTATGTATGATTCCGCACTTTATGAATAAAATTTCATTCTAATGATGCTATCACCTATCATAAAAAGGCTTGTAGGAGAGCAAAGCTTTCAATTGTAATATCAAGGCTCGCAAGTGAAGAGTCATAGCCTCCAAAAAAGTTAGCAAGAGCAAAACTCCCAGCTATAATATCAAGGCTCATAGTTTAAGAGTTGTAGCCTCCAAAAAAGTTAGCAAGAGCAAAGCTCCCAACTGTAAGACCAAGGCTCATAGGCGAAGAGTCGTAGCCTCCAAAATAGTTAGCGAGAGTAAAGCTCTCAATTGTAAGATCAAGGCTTGCAAGCAAAAAGCTGCAACCTCTAAAACAGTTAGCGAGAGTAAAGCTCCCAACTGTAAGATTAAGGCTCACAAACGAAGAACTAAAACCTCCAGAATAGTTAGCAAGAGCAAGGCTTCTAGCTGTAATATCGAGAGCAAAGTTCCCAACTGTAATATTGGAAACAGACTGTAAGTTCATATTCCAAGAAAAAGCTTGAAGTGTAAAAAAACTCGCGAATTTATATTCGAAGGTTATAATTTCAAAAAAAATCTCTAAGTAAAAAATAGATCATCGGTTCAGATTCCCAGCTTATAATTTTGAGAAAAAGCTTTAAGTGTAAAACAGCTCGCAAATTATTCCTACTTTTTAGTTTCCATTTCTGTTTTCCTTTTATTCGAATCATGTTAAAGATGAGAGGAGCCCTTAATCAGATCGTCTCAGTCTGACCATCTCGGCCAACTCCAATTATTGTGATAGAGAAGCCTTACATTTGTAACACCTTGCAGAGGAAATGGAGCGAGCTTTGACCGTGCGGGGGAATAAAGCTCCCCTACTTTGCCTATGAATTTTCTATCCCTAGAGGATCGCACCGAGTAAGCGAGACGAATGTTTCCCTTGTTTCTCATTTATTATTTTATTCTATTATTTCATATTGTGATACAATTTACGCACCCTGTCCAAGTCAGCCTTGGTCTCCGCGAGCTCCCTATGGTTGGCTTTTATGTACGTCAACCAAACGGTGCTAACATTGGATAATAGAAAACGTAGAGACGAGGAAAATCTCTATGCATCTAAGTATCTGCGCCATAGAAAGGGACACCCAACCATCTCAACAGACACTTCTTTAGCAGTAGTGGCAAGAGACCTTGAGCAATAGGAGGGGGAGTATTTTTATCAATCGCGATTGGCAAGCTAGCCACAAGGGGAGAATGAGCTTGGATAACAACAGCAACAGGACCAGCAGGGTCTGGTCTTCTCTTTCAATGATGCTCCAATAAGGTACTGCTCTCCTCCTCTTCACTGGGAGGGTTGACGTACATAGCATCGACAAAAGTCTTATGCTTCTTACGGCCACTACTTATTAAAACATCAATGTCCATGGCTTCGTTGAGCTCGCGCAAGAGCATATCAGTTTCACTCAAATTATCATCGCAACCCTGATTATGTGCTACACCAGTAATAACCTTATGGTCAGTAGGAGCAATTGACAAGTTAGCACTTCCTTTACCTTCCTCCTCTTAAATGAATTTGGGAAGAGAAAAAGGACTGAGCTTCATCACGCGAATGATAAAAGAAGTTCACATGCTCATCCTAGTGGCCCGACAATATCTGACCCAACTGATCACAGGATTCGTAGGGTTAAATAGCCATCGCAAGTAGCCCACCAACTAACTGAGTAACCACGTCGTTATCGATTGTCCTCCACCCATTGAGGCTAAGATACTCTAAAAAGAATTTGAAAACATTCCTCGCCGTGAGAATAGTCTCTAAGGCTAGCAGGTGACCAATGAGAAGCCTTTGAAACTGCGTGACAGATTCATCTATGGGGAAGCTTCTCTAGAACGTGCGCATATCCTCGCTAGTCGAAGACCATCTGATGGGGAACCTGAAGTCCTCACCAAGAATACTGTGGACTCGAATATATTTCCCATATTTCATTCATAGGTTCTTACAATAATTTCGAATAATTGTTTGAACTTTTCTGCAATGAGAGAAATAATAGAATCCCTTATATTCCCCCATGTCACTACCCTTCAACTGGTACAGGTGTTAAAAAACAACGAGTATCAGCACCTCGTTGTATAGGAGGTTGTAGAAGAAATGGTGCAGGGGCAGATGGAACCCAACCTCTAAGGCATATAACGACAATAGGAAGCAATCATTCGTCGTCTCACATACTTGGTACGATCCCCTAGGGATAGAAAATTCATAGGTAAAATGAGGGAGCTTTATTCCCCGCACGACCAAAACCCATTCCATTTCTTTCGGCGTGGTGGTACAAACGTAAGGCTTCTCTATCACGATAATTGGAGTTGGTCGAGATGGCCGAACCGAGACAATCTAATTGAGGGCTCCTTTTATCTTTGGCATGGTTCAAATAAAAGGAAAACAAAATTGGAAACTAAAAAGTAGGAAGAAGTCACAAAAATTACATTAATTCTAACTTGTAGAAAATGCCAAACAATAAAGAACCTAGATCCCTAAAAGCCCCCTTTTTAAAGAGGATTTCCTCGGTCGGTTCACATGGCCAAAGGGAACCAATAACCAAGATGCGAACAGGCAAAAAACATTTCATCTCTCAACGATTAGATGCCTAAAGAGAACCAACAGCCCAGATGCGAACAAGCAGAAAATGATTCATCTCTTGACAGTTAGATGCATGCACCTAACACTCAGCCTCGCACGTGACAAGAGCGTGTCCAACAAGTTGCACTCAAATCTGACACAATGGACCTAAGGCTCGCCACTTTGTAACACCCCTCAAGCCCATTAAGGGGGGATTGGTTTGTTATATATATCTATAATTGCCAGCCTAAATGTCCTAAAAAGATTCGGGTCTTCGACCTTTGACCTGGATGGACCCAACTCAAAAGAGGCGTACTCTCCAAGACAGATCGTAAGAAGAGTTCACGGGTACACTTTGCAAGATGGGGTCGCGAAAGGTGTTCGCAGGAAGGATGGCAAGGCCTACAAATAATTCGAACTTGTGGCCAACGGGTACAGAGCTCGCTAAGGATGTCAGCCCTCAGATAAAAAAAAAGAGGACCACATGCTATGCAGGCACACTTCTAATAAGCTAAGGGGTGTACAGAGAATGTCAACACCAGAGGCAGAGAATGTTAGCACTAGAGGCCCCAAGGCTGTGACAAAATGGTGGGCCCAGTTATGAGTTGTAATAGTAACAATAGGAGTATGTATAAATGCCCCTAATATTCCTCTCAAAGGGACATAAAAAAAAGACGTCAACAATACCCATAATGAATCTGATCATATGGACATCCACTACATTTGAATCTAAACATTTACATGTCAAGGTTAATTCTAGGTATGTAATAAAAAAATAAATAACTTAAAAAGGATATAATATGTCACGTAGTCAATTTGCGACATTGCCTTTCATGTTAGCTATCACTAATTAATTTCAAACTTTAAATGTAATGCCCCCGTACCCGTGACCATCGCCGGAGTCGAGCACGAGGTGTTAACGGACTTAATTCATTAATTAAACAGCTCAAACAATTTATTTTTAAAATTTCTAGACAAGTTGGCTAACTGCATCACAGTCGCTTAAAAATTCATATCTTGAGTTTCGAAACTAAAAATTAAGATCCGTAAATTTTTCCTGAAACTAGACCCATATATCTATCTACTAAATTTTCTCTAGAATTTTTGGTAGGGCCAATTAGTACATTCTATTAGTTAAATTCTCCCATGTTTCAGGGTTCGGCTACTCTGCCCCTGTGCACTACGAATCAAATTTCTTTCTGTAAAGAAATCCAATAACTATGAAGTTTGTTTTACTTAAAAATAGACTCAATAAGGAATCCATACATATAAATTTTGAGTCCTAATTATTTTTACACAAATTATGGTGAATTTCTAAATTCAGAATAGGGAATCCAGAAATTACTCTGACCTTGTTTCACTAAAACGTAAATATCTAATAAAATACAGCTCTTTTATCTATTTTGTTTCTTCCACATGAAAATATATTCATTAATATTAAATTCCATATTTTATTCATCATCTAATTATATCTCTACTATTTTTAGTGATTTTTCAAACTCACGTCACAGCTGCAGTGTGATTCTGTTTTATAGCCAATTTCACCATTTTATGGATTTCCATAGATTAGTTAGCACATAAAGCATACGTGTTATCAAATATAATCTCGATTAGCCACTCCAATAGCTAATCATTTTCAAACATTTCCATGCCATCCATGAGATATATCATAAGATTATATACACAAAAGGATTATAATGCTATACATGCCATATTCCCAAAATATGCAAGCCACCATACCGAGATGGTCCGTTGATAGTGTGAGCGTGCCTCAGACCGTCCTGATCTCCAAACTGGCTTGTCAAAACTACAAGGAATGGAAGGAAAGGAGTAAGCATAAATGGTTAGTAAGTTCACATGCAAATAACAAATAACTTAACAAAGCAATTATACCAACCAACATTAGCATAATATCACCAAAACATATATCACATTTCTATTCATCATTATCGTCTTACTACATTATTATTGTCGTATCAAGTCTCAACCCGAGGGTTAAGCACATACCTGTCCAAAGTGCCCATTCCAGAACACTTACCAATATGTCACTTGCATCTTGAGTATTCTTCCATTTCACTAGAATTTTACCTGTTGAACACATCAGAATATAACTTGGATACATGGAAAGTTTGCACATAAGTGCCACATATGTAGCCAAGCTACCATGTAACCCGCCCATAAGTGAACTCGGACTCAACTCAACGAGCTCAGATGCCTAGTTACATCTCACAAATCCAGACTCAACTCAACGAGTTCGGACGTTCGCATCCATAAGTGAACTCGGACTCAACTCAACGAGTTCGGATGTTCGCATCCATAAGTGAACTCGGACTCAACTCAACGAGTTCGGATGCCCAAATATCCGAATCTATTCCTAAGGTTCAACGGGACTTTCCTCGTTCGTACTCCTTTACGATTCTCCTTGGAATACCCATGACGGGTCTTTCACATTTTTCACATACTTCATAAATTTTTTGCATGTTGTCCAACAATGACCACAAAGCATAGAATTGCATGATAACAATCATAATATCGTATAAATAGCATTAAATGATTTAAAATAACGGTTATATTACAATATTTACATATGAACTTACCTCGTGTGCGAAAATGGCCATTTTTACCATTTTGTCCACAACTTGGTATTTTGTCGATTTTAGCCCGAATTTCGATTTTCCTTGCTAATCAATGCTTAAAAGTGTTGAAACCATAGCTATGGTGGAGAGCAAAATTTGGCAGCAACTTATGGAGAAGATGATCATTTTTGTGTTATTTTTCCCATTTTATTTCATTTAATATCAAAATGACCAAAATGCCCTTCCTTATTAAACTTTTAAAAATTCCATCCATGTCAAATTTTTGTCCATAAACTTAGAAATTGGTCAAATTGCTATTTAAGACCTCCTAATTAATATTTCAAAGCAATTCCATACTAGAAACTTCTAGAATGCAAATTTTGTAACTTATTCAATTTAGTCCCTAACTTCAAATTAGGCACTTTATGCATAGAATTTCTTCACGAAATTTTCACACAATCATGAAATCATATCATAGACCTCAAAAAAATCATAAAATAATTATTTCTATCTCATATTTGTGGTCCCGAGACCACTATTCTAATTAGGCCCTAATTCGGGATATCACAACTCTCCCCTTTTAGGGATTTTCGTCCCCGAAAATCTTATCGGAAAAGTGGTCTTCATTTAGATTCCTCAATTTCATATTCAGTACCGAAGAAATTTCACTCAGGCGGTGCCTCCAATATATCTCTTTAATTTCTCATATATTCTGGAAGCCTATGGACTTATCTCTAAATTGTTCTTAAATTTTCAACCCTTCTCAGTTTCCCTTGTCATCTTGACATTAAACCCAGATCTCAATTTGGTTAATGGAGACTAGAATTCCAAGAAATCCAACAATCAAAGGGACCTGCATTCTTCCAAAATAATCATACAAATTTTCATCATCGATAAATCACAATCCAATAACATCTGAATCAAATTACACTACATGTCATTACTCTCTGAATGAATAGGCAAATTTTCACTGTAAGCTTCATACAATTCTTTCTATATAAACCTCGGAATAATAATACCATGAATCAAATCCAATCTACAACTCAACATCAGAAGTTGATCCTCACTGTACTCTTTTAGTTTACTACTCACTATCACATTTTCCTCTTTCCGCTACGGAAATAATTCTGATATAGCCTCGAAAATGATCCTTCTCATTCTCATCCTAATATCAATACTGTCAAAGATAATTCTGGTAGATCCTGATACTCAGCCTTAACCCCATCAACAACTCAAATTTTTTGTGACATCAAATACTCCAAACTATCACATTACCTTATTTTCATGAAACACATCACCATTCATACAATAGTGCATTACTGAAAATTAGGAAATCTTTACTCAATGCAGACTAGTCCAGTTCAGACGCTTTGGTTAGCAATATTCTCATCTATCCAAACCTTGCTAACATGTAATAAACTTTTCAGCTTTCGTAAGATGAAAACTTTATCATTCTTAGTAGCTTCAACTCATATCAAAATTTTCTAAGAGATATACACTTCTCGTTCAGACTATTTGCCTTTTACTTGTAAAGAAATGAAATTCTATTATCAGACTTAAAAAAATTATCCTGACATAATTGTCATATGAAATCTTTCAAATAAATAATTCACACAGATTAAACACCCGAGCCGATCTAAACACCGTTGAATGACATTTCAAGTGATCCTTTCTTCTAGTTACTAAACAATTCATCATGTAGTCCTTTACTATTCATTTCTTACGTTAATCAAAACCATCCCAATTGCATTAGCTCAAGTAACCAAAATATCTCTATTGAAGTCATTAATTATAATTGACTTACTTGAGAGAAGTAATCCACCATACCAATTGAAACTCGCACTTTTATCACTTATGCCTTTACTGTTGTTAAATCCTTACACAGAAATTTGAGAAATTCCAATATTAAAATCACCACATTACCAAGATCAAATCAAAATTATAGTCATGCTTGTCATGATTATCACGAGCTGAAGAGCGCACTTCGAACATAAGTCATAATTGACAAATAATGGAATAAAGATAACAAGAAAACAGAATAAAGAAATCCAAGATTGGAAAACCTAGAATAAAGAAATCCGAGATATGATACTATGCTGGAAAATAAAAAACCTAACTCATAGGAAAATATAGATCTCAAAAATTCCTCAGAGAAAAGAAGTCCAGAAGAAAACATCATTTAATCCCACTGGAATCAAATATAATAAGAACAATATATCTTCCCATACATATATATCAAATGGAGCATTAAGTAGAAGAAACAGTATCATAATATCATACATATCCTCTCATCAATTCTTATCAGACGAAATGTAATAAAATGCCCGAGGAAATACAGTAATACAAATTATAAACTGGTCAGACTGCCAATGCATCCATCTAACACCAGGATTAGAAAACATTCCCATATAACAAGAATTTCTTCAAAAGATCAACAACCATAGAAATTTTTTTCTGAGAACGGATAAATACATAGAACATCTCAGAAGAAACTGTTAAATCTGTCCAGCCGTAACTGTCACACTCAGATATTACACATTTCAAATATCATTTCCCACAACTAGTTCTGCCATCACAAATTTCATGTTAGACCTTTCACTAAAGAAGACCAGTTCTGAATAAATTTTGATTTACACTTTTCTCGACCTTGTATCTGAGTAATTCAATTTACCAAAGTAAATTCATTCTTTAATTGGGACAGTGCATAGCTCCAATAATCTTTATATCAACCTAATACTTTTCTAGCTCTAACTTTATTTACCAACTCATTCTCAGCCTCTAATCATGTTTATGATTATTCTATCACTGAACTCTTTGGTTTCTCAACCAGAAACTGATTCAGTACAAATCTCATGAAATTTCATTATAAGCTTCACTTCGATAAGGGGGAGGGGTTGTAGGGCCTCTGACTCGACTTTCTCATACATATACATATGACACAATTTCCATCATCATAACAACATCATCAAAATCATATCATTCATTCAGGTAATGCATCATTCATGTAGGTTTACACAAATTTTCTAGTTATCCCACTAAGATAAGTATACTTATGCATGCATCCTATGTTTTCTGGATAGCTTGATTTATCCATTAATTTACTCAAACAAATCATACTCATGAAATCATATAAGGGCTAAACAAACATAGATATTTGCATCACAATCGCAACTTTCATTTCATGCATTATCATATACATGTCATTACAATCATATAATTCAGTCCAAACAATTTAACATAGATAAATTCATTTCATTATAATCATTTATCTCATAAAAAATATCATTGACATTCATCAACATTCAACGTTCAATCAAGGCAATGACATTTTCATTCATACCATGATATTAGGAACCTTTACTCATACCTCTATGAATTTCTCGTTATCCCGTTCATCTTATCAAGTAAGCCAAGTGCACTATATCATATGAGCATTAAGCAAGTATGGATATTTATCACAACATGAACTTTCATCTCACGTGTTATCACACATATATATCATAAAATTTTATTCATACTTTTCTGAATCGAGACTCATCATAATCATAATTTTATTCAAACACCTTCGTATCACATTGAACATGGTCAATGCAGCTCGGTTGGGGAGTACCTCTGTCTAAACAAGAAGGTGCTCATACGCGTCGGAAGGCATCAAACTATCATAAATCCCTGGCATGTATAGTTAGACTCTTACACATGTTAGGTTAGTCCGAGAATCGACTAAACCATAGCTCTGATACCACCAAATGTAACGCCTCCGTACCCACGACCATTTCCGAGTCGAGCACGAGGTGTTAACGGACTTAATTCATTAATTAAACAGCTCAAACAATTTATTTTTAAAATTTCTAGACAAGTTGGCTAATTGCATCATAGTCGCTTAAAAATTCATATCTCGAGTTTCACAACTTAAAATTAAGATCCGTAAATTT
Organism: Gossypium hirsutum; assembly: GCF_007990345.1. Lineage (NCBI taxonomy): Eukaryota > Viridiplantae > Streptophyta > Magnoliopsida > Malvales > Malvaceae > Gossypium > Gossypium hirsutum. Next base: position 32,281,667 of record NC_053426.1, on the reverse strand, counting down.
TTCCTGAAACTAAAATCATATATCTATCTACTAAATTTTTTCTAGAATTTTTGGTCTGGCCAATTAGTACAGTCTATTATTTAAATTCTCCCCTATTTCAAGGTTCGGCTACTCTGACCCCTGTGCACTACGAATCAAATTTCTTTCTGTAAAGAAATCCAATGACTATTCCGTTTGTTTCACTTAAAAATAGACTCAATAAGGAATCTATAAATATAAATTGTGAGTCCTAATTATTTTTACACAAATTATGGTGAATTTCTAAAGTCAGAACAAGGAATCTAGAAATTACTCTGACCCTGTTTCATTAAAACGTAAATATCTAATAAAATACAGCTCTTTTATCTATTTTGGTTCTTCCACATGAAAATAGATTCATTAATATTAAATTTTATATTTTATTCATCATCTAATTATATCTCTACTATTTTTAGTGATTTTTCAAACTCACGTCACTGCTGCAGTGTGATTCTGTTTTATAGCCAATTTTACCATTTTATGGATTTACATAGATTAGTTAGCACATAAAGCATACGTGTTATCAAATATAATCTCGATTAGCCACTCCAATAGCTAATCATTTTCAAACATTTCCATTCCATCCATGAGATATATCATAAGATTATATACACAAAAGGATTATAATGCTATACATGCCATATTCCCAAAATATGCAAGCCACCATACCGAGATGGTCCGTTGATAGTGTGAGCGTGCCTCAGACCGTCCTGATCTCCAAACCGGCTTGTCAAAACTACAAGGAATGGAAGGAAAGGAGTAAGCATAAATGCTTAGTAAGTTCACATGCAAATAACAAATAACTTAACAAAGCAATTATACCAACCAACATTAGCATAATATCACCAAAACATATATCACATTTCTATTCATCATTCATCGTCTTACTACATTATTATTGTCGTATCAAGTCTCAACCCGAGGGTTAAGCACATACCTGTCCAAAGTGCCCATTCCAGAACACTTACCAATATGTCACTTGCATCTTGAGTATTCTTCCATTTCACTAGAATTTTACCCGTTGAACACATCAGAATATAACTCGGATACATGGAAAGTTTGCACATAAGTGCCACATATGTAGCCAAGCTACCACGTAACCCGCCCATAAGCGAACTCGGACTCAACTCAACGAGCTCAGATGCCTAGTTACATCTCACAAATCCAGACTCAACTCAATGAGTTCGGACGTTCGCATCCATAAGTGAACTCGGACTCAACTCAACGAGTTCGGATGTTCGCATCCATAAGTGAACTCGGACTCAACTCAACGAGTTCGGATGCCCAAATATCCGAATCTATTCCTAAGGTTCAACGGGACTTTCCTCGTTCGTACTCCTTTACGATTCTCCTTGGAATACCCATGACGGGTCTTTCACATTTTTCACATACTTCATAAATTTTTTGCATGTTGTCCAACAATGACCACAAAGCATAGAATTACATGATAACAATCATAATATCGTATAAATAGCATTAAATGATTTAAAATAACGGTTATATTACAATATTTACATATGAACTTACCTCGTGTGCGAAAATGGCCATTTTTACCATTTTGTCCACAACTTGGTATTTTGTCGATTTTAGCCCGAATTTCGATTTTCCTTGCTAATTAAGGCTTAAAAGTGTTGAAACCCTAGCTATGGTGGAGAGCAAAATTTGGCAGCAACTTATGGAGAAGATGATCATTTTTGTGTTAGTTTTCCCATTTTATTTCATTTAATATCAAAATGACCAAAATGCCCTTCCTTATTAAACTTTCAAAAATTCCATCCATGTCAAATTTTTGTCCATAAACTTAGAAATTGGTCAAATTGCTATTTAAGACCTCCTAATTAATATTTCAAAGCAATTTCATACTAGAAACTTCTAGAATGCAAATTTTGTAACTTATTCAATTTAGTCCCTAACTTCAAATTAGGCACTTTATGCATAAAATTTCTTTACGAAATTTTCACACAATCATGAAATCATATCATAGACCTCAAAAAAATTATAAAATAATTATTTCTATCTCAGATTTGTGGTCCCGAGACCACTATTCCGATTAGGCCCTAATTCAGAATATCACATTAAATGTTACTCAACAACCACATCATCTATATGTCACGTCAACACAAAGTTGACAATATTAGGGGGTTTCAAGGAAGTGAGCAATTCAAGGGTTTAAATGACTGCTTATTTTCAATTAGGAGGTTCAATTGAGTGTTGCTTTCGATTGAGATCTCAAAATGATTTTTGTATTATTTTATAGAGACTTTTTCTTATATTAAGCCTTATAAAAATTTAACAATTATGCTAAAAATACAAAAATAAAAAAATAAAAATCTTACAATATGATTGTTTTAGAAAATCTAAAAAAAAAAAATTCATAATCCATTCATGAAATTATAAGATTATTTTTAAAAATTATAATTGTGCAAAGCAACTAAAAGAATCATACAACTTAAAATTCCTAAAATTCCAAAAGAATCTAAAGGTATAAGTACTGTTTTTTCGAAAAAAAATATTATTTTTAAATTATAAAAAATGTAAAAAATATTAAAATTTATAAAATTATAAAAAAGTAAATTAAAATAAATCTCAACAAATCCACATCTAGGTTACTCACGTATTTTTGTAAATTCCTCTGTTTTATTTGTTGTTTTTTTGCATAATTTCTTTTCTTTTTATTTTACTCTTACCCTCCTCATTTTCGAGAATTGGGTGTTCTGATAACCAAAAAAATCGTAAGATAAAAAATTAAATACGTCAACAATCGTTTTTGAATTTTTATGTCACTTTTCTTTTTCAACCTTTTTATATTATTTTTAATATTATATATTATATAAATAAAATTCAACATTTATATTTCAATAAATTTTGTCATATTATATTCATATCATATAATTATATTTCATTTAAATATAAAAGAATTATATTTACCGGTTTTGCATTTCCCCCACTTCTTTATGTGGCAAAACACTAATATTATATAAGACAAAATGATTTATTTTGCCTTCAAACTTTAAAAAAAAATTATCATTTTAGTTATTCATTTAATTTTTTATTTTTTTAATCATTAAACTTACATTATATGTCAAATCACCTCAAAATAAATGAAAAAATTAATGTTTGTTAACTTTGCCGACGTGACATACACGTAAATTGCACATGGATGCTATGTCAACAATTAATTAATTTTAAAAAATTTTAAAAATATAATTTAATTTCTGATCTAGAATTTTTAAAAATAAATATATTTTTAAAATTTTTAAAAATTAATTAATGGTTGATGCAACATCCATGTGCAATTCACGTGTATGTCATGTGAGCAAAGTTAACAAAAATTAATTTTTTCATCTATTTTTAGGTGATTTGATATATAATGTAAGTTCAAAGGCTAAAAGAGACAGAAAATTAAATGAATGGCTAAAATAACTTTTTTATAAAATTGGAGGGTCAATAAAATCATTATGCCTTAAAGTAATTTATTTTAATATGATTAAAATAATCAACACTAATAAATATTGAGTGCAATAGTAATAAGTAATGTACTCTCAAGAAGAAAATTTATATTCGAATTTTAGAAATGATATTATTAAAAAAAGAAGATCATGTACTTTAAAAAAAACCACCTTTTAATGATATTAAAATAGACATGAAAGACACTTTCCTCCTAAAAAAAAGATAAAGACTGATCCAAAAATATTACTAAATTTCTTTCCTACTTTTAGGAATTTTTACTTAGTTTTAGAATTTCTAAAATTTTCGCATAATTATAATATAAGAACATTTTTTATAATTTAAAAATAAATTGATTTTTCAAAAAAATTTAGAATTCTGTTATATTTTTTATTTTGTTTTGAAATTATCTTTAATTTTTTTTAAAATTATCAAACTGATTTTTATTTATAATTTAAGTTCAAATTAGATTTTAATTCTATTTAATGTTGAGTAAATGTGCGACGTGGTTACTAATAAGTTATTAGTTGAAGTGATGAGAAAACACATTTAAAATTTGAGAAACACATTTACTAGAAAGGATTTACCTTTCACACTCTTAGCCCGATGGGAATTTGTCTAAAGTCTAATATGACTTGGGAATACCTTAAATTTAAACCAAAAAAATAATGTCCCATATAAAATTGTTCATGACCGGGTGACTTATTGGGTTTAAAGTTCTGTTTAAAAAATAAGAGAATTTAAATAAAAATATATATTTAAAAAGTAGATTTGAGAAAAAAATAAGATCCGTTTAGAAAATAGTTTAAGTTTTGGATAAAATTTTTTTAGCTCAAGCCCAACTTGATGCAAATTTGTAATAAAAATTTTTTGCTGTTTTTTCATATTTTGTCATCGTTTTCTCACTTATTGCCATTGTTTTACTATGATTTCACTATTATGTTACTACTATTTTGTTCTTAATATTTGAATATTATATAACACTTGTTTTATTATTAATTTTACTATTATTTTAGATATATTTGCTTATTAAGTTGCACTTATCTCAGTGTTATTTAAATATAAAGACTTTTTTAATTTATTTTTAATTTGTTGGGAAATATTTATTTTAATATTTTTTAGTATATTTGATATATTATATTTTTTAAATTAAAAAAATTAACACAAACATGCCGGGTCTAAATTTTAACATTTTTATACAAGTCGAAATTGAATAAAAAATTAAGCTATTTTTTCCGCCCGGCCGAACGGATGATCAAAATGCTTCAATAGCGTTATTAATTATTTTATAATTCAATGATTAATAGAAAAATTACTAACAAGGTCATCTTAATGTAGTTTAAATAAATAAGAAAAAGGATTAAGGGCATCTTTGTCAAAACGAAACCCGCACAAAAGTAGAATAGTAGGTCTGAGCCGCAGGCATATAATTATCCAAGATCATTGGCCTTTTATCAGGTTGTATGAAAAACGTATAAATGTGAAACAAAGATTATGCTTTAGACCAAAATGCCCCTAATTCACTCTCTTCAGCATTTATCTATTTGGCGCTATGACGCTATTCTAACCAACGAAGCCACTAAAAATTCCAAACCAATAAAATTCAAACAATCACTACCGTTCCCTACACTCAACGTGGACGGTCCAAATCTCACATCACCGCAGCCAACCCTTTCTCTTTGGTCCACATTTCCCCACTCCAGCTGGCCCACCAAAATTATTAAAAAATCAAGCTCACTGTAAAAAATACTCTCTATTTATTTAATGTCTTAACTAAAAAATAAAGGGACAAAGGCACACTTGGCGCTTGCTCGAAGTCCCCTAAGTTGCCAGAAGAAAGAAGAATTCAAACTAAACGCTGTCCCGAAAAGGTTAAAAACCTTTTATTTTATCTCTCTAGCTCTTGCTTAAAAAATTGTCTAGTTCTTGCCCATACTGCTCTCTGCTGTCGTTTATGTGTTGTTTTTGGAGAATTAATAAACTAATTTGCCGTGTTTATTGTGTTTGTGTGTTTGGGATTTGGGTGGTTTTTTTCTTAACCAAAGAAAAAGTTTATGTTTTTCACATTCCATTTTTATGTTTATGTTTTGATTTTTCTTCTTAGTTTTTCTGATCTTGATTGAAAGGGTTTTTATAGAAAACCTGAAAGTCCCAAATTTTGGAAAAAAAAACATAGAAAGCTTTAATTTTGGGGCCAAATTTGTTAACACTGTTTTATCCAGATTTGAATGGCGGCTAACATGAAGTTGAAGAACTTTGGAAGTAACCAACCACTACCAGCTGACGGCGGTGGGAATACTCTGTTAAGTAGACAGCCATCGATCTATTCTCTAACCTTTGATGAGTTTCAAAGCTCTATGGGTGGAATAGGCAAATATTTTGGGTCTATGAACATGGATGAGTTGTTGAAGAACATTTGGAGTGCTGAAGAAACTCAAACAATGGCTTCTTACAGTGGTGGCCTGGACGCATATGGAGGGCTACAAAGGCAAGGGTCTTTGACTTTGCCAAGGACGCTAAGCCAGAAGACTGTTGATGAGGTTTGGAAAGATATTTCAAAGGAGTATTCAATAGGGAAAGATGGGATTGGAACTGCGGCAGGGACAAATCATGTGCCCCAAAGGCAGCAAACATTAGGGGAGATGACTTTGGAAGAGTTCTTGGTGAAGGCTGGTGTGGTAAGAGAGGGCACCCAATTTGCTGGGAAGGATAATAATGTTAATGGAGGGTTCTTTGATGGATTTCAACAAGGTGGTAGAACTCCAAATTTCATGGGAAATAGGCTTTCTGAAGTTGGTTTTCAGGCTTCTAATTTGCCTTTGAATGTTAATGGGGTTAAATCAAACCAGCACCAGTTACCTCAGCATCTGCAGCAACAACCAATTTTTCCTAGGCAACCTGCTGTAGGATTTGGATTTCAGATGCCTTTACAAAGTGGTGGTCAGTTGGGGAGTCCTGGAAATAGAGGGGGAATTACTGGGATGGGGGATCAGGGACCACCTAATGGTCTTATTCAGGGTGGAAAGATGGGGATGATTGGTTTAGGAGGGCCAGTCAGTGTTGCAACTGGATCACCTGCTAACCACTTCTCATCAGATGGGATAGGGAAGAGTAGTGCAGATACTTCCTCTGTCTCGCCGGTTCCTTATGTGTTCAATGGAAGTTCTAGGGGTTGGAAATGCAGTGCTGTGGAGAAGGTTGCCGAGAGGCGGCAAAGGAGAATGATAAAGAACAGAGAATCTGCTGCAAGATCTCGAGCTCGAAAGCAGGTGACTATATGTCTTATTTACTTCATTCTAGTGAAAAGATAGGCGATTTAGAATAAGCATTGTTAATCATCTTTGAACTCAATAATATCGGTCTGCATATATGTCTCAAAAGATTTTGAACTCTTCTTTTAATACACTTGAAGCAACATGATAACCAAATTTCGTATCTTATTACGGATTAATGAGTATTACAAACCATTGACCTTGTGCTTTTATCATCTATGACATGCTGCATGCCTGCATCTCAAACTTCATGAAAGATTGTGCGGCAGTATGGTAATGTGATAGCAATCTGACATGAGAAGAAAGATTTTGACAAGTCAAGGGCATGAGAAGTTATAAGGTAAGGATTCGTATTGCGGGGTGACGGAGCATTTGTTTCTTCATGAGAAGTACGAAGCTGTATGATATTATAAGAATCAATAAAACCATTGATTAAGGTTGACATTCCTTGACCTAGTTCATTTTGTTATAAACATGGCGAATCAAAACGATTCTATCCTAAAATAACTGGTAAACTTATGGTGTGTCCTCAAGTTTTATGGTTTGATGTTTCGTATGGCATTTACTTTTGTATGATCTGTTAGGCTTATACTACGGAGTTGGAAGCAGAACTTGCGAAGCTAAAAGAGGAGAATGAAGAATTGCGGAAGAAACACGTATGTTCTTCCCATTCTCTTTTTCAGTGCACCCGTATCAGAATTTGCTCATTGACTGTACTTTGATTGCTGCAGGCAGAATTAATGGAAATGCAAAAAAATCAGGTCATGGAGATGAACATGCAGCAAGGACCTAAGAAGCAATGTTTGCGAAGAACACGGACCGGTCCATGGTGAAGTGAAAACATTGTGCTTGTGGTTCTTGGTTAGCAGATAGTTGTACAAATTTAAGTCAAAGGGTAGTAGTTGATATTTCTTTTAGATTTTAATAGATGAAATTAGTGCACAGTAGATAAAAGAAAACACCAATATTGGTAGTATTCTTTTTTTATGGGCAACATGCATGGTTTTATTAAACAATATCTGTAAATATAAGAATCTCAGAGTTCCTTTTGTTGGTTCTTATTAATTGAAGTAATCATGTGTGTCTTTTTCTCATCTGTTTCATACATGCAGTATGCATAATTCATTTTTATAGTTGATGCATAGCATTGGAAAGTAGCAGAAAGTTTTTAAGTCCAATATCATTGCCGTTCGAAGTGAATCGTCTTACGATGCTGTGGCGCTGATTGTCAACTGGTTTAGGTGGCAGTATTACATTTTGGTTTCTCATAGTGTAGAGAATATTACATCATTTCAAATATTTCATTAGAGAATAATTCTTTTTGTTTCCAGATTTTCTTCTTTATCATTTTCTATTTGTTTTATTTGTAGAGTTTATGCCATTCCTAGAGATATTTATGACCGGATTAAATCAGGTTGGGGTTCAGTTGATATGCATGAATTAATTGTATGTATTAATTAAAATATATTAAATTATTTTGTATTAAAATTTATTTATTTATTTGTTTCTGTTAAAAATTAATATTTATTTATATATATTATACATAAAATATGGTAAAGAAATTAAAAGATTGAAATTAAATCATTGTACACATACATGATACCGTAAAAGATGAAAGTATTTCATAAAGGATGATTAAAAAAGTTAGAAAGTGAATATTTTTCCATAAATTTAACTGTAAAAATTTAATAATTACAAATGTAACTTTAAAAATCAAATAGTTACAATTGAAAGTATAAATAAAATTATTATATGTATCCTAGTATGATTTATTATGTTTTGCATAAAATTTTACAGAATACTTAGAAAAAATCTCCAACCAAAATGCAATTGTCATCTTTGTCCTCGTGTGTGTCTTCATATGTTCTTTTTTTTTAATATTTTTTTAATATGTAATTAAATTTTTGAAACTTTAATCTATTTTTAATATTCTTAGTTTAGCACACTATTTAAATTAGTTTCAAAACATGAATTAATTTTACATCTAAAAATATTTAAAAAATATGTCTTTCTAAATTAAAAGTATTGAAAATTTATTTGAAATTCTTTTTGAAATTCATTTGTTCTTAATGAAATATTTAGATATATTTTATTTTTTAAAATATATCTGATTATGTTTTAATTATATTAATTACATATTTTTAATTATGTTTTTTTATTCCACTACAAATGTGCAAACAATATTTAAACTTTAAAATTTTAAAAGTATTTTTATTTGTTTTAATTTAAAAAAAACATGTTTAAATTCGTTTTTAGAATTTTAAAGTTTTTTTTACTGTTTTTCAAGGTTTGGATAAAAGCAAAATTAAATAATTATCCACGGATTTATTATGTTAACTTTTTAATGTGTATAAATTATTTATAATTTTTTTTGTTGGTAATGCAAAAGAATATTTTTAGAATATTTTTAGTTATAGGAAAATTCTTTCACTGTTATAGAAAATATTTTTCAGAATATTTTCGGTTGAGGGAAATCATCTAACTTTTGCAAAAAATATTTTCAGCATATTTCAATTGAGGAAAATCATCTGCTATTTTTAGAAATTGATGCCTTTTAGAAAACTATATAAATAGGAGGTCATTCTCCTCATTATTCACAGGACACAACAAGAGAAAAATAACTTCTTTCTTTTCTCTAAATTTTGGTGTTCAACGAAATTACATGAGAGGAAAATTCTATCTAGGAGATTGGGTTTTAAGTGGGACAGCCTATGACCTTTCCAAACTTTCCTATGAATTGAACATAATGTGGTTTTGCTGGTTTTCTTCCATTTTATTTTTTGATCAGATTTCCAACTAATTGCTTTTGTTTTTCGATTTTGATTCCTTTCGAGAAGAGCAATATCAATTGTGTTCCACCTTCTTTATTTGGGTGTACAAATGTTGAAGTACTGTGTTAATCTTGGGGGCGATGTCCACTACACAATTACATCGATCAGGACGAATTTGTTTCTAAGAAGTGGTTCTTCCACAATGATTGCTTTATTTATTTACACCTAGTTTGGTTTCTTGTTAACGCTAACGATTTTACTTTGCACTGGTATATTTCCAACAATTTAGAAGCAAATCATACTATTGTTTAAACATGAGAATCATTTTCGTTTCCTGCTACTGGAACTAAAGAAGGCTCTTACAGACAATCGATTTGAGGGCACTTGAGTAGTGCAAGAGTGTGCCTAAGTAGCGTTGGAATTGTTGCAAGCTCCATCTATGTTAGCTAGTGGAACATTGCAATCAAGATGGTCCTTTAAGTTTGAGTCAGTCTGAGGACCTTTGACTTTGAGTTGGTTAGAGGTCCCTTGAGTTTGAATGGGTCCAAGGACCCTTAAGTTTGAGTTGGTTGGAAGACCATGAGTGGATAGCTGGATCTTGTATTTGGGATAGGGCTTACAAATCTCTTATACATGATAAGCTACTAATACTTAATTTAGGACTCGATTAGATTAGTAATTATTTTCTATAATTAATTTAATAATAACTTCTCCAATCTGCAACCCTTTGGTATGACCCTTGGAATACCTACCAGTTTTCGTTGTAAACTTTTCTATATTACAATTTAACCCATACACTTGTGGACACCGCTAATTTAATTCAATATATTTTTGGTGTGATATTTTTAATATAAACGACAACACGTTTATAGGTGGTCAATGGTCAACCAATCCATACCAAGAATGATGTCAAACTTATCAAATGATAATAACATCAAATCTGTAAGAAACTCATAACCCTAAAATTTTAGCAGACACTTACTATATATCTTATTAACGGTGATGCACTTTCCTAAAGGATTCGATACACTAACATCAAACTCAGTCAATTCTACTGGAATATTTTTCGCAATTACTAATATAATGCATATATAAGAATGCGTTGATCTAGGATCAATTAAAACATAAATAGAAACATCAAAAAGTGAGAATGTACCAGCAATCACATCAGGGGAAGCAACTTCTTCTCTAGATCGGATTGCGTATGCCCTGGCCGGTGCTCAATCTTCAGACTTCGTAGTCACTTCACATCTGGCATTGCATCTAATTCTCGCGTTACTTTTGGATCCTGATTTTCTACCTCTCTACGGGGTGGTTGATGGTTTAGTGATATGCTTGGATCTAATTTTGATTTTATAAGAGCAATCCTTCAAAAAATGCTCAGTCGATCTACATCGAAAATAGGCTTCACTCTTCAATCGCCATTCACCAAAATGGTTTTTACCGCAATTATCACATATCGGCTTATTCGAGTTGCGGACACTACCTGCACTGGCAATTGATGTTGCCCGGGGTCTTGGACTTTCATGTTAAGATTGATCTCTCCCCAAATATCCAAAATAAGGTGTAAACCTATTTAAAACATCTTTGAACCTTTTTGGTAGAAGGGGAAAGGAATTAGATGTACTCCGCTTGCTTAAATCTCGTTGTTTCATTTGAACTTGCTTCTTGGCATTACATGTAACACCCCTTACACGTATCCAAGGCCAGAACAGAGTACTAGGCATTACCAGATTTAACAATAAACATAGACGAAAACCGGACCATAAAATTTCATTTAATTCAAAACTTTTCGAACACATGCATAACAAACAAAGCTAACTATATCATCACATCAAAACATAGGACATGGCACAATTAATTAAACTTATAAACCATAATGGATAAGGACTACATCTCATGATCATATACGATAACTCAATGCAGACTGATACGTATGGTCAAAATCATAATAAAAATACATATCCCAAACCAACTTCCTATACATGCCACTCACTTGATATTTCTAATATTTGAATTAATTTTCCCAAAAATGATAGTTTGATAGTGTGATTTTGCCTCCGACGATCTCCAACCCCGAGCCGACCTGCCAATACTAAAGAAATGGAGAGGATGGGTAAGCTTTACGGTTAATAAGTTCATATGAAAATAATAAGCAATTACTACCATGCTTTTCAAGATAAAACACTATAATTGTACAATTACACATATTCAGGTTAAGATGTGTTATCGAGTTACAGTTACTAAATCATTCATATCTGAAGGTACAAAACTCTAAATTTAGTTTCGTTAATTTTCCCTTGAAACTAGATTCATATATATTTCTCCCATAAAATTTCCAGAATTTTTGGTTTAGCCAATTAGTACAGTTTATTAGTTAAAGTCTCCCCTGTTTCAGAGTACGACTACTTTGACCTCTGTGCACTACGAACCAAATTTATCCCTATACAGAATTACAACGACCATGCAGTTTGTTTCCCTTAAAAATAGACTCAATAAGGAATCCATACATGTAAGGTATGACTCTTAATAATTTTTTTACAATTTATGGTGAATTTCTAAAGTCAGAACAGGGAATCTCGAATTCATTCAGACCCTGTTTCACAAGAATTCAAATATCACACAATATAGAATTCATTTGCTTCCCCTGTTTCTTTCATGTGAAAATAGACTCATTAAGCTTTATTTTCATATATCATTTACATTTTTATTCAACTTACACAATTTTTAGTGAATTTTCAAAGTCATGCAACTGCTGCTGTCCAACACTGTTTTACCACTAAAATTCATTCTTACATAATTCCACTTAATCCATTTTGTCTTATCGAAATTCACCCAATTATCGAGCACATTGCTCATAATTTTTCATAAACATATACCTACATTTATTCATCATATAATCATGTTCAATTGTATTTTTACTTAATCGATTTTCCCGTTGAACTTTTCGAAAAAATAACTGATACTCAATTGCCTGCACATATTTTCACACTTGTAGCCAAAGCTATCTGGTACGCATAGTAGCCTGCACATAGTACTACAAATGCGACCAATTATCCGGTATACGTAGTAGCCTGCACTTAGTACTACACACGTGACCTAACCATTGATACACGTAGTAGCCTGCACTTAGTACTACACACGTGATCACAGTTTTCAGGTACGCATAGTAGCCTGCACTTAGTACTACACATGCGACCTCGCAATAGATCATTCATATCGTTTTTATTCCGAAGGTTCAATCGAGAAATTCCTCACTTTTCAACATTTTACTAAATTGTCCGTAATCAATTTAAATTCATAATTTGCATCAAATAACCATTTGATAGGCAGCCACATTTCATATGATATCAAAATATAATAACATAAAAAGAATCGATAGATTATTTATGTACGAATTTACTCGAAGTGTCGATCTCACTATCTATAGTACCAATTGTCCATTCATAGTATAATAAGACACAACTCAAATATCAAATCAGCTTTTAAGAATTTATATAACATATATCACATATTTCATATATCACTTGTCATGTATCTTCATTTTCTTGCATTTCATGTAACATTCTTTCATGTCATATTTCCACATCATAAACACCATTCCATCAACTTTTCCAATATATTAAATCATACAATATATGCAATAATAGTAAGAAATATAATTCAAACATAACATTGCATTATTATTATCATACGAACTTACCTCGATCCAGAAACGACAATTTACCATTTTAGTCCATAACCTTGTATTTTCCCAATTTAAGCCCGAATCTCGATTTCCTTCATCTATAATATCACATTTAGCCTAATAATTAGTCACACTATTCATACGGGCCCAAAAATCATATTTTTAAAAATTTTCATTTTGACCCCTAAACTTTTGCATATTTGTACTTTTGCCCCAAGGTTCAGAAATTAAACTTCATGCTATTTTCTTATGTTTTATGACATGCTGATCATTTTTCCCTTCTATGGAAACATCAAATTCTCACTCTAACATGTACTTATGAGTATTAGGTATTTTTACCGATTAAGCCCTTTTGCTCGTTTTCACTTAAAACCGAGTAGCACAAGTTGTCTAACATAATTTAAAACTTCATATTCTATCATAAAACACCAAAATACACAAATTTCACCTATGGGTATTTTTCCAAATATGAACCCTAGGTTGAATTATTGCTAGCATAAGCTAAATTAAGTTACCGGGACTCCAAAAACGAAAAAATCATTAAAAACGAGGCTAGAACGGACTTACAATCGAGCTTGGAAGCTTGGAAACCCTAGCCATGGAGTCTTCCTTGCTATACACGTCCATGGCGAAGAAGATAAACAAAATTGGCTTTTAATTTTGTATTTTAATTCATTTTACCCCTAAATGACCAAAATGCCCTTTTTACTAAACTTTCCAAAAATTCCATCCATGTCCAATTTTTGTCCATAAACTTAAAAATTGGTCAAATTGCTATTTAAGACCTCCTAATTAATATTTCAAAGCAATTTCATACTAGAAACTTCTAGAATGCAAGTTTTGCAACTTATTCAATTCAGTCCCTAACTTCAAATTAGGCTCTTTAAGCATAGAATTTCTTCACGAAAATTTCACACAATCATGCAATCATATCATAGACCTCAAAATAATCATAAAATAATTCTTTTTATCTTGGATTTGTGGTCACGAAACCACTATTCTGATTAGGCCTGAATTCGGGATATTACATTACATATATCCTCCATTTTTCGTGCCCTATCCGCCAAAATAACAAACTCCTTAATTTCAAGAACAATGACCAACATTTGAATTTCTTCATTCAAGCCTTAATCAAAGCAAATGCACATTTCAGCTTTGGTAGGAACTATCTCTCTAGCATATTTACAAAGCTGAAGAAATTCCCTCTCATATTCCGCCATTAACATGTTTCTTTGTTTTAGCATGAGAAACTCTTTCTTCTTCTTTTCCAAATACTGCGAACTGATATATTTCTTCCTAAATTCAATTTGGAAGAATTCTAAGTCTACTCTTTCCTTTGAACCACTACAGTCAGCGTAGTCCACCACTGATAGGCCCCATATTTCAATAATGAGATAGTGCACCTCAAACAATCATTTGGCAGACATATCAACTCATCAAGAAAACACTGCATATTTTTTGGCCAATATTTGACTTTAGCTAGATCACCAACTTGTTTTCTCAAAATTCTTCAGCTTTAAATTTTCGAATTTTATCGATCAGAAGTTTATAAACATTTATCAGGTTTAAAGCTGGAGAATGCAAGGTTGTTAGGGGAGACATATTAAGGGGTGGAGGTTACGGAGCCACAAGATTTGTTCGCAGGAACTTTTCATACCACTCATTCATTATCCGAAATAAGTTACCACGCACCCTTTCATGCCTTTGAGCTAAGGGCGAACTCAAAGCAGCTCTTTGCTTAGGAGCTAGTACATTTCTATCTACCTCATCAGGTGCAGCATGATTAAACTCAGCAGGCATCTTTTATCTATATTATAAACAAAAATTATATTCGATCAAAAGTGATCACACTCTTACTGGATACAAGTGGCATGTATTTTTAGACTCATACGCACTACGTTTTAATCCTAAAATTGATTGAATCATAACTCTGATACCACTAAATGTAACACCCCTTGCCCGGTCCGATTGTCGGACCTGAGCTACAGGAGGTTACCACACAAAACTTGCATAACATTTACATACTTTAAAGATACATGGTGGACCATGTCATAGACTAATAGGTGACAGATCACTCCAGTGGATCAATCAGCTGCAAATAGTATTTCAGATGGTTAAACTGTGAATTATTCCAGGGACACAACTTTTGCAACAACATAAGGCATATAAGCTAATTTGGAATATCTTCTACGGACACCCAAAAATGGCAAATTGTTTCGTAGATAGCCCCCACTATAGAAGGTCCCGTAGAACTTAAAACACGGAACATAACAAAACTGAACTTCATATTTATTATCATACATCACAAAAACTCAAAATATTCACCTTCAAAGTTTAACAAGTTTGTTTACAAATATCCAAGTGACTATAAACATGTAACTTAGATCAACTCAAATAAATCAGGAGTCTAACCCAACTTCTAGTGGATAGTGTGAATTTCTTGCTGATCCGAACAACGTGTTCTGAAAGTTCAAAATCTACAAGGTAAAAGTAATCAAGTTGTAAGTATTTAGAATACTTAGTAAGCTCATAAAAGTTTGAAAGTTTCCTTACCTCACATGATAATTGTTTGATAATTTAATACACAAACATACTTTACCTATCAGCAAACATAATTCGCCAACAAGATAAGTGCATATACTTCATCACATACAGTATATCAAGTATGCAACATGATACAATAACACTTTTCATGTTAAATTCATTCTCATAATTTTTCCTTTCAACTCATTTTCTAATTTTCCAATTTCACATTTCACATGTTTTGTATTACTCGATAAACATCGTAAAAGAACACAAAACACAAGTACGCTTCACATGAAGGGATCATTTGAGCTAATCAAACACAAGGCTATCAAGTTACCTATTCAGGTTTAACCTTTATCGACACAATGAAAGCTTGGCCAGGGCTATATATACATGTAAGGTTACCAATCTAGGCTAAACCTTTAAAACCACATCAAACCACCAATCCATGCTAAACCTATGCCATTTGTATCTTTGAGTCTACAACAAATCCTGGATCTCAGAATCATTAGAAAATAACATGTAACAACGTGTATGAGTATTTTACGAAATTCATCAAGACGTTGCAATTTTGTAATTCCATTCACATTCCTTCATAACATAATTCAAATTTCTCCTCTATATATTTAGCAACCAAATCTACTTTCCAAATTTTCAAATATACAATTTAAGAACAAAAAGGAAAGAAAGTTAAATAATGTTTATATTGTATGAACTTACCTAGCGGAATGTTGACACACCACACTAGAGTCTACTCAACAACTTTTCCTTTCCCATGATCTTCTCTTGGAGGATTCAAGTCTTGATCTATAACATAATTTTAGTCCAATTTTTGTCAACCAACATCATTAATTAGCTTGTAAAGCATATAAGTCACTTTATTTCTATCACTCAAAATTCCTTTATGCCTAACACAATATACAATTGAACTCTTTTATAACATAGTTTATAGAAATCTCAAACTAGTTTTGAAATGTCTATACTTAAACCCTGATATTTAGGGCTAACAAATTTTTATTTTATCAAGTGATCCATTTTCATGGCTTCACTTCTAATCTAATCATTTAACATTATAATTTAAAGCATTCAACAATAGTAATCCTAAGAAATCCTTAACAGTTTTAGAAAAGTACATCACCGTTAGCTATTTTGAAACCCAACAATCTCAAAAACATAAAATTTGTGCACAACAGGTTTGGTTTAGCTTGCCATACAAGAGCACAAAGCTTGACTGACTTTCCTGGCTAAACAAAGAAGAAAAACGGTGATGGAGAGGATGAAGGAAGGAAAATGAACTACCTCTTTCCATCAACTATGATACGGTATATAAATATATACATGCCTAATCTAATTATTAATCAAGATTAACATCATTATAAGTAATGCCAGCACCTGTTCGAAAACTATAGATAAAAATGGCTAAATTATCATTTTAGTTCCTAATCAATCAACTTAATATCAATAGTGAAAGAAATCTATAATGGTCACTTCTACCACCTTTACAATTTCATCCCCTTACCATGATTAGTTTTCTAATCAATCAAATTAACAAACCATGGGTCGTTACATTCACAAACATTAACCTTTTCTGCTTACGATCCTTCTTCACCTTAGTAGAATTGAATATGATTGATATAAACTTCAATACCTTATTCTCAACAAGCTCCACCTTTTTTTATTCTTGCGAATATCTTGGATCACTATAGACAATCCCACATCCTATACAGACCACAACATAAGATGCATTCTACTAGCTTTTTTCTCACTCTCTTTGACCTTCTTAGCTACAATAACAGATAGGATCAAACCAAGCCTCATTGATGCTCTGTTTGGCTTATCATCCCCTTTCATGGAAGAAAGTACAGATCATTTCGGATAGTCCCTCACGATGTGTGGATGTTCACAAATGAAGCATCTTATTGGCCCCTTTAGTTTGTTCTTGGGCTTCCACTTTCCATTATGTAGTTTCCTATTAAAACTATTGTCATTGTCGTTTTTAACTTGCCCTTCTTTATCTCTCTCACCATTTCCTTTCTCTTGAGGCTTAGAAGCCTCAGACTTGTTTTTTTTCCCCAGAACAATCTTGATTAAAGACTCCATTATAGTTATTTTTTTGGAAAGTTTCTTTACTCATCGGCATTGCAATTCTTGCTTTGCCCAAGGCTTAAACCCATCCATAAAGGAGAAAAATGTCTCATTCTCATCCAAATAAGAAATCTGGAGCATGAGTTCGCTAGACTCCTTCACATACTCCCTAGCTATGTGTTATTGCCTAAGTTGGTGCAACTTAGCTTGAGCCTCATCCTCAACATACTTCGGTAAAACTGTCTCTTGAACTCACTATGGAACTCCCAAGTCCTAATAGTGGTACCACATCGTCTCTCATCTGTGGACCTATGATGCCACCATAACAAAGTAACATCAATAAAATACATGGAAACAATATTTACCTTAGTAGCATCATCCATGATGCCTTTGGCATGAAAGGATTCCTCCATTCCCCACAATAAGTTGTCTACATCCTTTCCAGGCCTCGTTCCATTGAACTCTTTTAGCTTCGGGACATCTACCTTAGGCTTGGATGCCGCAACAAACACACCACTACCCAAAGTAGCTTTGTAGATATTGAGCTCCCCCTTAAGCTCTTCAATCTGTTTCTTCAAGGTCAACACCATAGCCTTGAGGGCTCATTTTTCTTAGTCAACTCACCCACAGCAGTATTGAAAACCCCTTGAATCAAATCCATATTATCATTGAGGGCCTTCGCCATTTGATCATTGAGCTAATCCTACTTCAATAGTAGCTTTTTGGTACGCCTATCAACTTCTTCAACGATTTTCCTCACATTGTACATGGATCCCTCGAGTTTGGCAACCTTTCCATCTAAAGTTGACAACATACCCTTTGAGCTTTTAGCTTTCATGCCCCTCCTACGGGTTTCTATAGGCTCAACTTACTTGTCTACCCCTTTCGACATCTCAAATGGCGCCTTCGACACTGGCTCGGATACCGACTGTCAAGGGGCTAGAACTTTAGTTTAACAAATTGCGCAACCTTAGGTGATTTCTTTTCTTTAAATCCACCTAAGTCAACCTAACTATTGCAAAGTGTGAATCCTCTTGAAAATGCTCTAAGGCATTGAATAATATAGAGGAAGCAACTCAAAAGTTAAAGAGTGATGACATAATTGAAAACGCCACAAAAATGTAATGCAGACAAAGTTTTTGAGTAAATTCTCTCAAATTTATTCTTTAACTCAAGAATAGAATATAATGGGATTCAATGGATGCTGACAAATGAAGAGGGATGTCTCTATTTATATTTGAGCTCCCCCAAAACCAACAGTACAAATTGAGTTGCATTGACAGTCAAGATTAAAGCCTATCTAAAATTGAAAGTCCTAAGGGATTTAAACTCTATATATCTTTACCCCGTAGGATTTACTTTAATTACTTTGGTAACTTTAGTAACTTTAGTTTTACTAAAGTGTTTCAATGGGCCACCAAGGCTTCAAGTAGATGGGTTTTCCATATGTTCCATGAGTCAAGCCAGTTCAAGCGGGTCAAATAAGCCCCATTTAATCAATTGACCTCCATGGGACATTCTGTGCACAATAGTCACGAGCTTTGATTCACGGCCCATCCATGACAATTGCACTTGCTAAAAATCATTACCTATTTTTATTATTTAAATCAACACTTCAACATCCCAAGTAAATAGGTTGCTTTATGTATTTCATCTATTGGTATTTAAGATGTATCTTCCTCTTGATGAATAACAAGCCATAGAAATTTTCTTTTGTTATTTTCTCTTTGAGTCATAGATGGAAAGCATTTCAGTTTTAGGTAAGTATCATGGAGGTCCCTATACTATGAGTCAAATTGTATTTTTTCCCTTTTACTCAAAAAATGGGAAATTAATCTTTGTACATTAGATCCAAGAGAAAACTGGTCCTATTAAAAATTTCGTCCATTTTTCTATTAAAAACTGGTATATATACATCAGCATGAGGTACATGTGGCACTATTTGATTATTCTATTAGTCACTTTAGTTTTTAACAGTACAAATGGATGAAATTTTTAACAAAAAGGAAAAATTTACTCTCTGATCTAATATATAGGAACAATTTTACCTATTTTTTAAGTAAAAGAGGTAAAATACAATCTAACTGTTAGTTTAAGGGTCTCAATTAAACTTTTACCTATTTTTGTCAGCAAAACTTCTAAATGTGAATTCCATAAAGAATCACGCATTAATTACATCTTTCTTTTTTTCTACAAATACCACTTAGGTTGCAGTTAAGATCTTCCAATCACTAAATCTATTTTCACATATCTGTATTCTTACATCTCTATACATGTTCATGGAATATATCCTTATTGTAATTCATACCTTCCAATTATGAGGTTTATGAGTATTGAAATAGGTTTCAATCTCTTTTAAGTTGGTGAACCGAGGGCAAGGTTCCGAGCCGGATAGAATTGACATAATCTTGAGGCATATGAGCTGACATTCCAGGTGTTACTAATCCCATTATCCTCAACGTTATCATAACCCAGTTTTCCTTGTACTCTGGACCCTTCATGTAAGGAAGAATGAAAGCCCTAATAACCTCCCAAACTGCGATCATCCTTTTTGGTATCGCCCATAGCCAAGAGAAGTAATTCTTGTTCGGTTCTTCTGACAAAACCTGCATTTCAAAAATTTGTTCTCAAACCGATCCCTACTCCAATTCCTATTGTTCTGAAATCTGTAGTTTGGGGATAGACTACTCAATAATCGAATTGGTTTCCTATATTTTTATTAGATTCGAAAAAATTTTGAAAGAAAAATTAGAACCATTTAAAATATGTATTAGGCTTAAGCTTTAAAATTTAAAGTCTAAACTTTATTTGCTTGTTTTCAAGTTTGGCGTATATTATTTTTTATTTTATTTTATATATTATATAATTTATATGATTTGAAAATTAAATATATTACACTATAATAAAAATATTAAAAAAACATGTTAATTTGTTTATGTTTAAAATTTTTATTAAAAATATAGTAAAAGATATATAATTATCAAATATTTAATAAAAATAATTATATTTTAAAATTAATATATATATATATATATATATATATGGAAGTTTAAATGACTTTGAGTAGCTATTTTTAAATATTAGTGAGTTTAGACAAAGTTTGATGCTATTATTAATACTATACATAGACTTGGCCGAAATCCGGTCCAACTTGATTCATAAACTTTTATATAAGTTTATATTCAGGAGTTGTAGAAGAACATGAGGGTTATTTTAAATTAAAAAGGCATAAATTCCAAAATTATATATGAATTTTAGTTTAATGTGTAATTTTATATATAAATTTTTTATTTGATCTAATTCTCATAAATTATTGACACAATTATTGATATAGCATCATTTTATCTTTATACATTGCATATACAAATAATTATATTTATCAAATATAAAAACAAATTGATATATTTATTAAATTAAACGTGTATGGTGAATCAAAATTAAAGTTTAAGGTATAGATTTGAACCACAATCAAAGTTTTATGTCTATAATTACACCAAATCAAAGCTCATATATCAAATTATATATTAAATTAAAGTTCATGTATAATTTTAAAATTTATCCCAATTAAAAATAGGGGACTTACCTTCCCATTATAGAAGCTGTTGAAACAGAAGCAGGGTCCAAAATGCTTGGAAAGGAAGGTGTCATCATCAGGGGGAATCCTGGCCACCATGTCATTGCTGTAAACATACCTGAAATATTTCACATCAAATTTCCTCAACTTGTCAATCATGAACTCCCCAAACTTATGGTCCCCAACCCTAGGTTGCCCAAAGGTGTAAACAGCTTCCAATTTCTCCAATAACCATTCCTCCTCATGTAACATTAGGACAGCAACAAAGAGTACTGCTAATGCCGAACCTAAGCTGTGCCCTGTCACTATTAACCTGGCATCTCGATTCTCTTGCAAAACCTCCCACAGCTTTTGTCTGAGAGTGTAGTAAGCAAATTGATGTTGGTGAGTGGATTGTTGGATCACTTTAGGCCAACCCTTGGTCTTTTGCATGCCAAGAGCTTTCATAAAACCACTATGGATCTTCCCCTTACCCATGTCTTTAAGCTCATACCAAGATATATCAACGTTGGTCTCCCAGTCGTAGGCACTAAATGGTTGGGTGCCTCTAAATGCAACCACTATCAAGTTTGGGTTAGACTGTGTGTCTTGCATCATGAAGGCTTGGGTTGTACTTCGTTCTTCGAAATCTGTCAAACATATAGCTAAGTTAGGATTGAAGAAAATATAAAAGAAAACTATCCTAGTTGACCGAAGAACATATGAGCTATGTTAAAAAACTAAATTAAAATCTCTTAAATTGTGATCTATTAATCGGATGTTAATTTTTTTTAAGAATAATTTAAATTCAAATCGTTATCATATAAAATATCAAATCAAATATTCAACCTTCTTATAGATTTAATAGTTCAATCAACTTGAACGTTTTAATATTTTGTTAATCTTTTTATTGTTTAAACCTATCTTATCCTGTACCCTTAGGCCTTAGGTTGAATTTTAGATGTTGAATCTCAAAAGATTTGAAAGTAAAAAATATTGCAAATTATGTGATAAAAACTATTTCCTCTCATGGATTAAAAATGTCATAGTTGATATTTTTTAAAATTAGATGTTTTTAATTTTGACCTGATTATTATAAATATTGGTATGATTTTCACTTAGGCTTCGTGTTAGGTAAAATATATATTTTTCGTTAACTATAGAGTAGAATTTTAAACGTTGCAATATGCACTAAGTTCTTATACTATTCATACATTTAGAATTTAGTCTTTATACTTTTATTTACAAGAATTTAGTCTATCTACTTTTTGAGTTTAAAAATTCATGTCAATTTGTTAACACTGCTAAAATTCATTTGCTAAATTTGTTGGTGCAACAATTTGAATTTTAAAAAAAAAACTCAGTTGGTATGCATATAACAAAATGACATTATAATAGACTTGAATTTAATAAACAATTTTACAAGTGTTAACAATTCATAAAAATTGACATAAACATTCTAATCGAAATGAAGTATTTAGACTAATTAATGACATTTTAAGAGTTGAGATACCAAATTATTTCAAAATTGAAGTATAAAGATTGAATATCAAATTTAAGCGAAATATAGGGATCAAAACTAAGAAAATTAATAATCTCAAAAAAGAAAATCATGGAGATTAGAATTGTAATTTAACCGTTATATTATTATATAAAAAATAGAAATGACTAGGTGTCAAGTAAAGAAGGCCCGAAAGCGATCCTTTTATATTTTTATATATAGTAGTATAGATTATAATTAATTAAATTTTATAAAATTATATTTAAAACATATGGAGTATAAAATTATATAACTATGACGTTTTTATTTTTATTTTTTTAAAATTGATTGATTAATTCAATGTTGTTGATTTAAAATTTCTATATAAAAATTAGTATAAGTGTAATATTAATGATACATTTGATTGGAGTTTTCACATGTTTTAGTTATTTATTAGCTATAAATTAATCACAATCGGTAATTTTTAGTTACTCACATGACTTGTTCATGTCAATGAGAAGAAAAACAATTTGTATATTTTGAAGATGTCTTATTTTTCTACAAGAGTTTTTACTTATCTTTTTAATTACATGTTTAATTTTCACTAATTATTCTTTATCTTATATTTAACTATTTTAAAACATATTTATTAAATAATTTTTTTCCTGCAAAACATAATATTTATTGTTTATAGAAGTTCCGGAAAAGCTATTGTAAGAGCAAATCCTATACTTATTTTAGTAGAAATATAACATTTATAATTTTCAAAATCCGCTATTGAAATTCCTTACCCATTTGGATTTTTTCGAAGTTAAAACACAAATTTTGGAAATTAATTAACCAAAAAATTAATAGAGAATCCTTACATCTTCAATTATCACAATTGAATCATTCAATAAAGTTTGATTTTTTTATGTATTTTTTTAGTTTAATAAATTCAGAAAAATAAATATGATTTGAATTTAAGTGATTATGAATTTCATTAATTTAACTTTTTCAGTTAAAGTTACATTTAACTTTTTATATTAAATTTTTATAAAATTGTTATATGAATATTTTCACTACATGGTAACTAGTCATAATCTAATTTTATTAAAAACTGTGAAGTCACTTGAAAAATGAAAATAAAACACATGATTCTAACATACCGTTCCAAAAACTGTAGAACTTCAAGAATTTCATCTGCAAAAAATAATGTTAGAATGTCATTTAAAAAAAAAAAGAGTAGAAAGGTTTAATAGGAAAGTTTGGTTAATGTACAATTTTATTAATGATTGCCTTAGATGCAAATATCACATAAATATAAGGAAAAAAACCTTCCAATGTTGTATGATAACGGTTTTAATGAAGGCTTCATTCTCGTAAGAAAGTTTGGACGCCATCATAGACAGCAACGCTTTATATTTGGGGTCGCCAGGTTTAATGTTGTTGTCTAATTCAACGCGAGTATCCACATTTCCTAACATCGATCTGTACATCTCCGATGATTTTTCAGGCCACACTAATTTCCCTGCACCATTATACCCTTTTAGATTACCAATTTTTCATGCAAACCAAATTAAACAGAAAAGAACAAAATGAAACCTTTCATAAGATTGAGTAGGAGGCCCGATAAACCACCGTTGTATGTTAAAAGATTCAGAAACGTCACGACCACAATCCCCGTCAGGGCTAAAGGTATTCTCACCAAACTGAGGAGCTTCTGAAGGAGAACCATGCCGAAGACGACCAATCGACGACGAAACCGATGGTTATGCTGCTCCGGAGCGTCGATGAATCTTCTTTGTTTCAATTTAGAGGAAAAAAGTAGACCCAAAAGATCCAAGTAACTTGCTTTTTCCGAGTTGATAATGAAGCAATCGTCGTAAAAACGATTCTTGTTACTAGCCATTGCAAAAAATGAACTAGAGAAAGAGTTGCTTTATCAACGTGTTCTACAAATTGATTATTGAATATTTGCAGGAAACTAGCCAAGGGGATGTTAATATTTATAATGTGCGGTTAACTATCAAGCATGAAAACCTAATGGAAAGACGTTTAGTACAAGCACAGTGAAGCATAGAAATAGAAATGCTTATTTAATCTGCCTTTCCTATTAGCTTTTGTCATTAATGGCTGCAAGTAATCAGGTTAAACAAATCAAAACTCATTTTCACATTGTTTATTGAATGACATTACAGTGTATGTTGATTAGTTTCATCTTTTTATTTATTTTTTATTTTTTATTTTAAATTTGATCCGATGTTTAAAAGTCGAATATAATGTTGGTGTAAAAACTTATAGATTGATTGTGAAAAACACATTCACTTAAACATTCTTAAAAAAGAAACAGAAAACTAAACATTTTAACTTTTTAATAAGTAATAACTCATACTTCATTATTACTGTATAAATTTATATAAGTAAACTTATATATGTTATTAAAATAAAGTCTTTAATAAAAATGAATAAATATTTTCGATTGAGTTTTAACTCTATTGGTAGTATTTGTAACAATGAGGAAGATGTGAACTTGAACATGTTTAAGTATAGTTTTCTTTTAATTTTAAATGGATTATGTTTATGTTTAACCATAAAATATTTTGTCTGTTTTGAAGGACATGCTTGAAGATAAATATTTTTAAAAAAACATTCATGATTAAGTTTATAAAAAAATTATAGGAAAATCAAAATTAACTCTTCAAATGAAAAAAAATTAAGTTAATTTAAGGTGTGATAATTGTTTTTATCATGAACTTATCAAAATGTAAAAATATATAATTGTTTTTCAAAATAATATTTATTCTTTTAAAAAATAAAGGATTTTTAATAATTTTCTAACCCAACTAAAATTGAATTAATGGAATTAATATATAGTATAAATGTATATGTATGATTGTTTTCTATTTTTGTTTTCTGCAATACTATTAAAATAGAATGAAATTATTTGAAAAAAAAGGATATCTTCCATAGAAGTAGAAATTGAATCGTAGTTTGTGTATTTATTTTTCAATGCTATTGACTCTTTACAATATTTTATTGATAAAAGGTAAGTAAAATAAGGTATTTAAATAAATTTGAAGATATGCTTTACAGTAATAATCTTTTGGTAAGAATATTAGATTATAAGGTTACCTACCCTTACCCCAAATAAAACTATGTTTCATAGTTTTTTAAATAATTTGCTTGTTTTATTTATTTCTTTAATTCATTTTTATTAGTGTAGTATGTTACATATATATTTATTTATACACAGAGTTGACAAAATAGGTTCAAACTTAAAAAAGTTCGAGTTCAAGAAAATTTGAACCCAAATTGATTTGAGCTTCAAACTGATTCGAGCCCGAGTTTAGACCCAATATAGATTCAATCTAAAACCTGAAAAATCTAAATTTATAAAATATGTTTTAATATTGTATAATTATAATAAAAATTTATAAATAACAATACATCATTATGTTAAATTAAATTAAAATTAATTCTAAAATCGTTAATTATGAATATAAAATAAACTTTAATGCAATTATTTTATATTGTATAATAATTATTCAAAGTTAATAATTATTTAAATTTATAAAATTTAAAATTAATGATTATATAACATATAATGATATGATATATTAATTTAATGATACGAAAATTAAATTAAACTTAAAGAATTCGCCTAACGAATTTGTTAAACCTTTAGCTAATGATACTTGTAATTCATATGAAAAAGGAACATCAAAACCACTTAGAATAATCTTTCTTTTTAATTTGAGACATTTTGATGAATACAAGCTTGAATTACAAAAATAGTAAAAAAAACATGACTTTTGTGTTTACTTTTAGCAGATTCCAAAAATTCTATAGCGAAGCAAAATAGGTCATTTAAGTGCACATGGACAAAATTTGGATTACTTTTTATTATTTTTATAATACTTTACTTATATTTTAACATTTTATAACATTTTTATGATTTTGTAGTTTGTTAAAAAGATTTTTTTAATTATCGATAATTATTATAATTATTTTATAATATTTAACAACTTTTTAATAATTTTTAAATTTTTTAGAACTACATCTAGAATGAACTAAACAAATAAATGCTCAGATTTAAATAAATTTGAACGTTCTTTTGTCTAGGTTCATTTAAAACATATATTTTTAGTATTTTTATAAATTTTAGGACTTTAATTTTTAATATATGGCACGTGGCATGTCACATCAATATACTTGTCCTAGTGGCATGTCAAGTGTTAACTTCTCATTTGATTTTGTCAATCGTGTAAGCGTCTATTAATAGTCAAAACGGTCAATAACAATTTTCATTATCAGAAGGGCCTAGCAGAATTTTTATTGTTGTTTAGAGCTAATTGAGTGTATTCTTAAGGGCTTAATTGATTTTCTTTTTACTAAGGGCTTTTTTTACCCTTAAACCTAAATATAATAAATATTTTTCAATATTCAAAATTTAATAATAAAATTAAAATTATTCATATATATTTAATAATATAAATAATAAAGATTTTTTTTGTCAATTTAAAATTTTTTTCCAAACTCATGCCTAGATATCATATAATAATGTTAACTATGATTTTCCAAATTTTTTCCCTAGATAATAATTCAAATAAATAATATTTATATACATATCATATACCATAAATATTACATGCAAATAAATAAAAAATATTACATATAAAATTCATAAACATATCATATAATAATATTAAATATGTTTATAAATTTCTTAGATATTATATAATCATAAACATTATATATAATAAGTAATTTTTATTTATGTTATATACAATATTTTTATTAAAATAAAACATCTATATAAAATTTCTTACTTTATTTAAAGTGAATTTGTCCTATACTATCATCATGTAAAAGTTAAACTAACTATTATGATTGAGATTTATAATATATCAAAAAAGATTTAAAATTTGTTTAAGCTTGGCTAACCAACAGATTAGAATTAAGAAACTCTGAGCTCAAAAAATTTGAATCCGAAAGAGCTGAAGTTTAAGAAAAATCAAACCCAAAAAAATTTGAACTCAAAAAAAATTTAAGCCCAAGAAAGCCCGAGCCCTAGTTGATCCAAATTTGAAGATAGCCTAATCTAAGCCCACCCGTTTGTCACCTCATATGAAATACATAGACATGGGAAGAGATCTACTTACATTAGTGTAAGATTATTTTAGTTTTACACATTTTTATAACTTTCTGTGCAATTAATATTTAACAATACAACCGTTGAATTTCTCAATATAGTTGTACTTCATGCACATTTTCATATTGATTTCATATGATTATTATATTGTTCTATGCAATGAATTTGAAAGAAAACGAGAAAATCAAACACAAATATTTTACGTGAAAAACTCCTCCGAAAATTATAAAAGTCACAGGCAAAGAAAATTTCACTAAAATAGTAAAAACTGAAAAGGGGAGTATAAGATGGAGAAACAAATAAACCCTGAACCCGGAATACAAAGGCTCCCCAAAATTCCCACGAACTCTCTAAATTTTATTGTTGTTGTTCTAAAATATTGAGGGTTGCTAAGAGGCCTATTTATATGCTAAAATTCGTGTACAATTATGACTGAAACATCCCTAGAATAATTAGAGTTTAGTTGGGAAAATATATTAGAGTTTAACTAGGAGAAGAAACTTAGTTGTGTAAGGAACACATTGCCACATAATGATGTGGCTATCGGCTTATTGTGACACCAGGCTTTGGATCATCGAGATGACACATCTTCCTCATCTGGATGTCAACTCTGTTTTGTCCAAGAATACAAAGCACACTCCACAAATCTCCACCTTGAATCGTACTTCCGAAACACCTTCTTTGCCAAGCCCCTCCAAGGGCCTAACTTGATCTCTGTCGAATGCTTACTAAGTTCAAACAGTGCCTAAACTTGGAAATTAGAAGACTCTTTGTCATCATGTCTGCTGGATTATTCACTCTGCTGATTTTGAAAATCTGGACATCTCTTTGAGCGACTACCTGTCGAACAAAGTGGTACTGAATATCTATGTGCTTCGTTATTTCGTGAGGCATATGATTTTTCATGATATGTATGGCACTTTGAATATCATAATATATGACAGTCTTGTCATTTCTATCAATCAGCTTCTTGAATAGACCTCTTATCCAAATGGCTTCTTTTACAGCCTATATGATAACCATATATTTAGCTTCTGTAGTCGGTAAAGCCACAGTGGTTTGAAGGGCGGCTTTCTAACTAATATTGCTATTTCTAAAAGTGGACAAATAACCTTTGAGAAATGCTTCACAACCCTTTCTTACGTACCTCTAAGCCGACATCGACGAAATCACAATAGGCAATTCACCCGATTCATCTGATTCAACCCGAAAAGTTCTATTGTTTTGACATTTCAATTCAATAACTCTTCGCCTACAATTCACTACTACATAATGCAGAGTCAACCAATCCATTCAAAGTATCACATCAAACTCATCAAATGGAAAAAACATTAAGTCAGTCGGAAAATAGTGACCCCGAATCATTAAATGACAACTTTTGCAAACTTTATCAACTAAAACATATTTGCCTAAAGGATTCGACACCTTAATCACAACTCAGTGGAATCAACAGGCAAATTCTTACTAGATTCCAAATTCATGCAAATATAGGAATTAGTCGATCCAGGATCAATTAATGCAACTACATTAGTATCATAGAGAGAAAATATACCAGTGATCACATTGGGGGAGGACGCAACCTCACGAGCACTAATAGCATAAGCTCTCGCAAGTGCTCTAGCTTCCGATCTAACAGTTGAATCTTTGAACACACCTCTACTACTGGTCCCATTTCTAGTATTTCTCACTAGCCTCCCTCTAGCAGCAGTGTTACTCAATCTTGCATTCTAAAAATTATCTTTTTCAACCATATCCGGGCAATCTCAAATAAAATGATCTTGGGAGCCACATTTAAAACAAGCCCAGTTATTTATCCTACATTCACCGGGATGTCGTCTACCATAGTTTGGACCTTAGAACCTGAATATTGCTTCCAACAATCTCTGTTGGGATACCCAGCTGAAATATTGGAGCGAGCATACACATATCTTGATTTCTTTGACGAAGACTGAAATGGTTTATTCATCAGCCTTTTCCTTAAATCGCTAGTCTTAAACTCAGCTTTTCTCTTTTCCTTACTCAACTCATCGACCTTTCAAGCTCGTTTGACTAGCACAACAAATTCTTCCAACTCTAAAATTCCAACTAATAGTCTGATATCCTCATTCAACCCATCTTCGAACCTCTTATACATGATAGCTTCTGTCGAAACACATTTTCGAGCATACTTACTGAGTCTAACAAACTCTCGCTCGTATTCAGTCACAGTCCTACGGCCTTGTTTCAATTATAAGAACTCTTTACGTTTCTGATCAATAAACCGCTGACTGATGTACTTCTTTCTGAATTCCTCTTAGAAGAAATCCCAATTAACTCTTTCCCTTGGTACCACAGATATAAGAGTGTTCCACCACTGATATACCGTATCCCTCAAAAGTGACACAACACATTTCAAGCACTCATTTGGTGTGCAAGAAAGTTCGTCAAATACTCGGATAGAGTTTTCAAGCCAGAATTCTGCTCTTTCCGGTTCATCGTTGATATTTGCTCTAAATTCTTCAGCCCCTTGCTTTTGAATCTTATCCACTGGAGGCTTGTTCAGTCTTACCAATTCTACACCTTAGGGAGCTACGAAAACTAATTGAGGGTTAGGTAGGGGAGGAGGATGTTGAGCAGTAGGTTTTGTCCGAACAAACTCGACAAACCACTCATTCATCCTTTGGAAGAAGGCTTCCCTATCCTCTCCTCTTAACTAATCGTCACATGTCTACTTTCGGACTTCACGATCCCTTGGCCGAGTGCCCGCGCATTACTTTCTACATCATCAGCTACTTCTCAGTCGGGATCTGTAATATCCTGAATTAGGGCTTAATCAGAATAGTGGTTTCGTGACCACAAATCCGAGATAGAAATAATTATCTTACAATGGTTTTGATGTTTATGATATGATTGCATGATTGTGTGAAAATTTCGTGATGAAATTATATGCCTAAAGTGCTTAAATTGAAAGTAGGGACTAAATCGAATACGTTGCAAAACTTGCATTCTAGAAGTTTCTAGTATGAAATTGTTTTGGAATATTAATGAGGAGGTCTTAAATAGCAATTTGACCAATTTTAAGTTCATGGACAAAATTAGGACATGGAAGGAATTTTTGGAAAGTTTAGTAGTAAGGGTATTTTGGTCATTTAGTTATTAAAATGAATTAAAAACAAAAATAAAAGCCAATTTTTGTCCATCTTCTTCATTAGGCCGAAATTTCAAGGGTTCTCCATAGCTAGGGTTTGTTTCAAGCTTCCAAGCTCCATAGTAAGTGATTCCAAGCCCCGTTTTTAATGTTCTTTACGTTTTTGGAATCTCGGTAGCTCGATTAAGCTTATGTTAGCAATAATTCAACCTAAGGTTTATATTTGGAAAAATACCCATAGGTTTGGAAAAATACCCATAGGTGAAATTTGTGTATTTTGATGTTTTATGATAGAATATGAGGTTTTAAATTATGTTAGACAACTTGTGCTACTCAGTTTTGAGTGAAAACGAGTAAAAAGGCTTAATCGGCAAAAATACCTAATAGTCACAAGTATATGTTAGAGAGAGAATTTGATGTTTCCATAGAAGGGAAAAGTGATCAGCATGTTATAAAACATAAGAATAAGGAATAAAGTTTAATTCCCGAGCCTAGGGGCAAAAGTGTAATTATGCAAAAGTTTAGGGGCAAAAGTGTAATTTTTCCAAAGTTCGTATTAAATGCTGTTTTGATGAATGTATGTATTAAATAAGATTAATTTGGTATTATAGATCAAGAAAAACGAGATTCAAGTCGTGATCGAGGAAAAGAAAAGATTGTGGACTAAATTGCAAAATCTTTATATTTTGGTACCAAGGTAAGTTCATGTGTAAATAATGTAGCATAAATGTTATTTTTAAGTTATTAATGTTAATTATATGATATGCTGATTTTTAATCGTGAAATATTATGCTTTGTGGTTAATATTGAGTAATATGCAAATTATGTTTACTACTTGATAAATATGAATTGCTACCGAGTATCGGTTCCGATATTCCATGGAAGACGGAAAATGTGAGATCGAGGGAAAAAGCCCGTTTGAACCTTAGGAATAGATTAGGATACAAGTGACATGTCAGTAGGATGGTTGAGCATCCGAACTCGTTGAGTTGAGTCCGAGTTCACCTATGGATGCGAATGTCCGAACTCGTTGAGTTGAGTCCGAGTTCGTGAGATGTAACTAGGCATCCGAACTCGTTGAGTTGAGTCTGAGTTCACTTATGGATGCGAACGCCCGAGCTCATTAAGTTGAGTCTGAGTTCACTTAGGGGCGGGTTACATGGTAGCTTGATTACATGTGAGGCACTTATGTGCAAATTATCCGTGTATCCGAGTTGTATTCCGATGTGTTCAACGGATGAAATTTCTAGTGAAATGGAAGAACACTTAAGATGCAAGTGACGTTTTGGTAAGTGTTGTGAAATGGACACTTTGGACAGGTATGTTCTTAACCCTCGGGTTGAAAATAGATACAAAACGATAAGGTGGTAAGATGATGAATGATGTTTAGAAATGTGATATATGTTTTGGTGATACCATGCTAAAGTTGTTTGGTATATTTGTATTGTTATGTTACTTGTTATTTACATATAAACTTACTAAGCATTTATGCTTACTCCCTCCTCTTTATTTACTGTAGTTTTGAACAAGCCAGCTCGGGAATCGGGACGGGTCGAAGGTTCGATCACACTATCCAAAGGACTTTCATCTGGGTAAATGGCTTGAAAAACTTAAGTATGGCATGTATAGCAATATACTTATTTTGTGTAAATAATTTTATGATATGGCCATGTTTGGTTGAGAAAATGTTTGATATTGATAAGTCATGGTGATGGCTAATTTAGATCATGTTTGATATTATGGAAGTTTAATAGGTTATCTAGTTCATAAAAATTCATGGAAATATGAAACTTGCCTTAAAACAGAATATTTCTGCAGCAATGACATGAATTTGAAAAAGCACTAAAAATAGTATAAATGGAAATAAATAATGAATAAGTTATGAAATTTAAGCTTAATGAGTCTATTTTCATGTGGATTGAACAAAACAGGCATATAAATTATATTTTATGAGATATTTAAACTTTTATGAAATAGGGCCAGAGTGATTTCTGGATCCCCTGCTCTGACTTTAAAAATTCATAATAAATTTTAAAAAAATAATTAGAAGTTGTTATTTATATGTACAGATTCCTTATTGAGTCTAGTTTTAATAGAAAAAAACCTCATAGTCATTTAAATTTTGTATAGAGATATATCTGATTCGTAATACACAGAGGTCAGAGCAGTCGAACCCTGAAACAGGGGATGCTTTAATTAATAAACTGTACTAATTTTCCCAATAAAAACTTCTAGAAAAAATTAGTAAATAGATATATGAGTCTAGATTCATGGAAAATTTACGGATCTTGATTTCGAGTTTCGTAACTCGAGATATGATTTTTCTTGTAACTGTGATGCGAGTAGCTAGAAAGCTGTGAATGTAGAAACAAATGATTTGAAGTTCTTAAATTGATAAATTATGTTCGGTAACCCCTCAAGTTCGACTCCGGCGACGGTTTCGGGCGTGGGGGCGTTACAGGATCCATTTACTATATGAAAACACAATAAATTGTTAGGAGTTGTCACACTATCAAGATTTATATATGGCATGTATAGCTAGACTTTTACACATGCTACGTTTGCCGAGAATTGACTAAACTATAGCTTTGATACCACTAAATGTAACACCTTTTACTCGTATTAGACTTCGAAACAGGGTATGAGGCATTACCAAAATCACATCACAAACAATCATACAATTTCAAGTCATAAATTTTAGTCCAAATCAAACCCATTTGAAATTAATCATAAAGTCCCTATTACGAGTCTACGAGGCCCAAAACATGCTTTGGGAGTGGTCTGGGACTAAACTGAGAACTTTAGAAATTTTTACAAACTTAAAAAATTTTTCCACTAAAAAGGGGTCACATGCCCCTGTGGATATGGGACACGCCCATGTGGGCAAGCCGTGTGGCTACACACACTCGTGTTCTGACCTTGTGTAACTCTCTGACTTGTAACCCATGAACAAATTTAGGTCACACGGCCAAGTCACACGCCCATGTGCTAGGCTGTGTGGAAAATTAATTTTCATAAAATAGGTATAGACTTCACATGGATAGGGCACAAGCCCTTGTTTGAGGTTGTGCAATCCACACAGCAGAGACACGGGCACGGCTGAGACACATGCCCGTGTGCTCAATTCTGAGCATTCTGTTTCTCAAAATTAAGGTGTAGAGGACACACGGCCGGAACACACGCCCATGTGGCAGACCGTGTGTCACACACGGCCTAGACACACACCCGTGTGTCTACCCGTATGGACAAAATAAAGGCTATTTACCAAGCCATTTGCCACCCTTATTCACACATACACTTACGCCAAATCAAAGGCACAAAACATGGCATACTTAGGCACCTAAACATCCAAAATTATGGCTAAATCATATCAATACAATACCATCCATTATCATACTCACAACATTTATCATGTCCCAATTTAATCATGCTAATTCCACGTATACAAAGTATTATTAAACTACTTTCATGACACCTATTTTTATATAAGATCATCATCTCACCAATAAAGCACATTTCCAAACATTTCACATTCATGCCAAAAATCACACTCCATCATACACCAAGCATACTATGACCATAACACCAAAATTTAGCCAATTTAGCCAAAATAAGCCAATTACATGGCTAAATACCAAATCAACTTAAACAAATATAAGCCAATACATTTGGCCAAATCAAATGACATATATAACAAAATGACCAAGTCCCTATACAAGCCATACTTTCAAAATACTAAGATTATCAAATACCCAAAATAACAGTTTTGATAGTGTGAGGTGAATCTCTAACGATCTCCGATCCGAGCTAGCTTGGTGACACTATAAAAACATGGAAAATAAATGGAGTAAGCTATATAGCTTAGTAAGCTCGTATGCAAGAAATAAGCAACCTTACCATGCATATAACATAATTAAATGTACATTTACCATGGTCTCATAATCATAACTTATTCCATCACAAACTTACCTCATATTCATCATTTCAAGCATTCAATAGATATGAGCTTCAAGTACATACCTGTACCCTCTCGAAAGGAATTTACACATAATCTTATCTTTGATATACCCATGAACCACTCGGAATAATAATGTCAGATTCTCGGGAAATTTGCACATTAAGTGCCACAAATGTAGCCAATGCTACCTCAAATCTCATATCACATAGTTGCTCGCTCTCGAGCTATCAACAGGCTTGCTCACACAAGCTGTCAATCAAGACGTAGCTACGCGGTGCTGCTCACATAAGTTGTCAAGTATCCGCAACATATGCCGGTATACTCAGCCATCGGTAGGACGTACAAGACCAACACTCGGATCACATGGTCACATAATACATACTAACCCTAGTGACATGTCACTTGTATCCTACCCTATTCCTAAGGTTCAAACGAGATTTCTTGCTTGTCGAATCGTCTTCGGACTCGTTCATAAGATTAAGCTCATTCACATTTATCAAACATACAATTCATGCAATATTAAAGCAATAAAATAAATCATATTAAAACTTATTTTTAACATACGAACTTACCTCGGTACAAAATGGCTAATTGTTGATTTAGTCCACAACTTTGTTCTTTCCCTAGTCTAGGTCAAAACCTTGTCTTTCTTGAACTATAATACCACATTTAACTTATTCAATCATCACATTATTCAATTAAATCCCAAAAACACCTTATGGAAAAAATTACATTTTTGCCTCTAACTTTTTAACTTTTTAACATTTTAGTCCCTAGGCTTGTAAAATGATTTTCATCCAATTTCTTCATTACCCAAGCTTAGTTGAATCTTTTCATGCTTATAGTAGCTCACATTTTTCATTTATTCACATTTTAACACACATTTTACAACTTTTACAAAATAGGTCCCTATTTGACATTTTCATCAAAAATCAATTGGTAAATGTTGTTTAGCTAACACCAAACATACATTTTCTACCATTAAACATCAAAATACACAAATATTCAACGTGGGTAAAATTTTAGACTTTGATTTTCTTTCAAATTAGTCCTTGAAATAGCTAGATTAGTTTACAACATTCGCAAAAACATAAAAATCAGTGAAAATGGGATAAAGATGGACTTATAATTGAGCTTGAAAGCTTGGAAAACCCTAGCTATGGTTTCTCCTTGTGAATTTCAGCCATGGGGGATCAAATTATAAAAGATGACATCTTTTTATTAGTTAATTTTGTCTTTATTTACCAAATGACCAAAATGCCCTTCACTTAAAACTTTGAAATTTCACCTAGCCATGTCTATTTTTGTCCAACTTGAAGTATAATGGTCTAATTACCTTTTAAGGACCTCCAATTTAAAATTTCATTTCAATTAGACACCTCTAGCTTCTAGAACACACATTTTGCACCTATTGCAATTTAGTCCTATTAGTTATATTGGACACCTTATCGATAAAATTTCTGAATGCAATTTTCACACAATCATTCAATCATACTGTAAGTCTTAAAAAAATAATAAAATAAATATTTTTACTTCAGATTCGTGGTCCCGAAACCATTATTTTGATTTGACCCTAAAATGGGCTGTTACACAGGCCGTGTGCTAGGCCGTGTCAAACCTGTAGGACATACTGACTTATGCCACATAGCCAAGTCATACCCCCGTGTGTGAGGCCTTGTGAAGCATATTGACTTGATTTTAATTTCAACACTAGGGGAGACACAACCGTGTAATATGACCGTGTGTCATACACGGCTGAGGCACATGCACATGTCTCTGTTTGTATAGACAAAAATAGGCTATTTAGCAAGCCAATTTGCCACCCTAAAAACATGTACCTACATCACAATTCAAAGGCACCATCACAAGGCATAATAGGCATGAAATCATTCTCATAACAAGCATATTTCATACCATTTTATTACCCATCAATACAAATCACAAACTACCACAATATGCCATCTAATTTTATACCTAATTCACATATACAATTCAATTAACTAAACATTCCCAAATATGCATCTTTTAGCCTAGTTTCACAAAAAATCCATGTCCAAAAATCATCCCTAACCATCAACCAACTCATTACACAAGACATAAACATATATATACACATGTTTCAACCATACCAAAATAACAACAAATAAGCCATTACTCAAGGCTATATATACAAACCAAAACATATACATTTACAAGCCAATTCAATTAGCCAAAATCATTACCAAAACACAACCAACATGACATAAAGACTTTATACATGCCATATACTTAAAATACCAAAGTTTATAGGTACCAAGTGATAGATGGATAGTGTGAAGCGATCTCCGACGATCCCCGAATCCGAGCTAGCTTGATAACACTATAAAACATAGGAAAAATAAACAAAGTAAGCTATAAAGCTTAGTAAGCTCGTATACAATAAAATTAATTAAATCTCAAGATTATAATCCAACAATTTGAATATATCTACATTTAGCATATATTAGCTAACAAACCTTTCATATACTCAATTATGATTCAATCACATTTTTCACAAGTTTCTCCGAAACAAAGCTTATACATGTCACGTACATACCTGTACCGTCTCATATCATTCTCATACTCAATCATATCTTTGTTTACCCATTGAACCATTTGAAATTGAAGTCGGATACTCAAGAATCTCGTACACTAAGTACCTATACCATGGTCCAATGTAACACCCCTTACCCATATCCAACGTCAGAACAGGGTTCGAGGCATTACCGGACTTACATCAAAACATTCATACAAAACCAGGCCATAAAATTTCATCCAAATTAAAACTTTTCATACACATGCATAACATCCCTTATACGGGCCTATGAGGCCCAAAACATACATTGGGGGTGGTTCTGTACTAAACTGAGAACTTTGGAAACTTTTGGAAAACTTAGAAAATTTCATCATGAAATAGGGTCACACGCCCGTGTGGCTTGGTACACGCCCGTGTCCTCAGCCCATGTAACTCTCTGTTTATGACATCATCACATAAATAAGGACACACGATCAAGGCACACGCCCGTGCCTCCAGGCCGTGTCCCTCACACAATTGAGACACATGGCTGTGTCACAGCTCGTGTGGCCAATTCGAAATTAAAGTAGATGATGCAGGGGACACACGGCCCGTGTGGACAATTTTTAGGCTATTTTCTAAGCCAATTGCCACCCTCAATAACAAACTCACATGCTTACTTTTATAAACCATTAACATGGCACATTTGAACATTCAATCATCCACAAACAATACAAGATCATGGTAACCTCATATCATATTTACATACTTAAAAAATCATGCTTAGTCAAGCTCAAATTTACTAATTCTCATGCATCAAAGTTTATAAGATTACTCCCATATCACACATTTACACCTTAGTTATCAACACATCATCTCACCTCAATTAAACCATCAAGCATTCACCACCAACAATATAGCTCATTACATACACACAATCACAAGCCTCATCTCCATGACATAGGCATATGCATAGTCATATAATCAACATAAGCCACCATTCATGGCTATACACAAATTGAACTATAACCATTATAGGCCAACACATTTGGCCACATTAATAATGGCATAATTACAAAAGATAAAGCCCACATTTGGCCACAATTGTAATGACATAATTACAAAAGATAAAGCCCCTATACATGCTGTATACTTAAGTATTTGAATACTTATACCCAAAATGGTAGCTTGATAGTACGATTGAATCTTCGGCGATCTCCAACTTGAGCTAGCTAAATAAACCTATAAGAGATGAAAAGGAAGGGGAGTAAGCTATAAAGCTTAGTAAGTTCATATGAAAATAATAAGCAATTTATTAACTTGCTTCTCAAGGTAATACAACCATATTTGCATTTTTACTTATGTTCAGGTCAAGCTATTTTCTTGAGTCACAGTCACTAATTTATTTATATCTGAAGCTGCAGAACTCCAAATTAAGTTCTGCTAATTTTCCTTGAAACTAAACTCACATATATTCGTACCATAAAATTTTCAGAATTTTTAGTTTAGCCAATAAGTACAATTTATTCTTTAAGATCACCCGTGTTTCGCTACCCAACAACTTTGACATTTCTTCACTAAAAATTAATTATCTCATATTACGGGACTCGGATGATGTTCCCGTCTATTTTTATTGAAAATAGAATCATTTAGAATTATAAGAATATAAGTTATAACCCATTACTATTTTTGTACAAATTTTAATGATTTTATCAAATCAGAGCAGGGGATTTTGAAATAGTTCTGACTCTGTCTCATACAACTTCAAATATCTCATAATATGAAATTCTTTTGCTTACACCATTTCTTTTATAAGAAACTAGACTCAATAATATTCAATTAGATATTTTATTCAATCTCTAACTCACTCTCTACTATTTTTGGTGTATTTTCAAAGTCGAACTGCTGCTACTGTCCAAAACTGTTTTAGTAAGAAAATGATAATAACTAAATTTACCACACCTTCCTTTCTTTCAATTAGAAATCCATACATTTATAAACTTATATCATTATTCACCAAATTAACACAACATCATTTCAGAATGCTCATGGACTTACCATTCATGGATTTCATATTAAGTTGAGTTCCTGTACATACCTGACCGATCCTTACCATTTCATACATATACATATTGCTATTGCATCTTCGATGTCTCGCACACTATGTACCATACTCGATACCTCGCACGCTAAGTGCTATTCTGAATGTTTCGCACACTAAGTGCTATCCTCGATACTTTGCACACTAAGTGCCATATATATATATATATATATAGCCGAAGCTATCTCAAATTGCACACCAAGTGCCACTTTTAGCTGAAACTATTTCGAACCGCACACTAAGTGCTATTTTAGCCGATAAGTCATTAATCATAACAATAATCACGTATAGACAATTTATACAATATCAAGCATTAAAAGCATAAATTTAACAATGCTTAATACATACGAACTTACCTCGATCGTTAAAACGTTGAAATGGATTGACTAGTCTAAAAATCTATTTTTCCCTCGATATAGACTCATACGAGACTTAACTTGATCTAATCAATGAAATTCAGCTATTTAAATTCATATTCTATTCATTTTAACTCAATTTTGTATTTTGGTAAAATTACTATTTTACCCCTACACTTTTGACCTTTTTACAGATTAGTCCCTAAGCTCGTAAAATGCAAATTTAGTCAATTTCATCATAGCCCAAGCTATCTGAATTTCATAAATGCTCATATCAACCCATATTTTTCATTTATTGACACTTTTACCACGCAATTTATTATATTTCAAAATTTAGTCCAAAATTGACATTTTTGCAAAAATTCACTTAACAAAACTTAATAATCTACCATCAAAGATTTATTTTCTATCATTAAACATCAAGATACTCAAATATTCAACAATGGCATCATCGAAATAGTTTAACAATTTTGAAATCGGAGGTAAGGGCTAGCTAGAACACGAAGCAACTATCTCAAAAATGTAAAAATTATTAAAAGTCGAGACGAAATGAACTTACATGCATGAACAACCATGGCCGAACCTTCAAAGCTTTGAGAACATTATTTTTTTCTCACATTCGGCTATTGATGACGATGATAGCATGTAATTTGGCTTTTGTTTTATTTTATTTTATTATAATTACCAAATACCATATTTAACCTTAATATACATTAATAATTTTCATTATACCAAGCCATGGAATTTCACTATCAACAATTATGGAATAATTACCACTTAAGGACTCCCACTATTTAATTCCATAGCCACTAATATCTTTAACTTATAGAACACAACTTTTACGCTTTGCGCGATTTAGTCCTTTTTGCTTAATTAACTATCAAAACGATAAAATTTTTCAATGAAACTTTAATACCATGTTATTGCCACTCCGTAAATATTTATAAAAATATTTACGACTCGGTTTATAGAAACGAGGTCTCAATACCTCATTTTCTAAACCTACTTGACCTTAGGGTCATATTACTTGAACTTAATAAATCGCTTATAAAAAAAATCACAATATCAAAAACCTTTTTTAAACTCAAAATTAACTCATAAATATTAAATATAATATTTACAAACCTACTCGTTGGATTTGGTGGCCCTGAAACCACTGTTCCGTTTAACCTTAAAAACGGGTTGTTACAACTCTCCCCCCTTTAGGGATTTTCGTCCCTAAAAATCTTAACAGAAGAAATTGCTTCCAAATCTTATGAATCACTTCCACTTTTTCTCAAGGTCACAAGTCGATTTCAGCCTCGCATATCTTTTTTCCATGGCCTTTGTATTGTAACACACAGTGCCAGAGCATATTGTAAAAATTTTGAATTACTCACTCAGAACACATAGCTCAGTTGATCTATCAAATAGGAACTCTGTATATACTAAAACAATCATGCGGATTTTTTTTCCATCATCAGATATTCAATCGAGTAACCATTCTCACAAAAATAAGCAAAGATCTTTCCATTCAGCATCTGTAATTATATCTTCTTTCTCTTTATTCTCTTAATGAAACATATTCCTTGTGTATTACTGAAAATCATAACTTCTTTACTTAATCCAGACTGAACTCAGCACTAAAGCTTCAGTTAATAATACTTTTAACTATTTCCAACTTTGCTAACTCACATCGATCATTCAACTTTCACGAACATGATAATCTCATTAACTAGAACAACTTTAACTCATAACAACATAATTCGGTTAGAATATTCCAATAAGCATAGTTTCGTATCATACTCTCGAGAACATAGTTTCTTTATTCCAACTATCCGTCTACATAGCTTCTTTATTCCAACTATCTGTCTATCTATATACTCATGATTGTACAAAAATTCATCACCATACCAGAGAATCATTTAAATACATATAACTCAATTCACATCTCGACAAATCAGTTTGCGCTGATATAAACAACTGAGTTGATTTCCACTACTACAACCCAAGTACTTGCACTCATTCATAATTCTCTTGTCATGCAAATCAAACTATCTCACAACTATATTAGCTCAAGGAAACAAAGATATTCCGATTAAACTCACTAACCTTAGTCAAGCTTACTCGAGAAAAGGAAACCACTACATATTTCAAGCTTGAGTTTCCATAATTTATGCCTTTGCCGATGACAGTTCTTTACACTGAAAATCAGAGAAATCCAGATACTAGAATTTTCCACATTCCTATTATCAAATCTAGAAACACCTTCAAATAAACATAATCATCACAGATCAAAGAATGCACTTTAAAGATGAGCCATGTCAGATAATCCACACAATGAGGATGATAAGAAAACCCCAGATACGATCTCGCAACAGAAACCCGAGAACATAACTCATAAGAGAATAATAATGAAGACTCGAAAAATTTTCTCAGAGAAAACCAGAAGAAAAATAATACTTATCTATTCTGGAATTCCATTGTAATAGAAATATCATATCTTTCGAGTATACACATAAGACAAACATCATTTGGTAGGAACGAAAAAATAGCCTCACACAAATTTTTACCATCGTCCTTATTCCAACTTAATAGAATAGAATTTCGAAGAGAATAAAGAAATGCCAATCATAAACCAACGGGTCCAACAGTGCTTACGTCTAATATCATTATTAGCTAATATTCTCACACAATAAGAATTTCATCAGAAAGAGAACGATCATATAAACCCCTGAAGACAATTGAATATTTAGAACACCCAGAAAAAGTCACCGTAATTTATTCAACTTTAACCGTTACACACAGACATCTTTACAACTCATTTATCCCTTCTCTGACTAATTTTGTCATCAAGGACCTCGTATTATCCCACTCACTAATGAAAACCAATTCGGAAGGAATCCCAGGAAACATATCTTTAAACTTCATACCTAAATGAGTAGAATAGCTGAGACCAATTTTCTTCTTTAAGTAAAACATTACATACTCTGTATGATCTTTTAAAACATCCCAATATTTCTTCTAAAATTAAGTTCATTTGTTACTCTGTACTCTATTCTGTTTGCATTACTAATTATCCCACCATTGAACTCTTTAATCTCATACTTGTGAGCTTATTCAACATAATTCTCATAAATTTTTTTCATCACAAAAGCAACACTGGTAAGGAGAAGTTGTAAAGCCTCTAACTTGACTCTCATAAACACACACTTATGACTCAACATTCACCGTCAATATAATATCATCACAATCACATAGTTTTCTCCAAGAAAATTAACATATTTATTTTACAATTGTTTCTGTCATCCACAATTTCAAACAGTAAATCTACTTAATCGAACCCAATATCAATATCTAATTAAATTTCAACATTTAACTTCAATTCTACTTACCAACATTTGTCAAATTAAAGAGAGCCTTACGAGTCTGAGTAAGTCGTTTACTTAAAGCCATAGTCTAACTATGGTCTTAGACATACATTGCCAAGGCTCTGCCGTGGTCTTTATTTCATTTGCCATAAC
This sequence comes from Gossypium hirsutum, assembly GCF_007990345.1. Classification (NCBI taxonomy): domain Eukaryota; kingdom Viridiplantae; phylum Streptophyta; class Magnoliopsida; order Malvales; family Malvaceae; genus Gossypium; species Gossypium hirsutum. The sequence continues at coordinate 32,238,115 of NC_053426.1, read as the reverse complement.
TCGGTTATGGTCTTATTAGTTGATTGCCATATGTATATTTAGTAAAAGCAACTATAATTTATATCTCACATAACATTCAATACATACTTCATTATAGTCAAATAAACACATTTTGACATGAAACATATCTATACACAATTCTTTCTTATTTAATATACATAATAAAATATGAATTCACCAATTTTACTTCATTTGCTTCTCACATAAGTTCTGTATGTACCTGTATTACTTATTCTGATCGTACTTTAATTCTCGTCTTGAATATGCCTGTTGAACCATTCGGAATCATTATGGATACTCGATAATCACATATAGATCATACAATGCCATATCCTAGATATGGTCTTACATGTTATCACATATCGATGCCACTGTCCTACACAGGGTCTTACACGAAATCACAATACAATGCCAATGTCCCATACATGGTCTTACATGTAATCACATACCGAGTCGATGCCATGTACTAGACATGGTTTTACACTTACTCTCTTATATCGAGGCCGATGCCATATCCCAGAGATGGTCTTACACTGGCTCTTCCCTTTCTGTGCTGATGCCATGTCCTAGACATGGTCTTACACTGACACATGTCAAGCCGATACCATGTCCCAGACATGGTCTTACACTAGCTCACATGTATTACCATGGTCCAACCATGGTCTTATCCGTCAACTCATCATCGAACAATTGTACTCATTTCCTGCATTCTGCTCAATTTGATCTTCCAATTCAATTTCATATTATCATATTATTTATGATTCCATATCAAAACCATAAAACATAACATTATAATACCTTTAATTTAGCAATTGAAACATAAGAGTTAATCATATAAACACACTGATTATACATCATTCGATAAGTGTACATAAACACACATTCCGTCATATTGAGTAAATTAGCTTATCATTTTCACTTAATCAAATAGATTGGGCACATAACATCATACAAATACCAACACACATAGATAAGCTTATCACCACATAAACTTTCATTTCATTCCACGTTTCCACATTTTTTAACTTATGATTATCACATTGTTTACGATAGCACATAAATACCATGAACTTCTATTCATACCTTTCTCAATTTTGACATATCATAAGCATATTTCAATCCTCTCAATATCATTTTTCTGCATTACTGAAAATAGCTCTGTTGGAAGTCACCTCTGTCTTAACAAAACAATTTCGTTAGAGCTGGGAGATATCACACTATTATGAGTAGTAATATGGCATGTATAGCTAGACTCACATACCATAGGTTAGCCCGAGAATCGACTAAACCATAGCTCTGATACCACTAAATGTAACACCCCTTACCCGTATCCAACGTCAGAATAGGGTTCGAGGCATTACTGAACTTACATAAAAACATTTATACAAAACCAGGCCATAAAATTTCATCCAAATTAAAACTTTTCATACACATGCATAAAATCCCTTATACGGGCCTACAAGGCCCAAAACATACATCGGGGGTGGTTCGGTACTAAATCGAGAACTTTGGAAACTATTGGAAAACTTAGAAAATTTCATCATGAAATAGGGTCACACGCCTGTGTGGCTCGGGACACGCTTGTGTCCTCAGCCCATGTAACTCTCTGTTTATGACGTCATCACAAAAATAAGGACAGACGGCCAAGGCACACGCCCGTGCCTCCGGGCCGTGTCCCTCACACAGTTGAGACACATGGCTGTGTCACAGCCCGTGTGGCCAATTCAAAACTAAAGTAGATGATGCAGGGGACACACGGCCCGTGTGGACAAATTTTAGGCTATTTTCCAAACCAATTGCCACCCTCAATAACAAACTCACATGCTTACTTTTATTAACTATTAACATGACACTTTTGAACATTCAATCATCCACAAACAATACAAGATCATGGTAACCTCATATCATATTTTACATACTTAAAACATCATGCTTAGTGAAGCTCAAATTTACTAATTCTCATGCATCAAAGTTTATAAGATTACTCCCATATCACACATTTAAGCCTTAGTTATCAACACATCAAGCATTCCCCACCAATAATATAACTCATTTCATACACACAATCACAAGCCTCATCTCCATGACATAGGCACATACATAATAATATAATCAACATAAGACACCATTCATGGATATACACAATTTGAACTATAACCATTATAGGCCAACACATTTGGCCACATTAGTAATGACATAAATTGTAACATCCCGATTTTGGGCTTAGTCGGAACAATGGTTTCGGGACCACAAATTCGATGAGAAAAATTTTATTTTTATTATATTTTTATGGTCTAAGATTTCACGGAATGATTTTTTGAAAATTTCGTTCGAAAATTTTGATGTTTGGGCATTCAATTTAGTAAAAAGGACTAAATTATAAAAAGTGCAAAAGTTGAGTTTTACATGTTAGAGGTGTCTAATTGTCATGAAATTTTAAATTGGAGGTCCTTAAATGATAATTAAACCATTTTATAACTTTTTGGAAAAAAATGGCCTTGGTTGGGTAAAATTTGAAAGAATAGTAAAAAGGGCATTTTGGTCATTTAGGAGTAAAATGAATTAAAAGACAAATTTTAAACCCCAAATGTGTCCCTTTCTTCTTGCTACAGCAGAATGTACCAAGAGCAGCCATGTTTAGGGTTTGACCAAGCTTCCAAGCTTAATAGTAAGTGATTCTGAGCTCCGGTTTTAATGTTCTATATATTTTTGAAATCTCGGTAACATGATCTGCTCATTTCTACCATTATTTTGAGCTAGGATTTATGTTTAAAAATTTACCCATGAATGATATGAATGTATTTTGATTTTAATGGTAGAATATGAAGCTTGAAATTGTGTTAAACAACTTTTGCTAAGCGATTTTACGTGAAAACGAGTAAAACGACATAATCGGTAAAAATACCTAATGTTCATAAGTACATGTTAGAGTGAGAATTTGATGTTGCTATAGAAGGGAAAAATGATCAGCATGTCATAAAACATAAGAAAATAGGAAGAAATTTAATTTCTGAACCTTGGGGCAAAAGTGTAAATATGCAAAGGTTTAGGGGTCAAAATGTAAATTTTTAAAAATATGATTTTTAGACCCATATGAATAGTGTAACTAATTATTAGGCGAAATGTGATATTATAGATCAAGGAAATCGAGATTTGGGCTTAAATCGGGAAAATACAAGGTTATGGACTAGAATGGTAAATTGCCATTTCTGGATCCGAGGTAAGTTCCCGTGATTTAATATTGTTATAATTGTATTGAATTTGATGTTAATAGAAATTTGATGGAATATGATATTTAAAAGAAATGGGTGATTATCGAGAATATGAGATCTTGCATATGATGGTCTTGTTTGCATGAGTGGTTGTGCTAAGAGATAGCACAAGTACGTACTCGAAACTCATGAGTACATGTTTGACATGTGAAATGAAATGGACTTGTGAAGTGAGTGCAAATGAAATAAGTTTTAGTATTGTTCAATTAATGAACACAAACGGTGATTTGTGGTTGATGAATTGAGATTAAATGAGGAAATCTTGGTTGAACCTTCAGAATGAAAAAACGTGGTGCTAAGTGGATATACCACGGTTATACCTGTAACGTGGTGCTAAGTGGATATACCAAGATTACACATATTGATACATGTAACGTGGTGCTAAGTGGATATGCCATGGTTACATATATTGATTCATTAACGTGGTGCTAAGTGGATATACCACGGTTAAACATGTAACATGGTGCTAAGTGGATATGCCACGGTTATTCATGTTAATTTGAAAAGTGGCGCTAAGTGCGTATGCCACAATTACATGTTAGCCCAATAGTGTGGAGCTATGTGCTAAAACCACTGGATATTATTACTTTTCGAAGTGTTCACTGGGAGAAACAAGTTTGCTAAATGAAATTTAACTTGAAAAAAAAATGTGGGATAATACCGGAATATGAATAAATGAGTTTTGAATTATGAGGTAGATATGTGATTGAATTTTTGATAAGATGAATATGGATAAGTGTTATCTTGAAAGTTGATAATAAGAAATTTTAGTAAAGGAATGAAATTTGGGATAAACAGTCTAAAACAGCAGCAGGGGAGTGACTTTGAAAAATCACCAAAAATAGTAGAAGTTGAAATAGAAGTGGAATGAGATATGAAATTAAATCTTATTGAATTTATTTTCATATAAAAGAAACAGAGAAAACAAAGGACTTCTGTATTTTGGGATATTTATATTTTTGTAAGACTGGTTTAGATTGATTTCGTGATCCCCTGTTTTGAATTGTAAAAATCATTAAAAATTGTAAAAAAATACTTAAGGAACATAATTTATATGGTGGGATTAATTATTGAACTTATTTTCAAAAAAAAAAAGAAATAAGAACCTTATTTGAATTTGGTAGCAAAAGATAACTAAATTTTAGTGAAGAGTGGTCAAAGCTATCAAACAGCAAAACAGGGGAGATTTTAAATAATAAACTGTACTTATTGGCTAGACCAAAAATTATTAAAATTTTATGGTAGAAATATATATAAGTCTAGTTTATGGGAAAATTTACGGATCTTAATTTTTAGTTTTGTAGATCTAGATATAAATGATTTAGTGACTGTGACTCAAGAAAACAACTTAACCAGAACATGTGTAAATGTACAATTGGGATAGTTTTAGTATGGAAAGCATGTTAGTAAATTGCTTATTATTTTCATGCGAGCTTACTAAGCGTAAAGCTTACCCACTCCTTTCCATTTATTTTAGTGTTGTCAGGTTAACTCGAGGTTGGAGATCGTCAGAGGCAGCATCACACTATCAAGCCAACACATTGACAGTATAAACACATATGCTAGAATTATCAAGTGAGTGGCATGTATAGGGACCTAGTTTTATAACATGTGTTGTTATAATTTGGCCAAATATATTGTTCTTTAGTGAGCTAATGATTTTGACTTAAAAATCTAGCTATTCATGTTATGTCTGATATTGGTGATGTGCATATGCTTGTTTGCCATGTATGGTTGGTAATATGTTATGTGTTGTTGTAAGAATGTCATGCTTGTGTCTTGATTGTGAATATATAATTACTCAAATATGCCATGTAAATTGCTATGAAAATGTATAAGTGTATGTAGGTAATTAAGGGTGACAATTGGCATGGAAAATGGCCTTGAAATTGACCACACGGCCCAATCCACACGGGTGTGTGACTCTTCGAAGCAAGAAAATTAGTTAAGTTGCCCAAAGATTTTCAAAGTTCTTGGTTTAGTCCCGAACCACCTTTCGAAGACCTATATAAGAGACGATATGCATATCTTCAAGATGTTTTAATTTTTGGTGAAATTTTATGGCCCGATTTTGCATGTTGTGAATGTTTAAGTCTGGTAACGCCTCAAACCCTGTCCCGACGTTGGATACAGGTGAGGGGTGTTACATAATTACAAAAGATAAAGCCCCTATACATGCCATAGACTTAAGTATTTGAATACTTATACACAAAATGGTAGCTTGATAGTATGATTGAATCTACGACGATCTAAACTCGAGCTAGCTAAATAAACCTATAAGAGATGAAAAGGAAGGGGAGTAAGCTATAAAGCTTAGTAAGTTCATATGAAAATAAAAAGCAATTTATTAACATGCTTCTCAAGGTAATACAACCATATTTGCATTTTTACTTATGTTCAAGTCAAGCTGTTTTGTTGAGTCATAGTCACTAATTTATTTATATCTAAAGCTAAAGAACTCCAAATTAATTTCCACTAATTTTCCTTGAAACTAGAATCACATATATTTTTACCATAAAATTTTCAGAATTTTTGGTTTAGCCAATAAGTACAGTTTATTCTTTAAAATCACCCCTATTTTGCTGCCTGACAACTTTGACCTTTCTTCACTAAAAATTAATTATCTCATAGTACGATACACGAATGATGTTCTCGTCTATTTTTATTTAAAATATACTCATTAATAATTATAGGAATATAAATTATAACCCATAAATATTTTTGTACAAATTTTAATGATTTTCTAAAATCAGAGCAGGGGATTTTGAAATTGTTCTGACTCTGTCTCACACAACTTCAAATATCTAATAATATGAAATTATTTTCCTTACACCGTTTCTTTTATAAGAAACTAGACTAAATAAGATTCAATTAGATATTTTATTCAATCTCTAACTCACTCTCTATTATTTTTGGTGTATTTTCAAAGTTGGACTGCTGCTGCTGTTCAAAACTGTTTTAGTAAGAAAATGATAATAACTAAATTTACCACAACTTCCTTTCTTTCAATTAGAAATCCATACATTTATAAACATTTATCATTATTCACCAAATTAACCAACATCATTTCAGAATGCTCATGGACTTACCATTCATGGATTTCATATTAAGTTAAGTTTCTGTACATACCTGTACCGATCCTGACCATTTCATACATATACATATTGCCATTGCATCTTCTATGTCTCGCACGCTATGTACCATACTCGATACCTCGCACGCTAAGTGCTATTCTAAATGTTTCGCACACTAAGTGCCATCCTCGATACTTTGCACACTAAGTCCCATTTATATATATATAGCCGAAGCTATCTCAAATTGCACACCAAGTGCCACTTTTAGTCGAAGCTATTTCGAACTGCACACTAAGTGCCATTTTAGCCGATAAGTCGTTAATTATAACAATAATAACGTATAGACAATTTATACAATATCAAGCATTAAAAGCATAAATTTAACAATGCTTAATACATACGAACTTACCTCTATCGTTAAAACGTTGAAATGGATCGATTAGTCTGAAACTCTATTTTTCCCTCGATATAGACTCGTACGAGGCTTAACTTGATCTAATCAATAAATTCAACTATTTCAATTCATATTCTATTCATTTTAACTCAATTTAGTATTTTGGTAAAATTTCTATTTTACCCTACACTTTTGACCTTTTTACAAATTAGTCCCTAAGCTCGTAAAATGCAAATTTAGTCAATTTCATCATAGCCCAAGCTATGAGAATTTCATACGTGCTCATATCAGCCCATATTTTTCATTTATTCACACTTTAACCACACAATTTATTATATTTCACAATTTAGTCTAAAATTGACATTTTTGCTAAAATTCACTTAACAAAGCTCAATAATCTACCATCAAAGATTTATTGTCTATCATTAAACATCAAGATACTCAAATATTCAACAGTGGCATCATCCAAATACTTTAACAATTTTGAAATCGGAGGTACGGGCTAGCTAGAACACAAAGCAACGATCTCAAAAACGTAAAAATTATTAAAAACCGAGACGAAATGGACTTGCATGCATGAACAACCATGGCCGAACCTTCAAAGCTTTGAGAACATTATTTTCTTTCTCAGATTTGGCTATTGATGAAGATGATAGCATGTAATTTGGCTTTTGTTTTATTTTAGTTTATTATAATTACCAAATACTTTATTTAACCTTAATATTCATTAATAATTTCCATTATACCAAGCCATGGAATTCCACTATCAACAATTATGGAATAATTACCACTTAAGGACTCCCACTATTTAATTCCATAGCCATTTAATAGCTTTAACTTATAGAACACAACTTTTACGCTTTGCGCGATTTAGTCCTTTTTACTTAATTAACTATCAAAACGATAAAATTTTTCAACAAAACTTTAATACCATCTTATTACCACTCCGTAAATATTTATAAAAATATTTACAACTCGGTTTATAGAAACAAGGTCTCGATACCTCATTTTCTAATCCCACTTGACCTTAGGGCCATACCACTTGAACTTAATAAATCGCTTATAAAACAAAAATCACAATATCAAAAACCTTTTTTAAACTCAAAATTAACTTGTAAATATTAAATATAATATTTACAAACCTATTCGTTGGATTTGGTGGCCCCGAAACCATTGTTTCGATTAACCCTAAAAACGGGCTATTACACCCAAAGCCAAATCAAGGTAGCTTATATCCAAAATTCTGATATCATGGCTTCAAGTTAAATCAGACGATATTCATGCCCCAAAGCCAAATCAGTATAACTTACACCTGAAGTGCTAATATCATGGCCCGAAGCCAAATCAATGAAGCTCCTAATGACATGTCACTAGTATCCTAAACTATTCTTAAGGTTTAACTGGGATATCAAATGTCGAATTTCCATCGAGTCAATGTCAAACTTATCTGAAGTCTCGTATTCACAACTTATATAATATCAAAGCATTTAAAATACACTTATAATGAAATTTATCACGTACGAACTTACCTCGGATGTGAAAACGACGAAATAAGTCGATTAATTGATAACTTTAGTTTTCCCCTATCTACATCTAAATTCCGCTTTTCTTGATCTAAATATATTCAAAATTTACTTATTTAATAATCTCTTTATTCAATTTAATCCAAAACACACATTTAAGCATATTTACACTTTTACCCCTTAAATTTCACAACTTTTACAATTTAGTCCTTATTACACAAAATCATGATATTTCTTTAATACCCATGATAGCTAAATTACTGTAATGCCCCTAGCAGCCCACATTTATCTTTTCACACATTTAACCACACATTTTCACATTTTCACAAATAAATCCCGATTTTGCATTTTTACTCAAAATCACTTTACAAAATATGTAAATCTAGCAACAAGATTTCATATTTCATCATCAAGCATCAAAACACATGTTTATTCATAAATGGTAACTTTCTAAACCTTTAATAGTTTTGCAAATTAGTCCCTAGGCTAGCTAGACCTAGTTGCAACGATCTCAAAAACATAAAAATCATTAAAAAGGGGACAAAAATGGACTTACATTTGAGCTCCAAAGTGATCAAATACTTCAAACCCTTAAATGGTTTATCCTCTCTTCAATTTCAGCAATAAGAGAGAAAGATGAACAAATTTTTTAACTTTGGTTTTACTTATTATTAATTTATTACTAGATTACTTATTTAACCTTGGCTATTAATATTAAAAACATTTAATCTCTTGTCCATATTTGTCCATTTAATTTAAAAATGGTATATTTACCACATGAGGACCTTAACTTTAAGGTTCTATAGCTGTTTAACACCTTTAGCTAATAAAACACTATTTTTGCACTTTACGCGATTTAGTCCTTTTTATCAAATTAAGTAATCAAACGACAAAATTTCTTTTTGAAAATTTCACAAAATAATTTTATCATGCCACGGAAATTAAAATATTAAAATAATAATTTTGATTTCAGATTTTTGGTCTCGAAACCATTATTTCGGTTTGACTAAAAATGGGCTGTTACAATTAATAATAATTTCTTTGAGGCATTTAAGGTCGTAATCCATTATCTATTTGTTATAGGAAATTAGGAAATATGTGATGGGTAGGATTGTAAACAATATGAATAGATGTAACAAATGGGATAAAGTTTTTTTGTCCTACAATATATGAGAAAGTGCATCATAATAAGGAGCTAGGTTCATATTGTCATGTAAGATGGAGTGGATTATAAGGGATTGAATTTTAATGTAGGGGAGAAATGGTTGTTGTTTACCTTCAAAGATGGTCATGTTGCCAGAGGACAAAAGACCACACTCATATCCCATGTTTACATGTATTTGTTATTTTTTGGACAAAATGACCTTGAAGGTTATGTGTATAGAGGTTATAACAAATAAATGTACCAAAATTTGTATGGATTTTTTGTACTTGCTATTCCAAGTGATAAATATTAGGTCAAAAAAACATAGGACTAGTTGACCCTTTTGTCCTAAGAAAGATGCCTAGAAAGCCTAAAACGAAAAGAATGAAGGAGCCTAAAGAAAGTAGTTGTGGTACTAGATTATCTAGATATGAAAGAATAATTCATTGCCAGAAGCACTTCTAGGTTGAACACAATACTAGGAGATCTTCAAATTCAAATGCCAATGTAAGTCTTAATAACTCTAAACCGTAATTTATATTCAATTGTAATTTCTGGTAAATAAATATAAGTATCTTTTTTTTTGTAGTCAAAAGAAGCAATAACATCTCCGATAACAAATCTAACTACTTGATACTAAACATTAGCAAATGTATGTTATTAGACCAACATGGGACCCTCAACAGGTTAGTCCATAGCTTCAACATATTTAATAGCTCTACCAACTCCAGTGTTTTAGGTAACCTTCAGAAGTTTAGATAATTTAGTAACTTAAACTATTTTTCTAATTTTATTCAAAATTTTGCAAGAAGATGACCTATTTGAAATCTAAAAGCCATCTTTCAATATAAAGTTCCAACTCTGATAGTTACATCTCCCGCATAACTTGTGATGCAATAACATCAACAAGAATAGATGTAAATCTTAGATACACATATAAATTATGTATCGTGGTGCAATATGGATTATTCCTAAACATGGTTGAATACGTAAGGCCTATTCATTATATATGATGGACCTCTAAAAGCTTAGTCAACCCAACTAAGGCATTTAACAGAGCTAATTCTTGCAACAAAGCCAATCCACTATGCACAACCAAGGCCTTCAACACAACCAATTTCTTTACAAGAAAAATCTTAGGGAAATTTAGTAGGAAGGGAAAAGAAGATAATGCAAGGAATATGCCTCTACACTAACTTGGTGTAATAGCTCGTTTTTGGTCAAATTAGAATAGTGGTTTTGAGACCAAAAATCCTATATCAAAATAATTATTTTATTATTATTTTAATGTTTAAAACATGAAAATATTATTTTGTGAAAGTTTTGTTTAAAAAATTTATCGTTTGATTGGTCAATTTGATAAAAAGGACTAATCGCGTAAAGTGCAAAAGTACTGTTCTTTTAGTTAAAGGTATTCAATAGCTATAGAACCATAAAAATAAGGTCCTTATGTTTTAATTGGACCAATATTAAAGTAAGTGGACATTAATGTACATGAAATGAATGATATAAATGTTTTATCATTAAGGTTAGTTTAGTAATTTGTCAAATAAGGTTAATTAAATAAAACAAAACAAAAATTATTCTTATTATCATTTTCGTTGGCTGAATGAAGCATGGAGAAAAGCCATTTTGAAATTTTCAGCTACTTTGATACTCAATTGTAAGTCTGTTTTTGTTTTGTTTTTAATAATTTTTACGTTTTTGAGATCGTTGCAACTAGGTCTAGCTAGCCCAGGGAGTATTTTGGAAAAATGTTAAAGATTTTGAATGATACCATTGATGAATACATGTGTGTTTTGATGTTTGATGACAGATTATGAATATTTGTTATGAATTATACAAGTTTTGTTAAGTGATTTTTAGTGAAAATGCAAAATAGGGATTAAATTGAGAAATGTTGAAACTTTGTCATTAAAATGTGAAATAAATGAAAAATATGGGATGCTAGGGGCTTAATAGTAATTTAGTTAGCATGGTTTTAATTTGAATTTCATTAATTTGTGATTTTATGAAATAAGGACTAAATTGTAAAAAATGTGAAATATTAGGGGTAAAAGTATAAATGTGCTTTAAAGTGTGTTTTGGGCTAAATTGAATAGAGAGATTATTAAATGAGTTAATTTTGAATATATTTAGATCAAGAAAAGCAAAATTCAGATCTAGATTGAGGAAAAGATAAAGTACTTGATTAATCAGCCAATTTTATCGTTTTTGAGTCGAGGTAAGTTCGTATGTAAGAAATTTCATTATAAGTGTATTTTAAATGATTTGATATTTTATAAGTTGTGAATACAAGACTTCAGATAAGTTTGACATTGATTCGATGGAAATTCGACATTAGAAATCCCGATTGAACCTTAGGAATAGTTTAGGATACTAGTGACATGTTATTTGGAGCTTAATTGATTTGGCTTAAGGCCATGATATTAGCAGTTCAGGTGTGAGTTATACCGATTTGGCTTCGGGCCATGAATATCGACTGATTTGACTTTGGGCCATGATATCAGAATTTCAGATATAAGTTATTTTGATTTGGCTTCGGGTCATGGTATAGGTAACTTCTATTTTGAATGGTTCAACGGGTAAATGAAAGATGAGAATATGTATGAGATTGATACGAGATGGTATAAGTATGTGCATAAAACATATTAGTGTTGAATTGAAGAAATGATGATGAAAGTATATAGTTTTGTGAATGAGTAACTGAAAGGTTTGTTAGTTGATGTGAATTCATGTATCTATAATCACTTGTTGAATTATGTGTATATGATTATATCGAGTTTATTTCATAGGAGCTTACTAAGCTTTAAAGCTTACATCGTTTTTTTCTATGTTTTATAGTGAATTCAAAGCTAGCTCGGATTCAAGGATCGTCGGAGATTGCCTCACACTATCCACCTATCATTTGGTACCTATGAACTTTGGTATTTTAAGTATATGGCATGTATAGGGACTTTGAGTCATGTTGATTATGTTATGGTAATGATTTTGGCCAATTGAATTGGCTTGTAAATTTACATGTTTTGGTTTGTATACATAGCCTTGAGTAATGGCTTATTTGGGTTTTTTTGCTATGGTTGAATAATGTATTGATATATGTGTTTATGCTTTGTGATATGAATTGTACAATGGTTGGGTGATGATTGATGGCTATAGGTATTATAAGTGTTCAAATGGTGAAATTGTAGACATTGGTATGCTTGTGAAATTAGGCCAAATAATGCATATTTGAGTTTGGTCACTTTTATGTTTGAAGTAATTGGAATTTGGTATATTCTGAATGAGTAAAACATGAGTTTATAAGTATGTTGGTTGTTAGTATTGGAAACGGTATGATTTAGCCTTGATTGAGGTTAAAATAGATGTTCATTTATGCTATAAATTTGTACCATTTGGGTTTTGTAGGTACATACAATTTTGGGTGGCAAATTGGCTTGGTAAATAACCTATTTTTGTCCACACGGGCAGAGACATGAGTGTGTGTCTCAACCGTGTGTGACACCCGGTTATATTACACTGCCGCGTGTCCCCTAGTGTGTTTTAGAAATCAAGTCAGTATGCTCCACAGAGCCTCACATACGGGCGTGTGACTTGGCCGTATGGCATAAGTCAGTATACCCTACAGGTTTGGCATGGCCTAGCATATGGCCTGGCATACAGGCGTGTGTGGCCACTTCAAAGGGCACACGTGTTAGACATACAGGCTTGTGGTTGGCCGTGTGACCCAAGTCAGTGAGCTCATTGGTTTGGACATAGGGTAGGCCAGGGGCTGCGACATGACTATGTGCTCCCACTTCGAATGTCTATACGGCTTGTGACACGGGCGTGTCTAGTGGCTATGTGAGACACACGGTCTAGACACACGGGTATGTGTCCTCTATTTTGGGAAAAAAATTCAAGGTTTCATGAAAGTTTTTTAAGTTTTTAGTTTAGGCCCAAACCACTCCCAAAGCATATTTAGGGCCTCGTAGGCTTGTATTAGAGACAAATTGATTGAGATTGAATAATTAATGTATGAATTTATTAAATGTGTTGTAAGTTCGGTAATGCTCCAGAACCCTATTCCAATGTTGAATACAGGTGAAGGGTGTTACATTTACTAGTATCAGAGCTACGGTTTAGTCGATTCTAGGACTATAGTAGCTAATGTGAGAGTCTAGCTATACATGCCATATATAAACTGTGATAGTGGGATGAATCTTGACATTTAAAAATGTGTTTTCATATAGTAAATGGATCCCAATCGAGCTATAGCTAATGAGGTTGAAAGTAATGTGCCAGCTCCCACTCAAGGGATAGCGCCTTCTGAATCTAGACTCGTAGCGGGTAGCCAAGGAGGAGAGGCTAAAGCAGGCTTCTTCCAAATGATGAACGAGTGGTTTACACAATATATTCGAACGAACCTGGTTGCTCAATAACCTCCACCCCTTCTTAATCCCCAACCAGTTCCCGTAGTTCCTCAAGGTATAGAACTTTTAAGATTTAATAAGCCTCCAGTTGATAAGATTTGTAAAAACGGGGCTAAAGAGTTCAGAGCTAATGTTGTCGATGATCCTGAGAAAGTTGAGTTTTGCCTTGAAAACACTATCAGAGTATTTGATGAGCTTTCTTGCACACAGCGGAGTGTTTAAAATGTGCTATATCACTTCTGAGGGACACTACATACCAGTGGTGGAATACGTTAGTATTAGTGGCACCGAGAGAGAGAGTCATTTGGGAGTTCTTTCAGACTGAGTTCTGGAAGAAATACATAAGCCAATGGTTTTTGGATCAAAAGCACAAAGAATTTTTAGAATTGAAACAGAGCCATATAACCGTAACTGAGCACGAGAGAGAATTTGTGTGGTTGAGTAAATATGCTCGAGAGTATGTTTCTACCGAAGAGATCATGTGCAAGCAGTTTGTTAACAGTTTGAATGAAGACATTAAACTCCTGGTTGAGATTTTAGATTTGAAAGAATTTTTGGTAGTAATTGACCGAGCTTGTAAAGTCGAAGATTTTAGCCAAGAAAAGAGGAAAGCTGATTCTGAGGCTAGGGATTCGAGGAAAAGACCGATGAATAAACCTTATCATTCTTCATCAAAGAGATCCTGAGATTCGTATAGTCGATCGAACGCATCTGTGGGATACCAGAATAGAGATCGTGGAAATCAAGATGTGATTCCTAAAGCTCAAGCAACTTCTGTCTCGATCATTGCCAGTGTAAGAAATAACAAACCCGAGTGTCAACAGTGTGGAAGGAAACATTTTAGAGAATGCTGGAATAAGAGTAGTAAAGATTTTTTTTAAATGTGGTTCACCAGATCATTTTATTTGAGATTGCCCAGGGTTATCCGATAAAGATAAATTTCAAAATGCAAGACCGAGCAATACAGCTGCGAGAGGGAGACCACTTAGAAATATGAGGAATGTGTCTAGTGGCAGAGGTGTGACTAGGGATTCAGCTATGAGATCCAAAGCTAGAGCACCAACCAGAGCTTACACTATTCGCACTTGTGAAGAAGCATCATCACCAGATGTTATCACCAGTACATTCTCTCTTTACGATACTAATGTGATTGCTTTAATTGATCCTGGATCGACACATTCATATGTTTGTGAAAATTTAGTGTTTGGTAAGAAATTGCCTGTTGAAATTACTGAGTTTATCATTAAAGTATCAAACCCCTTAGGCAAGTATGTTCTAATTGAAAAAATTTGCAAGAACTATCCTTTAATGACTCGAGGTTACTGTTTTTCGGCTGACTTGAAGTTTTTACCATTTGATGAGTTCGATGTGATTCTGGGTATCGATTGGTTGACTCTACATGATGCTGTTGTGAATTGTAGATGAAAGACTATTGAATTGAAATACTAGAATAATGAAATTCTTCAGATTGAATCTGATGAGTCGGGTGGATTACCTATAGTGATTTCATTGATGTCAGCGCAGAGATATGTGAGAAAAGGTTGTGATGCGCGTAGCATATGTTTTAGATGTCAAATTGTTTGAAAAGATGATTGAATTGGTGCCTGTAGTTTATGAATATCCGATGTATTTCCAGAAGAATTGCCTGGGTTGCCACCAGACAGAGAGGTTGAGTTTGCTATTGAGTTAGTACCGGGAACTTCACCAATATCTATAGCTCCGTATAGAATGACTCCGATAGAGTTGAAAGATTTGAAAGCTCAGTTGAAAGAACTAATAGATAGAGGTTTTGTACGACCGAGTTTTTCACCTTGGGGTGCACCAGTATTGTTTGTAAAGAAGAAAGATGAAACAATGAGAATATGTATTGACTATCGTCAGCTCAACAAGGTTATGATAAAGAATAAATATCCTTTGCCAAGAATAGACGATTTGTTTGATTAATTAAAAGGTGCAACAATGTTTTCAAAGATTGATGTGAGATCTGGTTATGATCAGTTGCAAGTTAAAGACTCAGATGTGCCGAAAACTGCATTCAGAATGAGGTATGAACATTATGAATTTCTTTTTATGCCTTTTGGACTAACTAATCCTCCTACCATTTTTATGGATTTGATGAATCGAATTTTCTGACCGTATTTAGATAGATTTGTTGTTGTATTCATTAATGACATTCTGATCTATTCTTAAGATGAGTCTGAACATGTTGAGCATTTGGGTATTGTGTTGTAAATCTTGAGAGATAAGCAACTGTATGCTAAATTTAGCAAATGTGAGTTTTGGCTTAGAAAAGTCAAATTTTTGGGGCACATTGTTTCAGCAGAAGGTATACGAGTTGATCCGAGTAAGATTTCGGTAGTTGTTGACTGGAAACCACCTAGAAATGTATTCGAGGTCAGAAGCTTTCTAGGATTAGCTGGCTATTATTGATGTTTCGTTAAAGAGTTCTTGATGATTGCTACACAAATTACCAGACTACTTCAGAAAGATGTAAAGTTTGAATGGTCCGAAAAATGTCAACAGAGTTTCGATCAATTGAAAGCATTGTTAACTGAGGCACCAATGTTGGTTCAACCTGAGTCGGGTAAAGAATTTGTGATTTACAATGACGTGTCATTGAACAATTTGGGTTGCGTGTTGGTGCAAGAGGGAAAAGTGATAGCTTATGCTGCCAGACAGTTGAAGCCGCATGAAAAGAAGTATCCAATGCACAATTTAGAGTTGGCCGCTATAGTTTTTGCATTGAAAATTTGGCGTCATCATTTGTACGGTGAAAAATTGCCACATCTTTACCGGTCATAAAAGCTTAAAGTATTTAATGACTCAAAAGGATTTGAATTTACGACAATGGAGATGACTTAAGTTATTGAAAGATTACGAGTTAGTGATTGATTATCACCCGGGGAAAGTAAATGTAGTTGTAGATGCTTTGAGTAGAAAATCGTTGTTTCCCTTGAGAACAATGAATACACAGTTAACATTATTTGATGATGGTTTCATTTTAGCTGATTTAAAAGAAAAACCAGTATTTCTTCAGCAAATTTGCTAAGCTAAGAAATGTGATAGTGAATTGCAAGCTAAAAGAGTGCAATGCGAGTCGACTAGTGATTCAGAGTACCAAATCGAATCTGATGATTGCTTAATGTTTCGAGATAGAATCTGCATACCGAAAAATCCAGAGTTGATTCCGAAAATTTTATACGAGGCACATAGTGGTTGTTTATCCGTTCATCCTAGAAGTACTAAGATGTACAATAATTTGAAATAATCGTATTGGTGGTCCGATATGAAACGAGATATTTCAGAATTTGTATCTAAATATTTGATTTGTTAACAAGTCAAAGCTAAACACCAAGTACCTTCGAGATTGTTATAGCCTGTGATGATACCAGAGTGAAAATGGGATAGAGTTACAATGAATTTCGTATCGGGATTGCCTTTGTCTCCGAAAAAGAAATATGCTATTTAAGTTGTCATTAATCGATTAACGAAATGAGCACATTTCATTCCAGTACGTTCTGAATTCTCACTTGATAAATTGGCTGAGTTTTATAATTTTGAGATCTTTAAATTGCACGAGGTGTCAGTTTCGATTATTTCAGATAGAGATCCGAGGTTTACTTCACAGTTTTGGAAGAAATTGCAAGAAGCTCTGGGTACGAAGTTGAATTTTAGTACAGCTTTTCATCCTCAAACTGACGGACAGTCTGAACGAGTAATTTAGATCCTCGAAGATATGCTCTGATCTCGTCTTTTAGAGTTCGAAGGCAACTGGGAGAAATATTTGCCGCTGGTTGAATTTGCATATAATAACAGTTTTCAATCTAGCATAAATATGGCGTCGTATGAAGCATTGTATGGTCACAAATGTCGGACTCCATTGTATTGGACCGAGCTTAAGGAGAAACAATTTTACGGGGTTGATTTGGTTAGAGAAACTGAAGAGAAAGTAAAAGTAACTCGCGACTATTTGAAAGTAGCTTCAGATCGTCAGAAATCGTACACGGATTTGAAACGAAAAGACATTGAATTTCAGATCAGTGACAAAGTGTTCTTAAAAGTATCCCCGTGGAAGAAAATACTTTGTTTTGGTCACAAAGGCAAATTGAGTCTGCGATTCACCGAGCCATATGAGATTATTGACCAAATAGGGCCAGTGGCATATCGGCTAGAATTATTGATTGAGTTTGAGAAAATCCATAATGTGTTTCATGTATCAATGTGCGCCGTTATCGATCAGATCCATCACATGTAATTTCTCCATTAGAGATTGAAATTCAACCTGATATGACATAGCATGAAGAACAGATCAAAATTTTGGCTAGAGAGATTAAAGAGCTAAGAAATAAATGCATAGCTTTAGTGAAAGACTTGTTGCAATGTCACGATGTTGAAGAGGCTACGTGGGAGCCCGAGGAAGCTATGAGAAAATAGTACCCTAACATATTCACTATGTAACAGCCCGATTTTGAGGCTAGTCAGAATAGTGATTTCAGAGCCATTAAATCGAGGTCAAGGAAATTATTTTAAATGTTATTTTATGTATTGTAGCATGATTAGATAAGTACAAGAAAATTTTGGTGAATTAATTTTAGCAATTGCTTGCCTAATTGTGAAAAAGGACTAAATCACATAAAGTGCAAAAGTCCTATTTTGCTAGATAAGAGTGTCAATTAGCTAAAGAACCTAATATGGGGGCCTTAAAGAGCAATTAGACCCCCTAATTCTTAGGTTGGCCGACCATAAGGGACAAATTGATGGGAAAGTTAAAATTAGGTGGTGTTTGGTCACCAATTTTGACTAGTTTGAATAAAATAAACAACAAAAGGTTTCATCTTTTTCACTCTTTCTTCTTCCAAAGATTGGCCATTGGAGGGGTTTTTGAAGCTCGAAAATTTCAGGTACTTTAAGCGATCACAAGTAAGTGGCTTTCATGACTTTTCTTCATGATTTTTACATTTTTGGACCCTTTGAGGCAAGAGCTTTTAAATGAATGGGACTATTTTGCAAAATGGTTGTGTAACACCCCTATCCCGTAACCGTCACCGGAATAGGTAAGGGGCATTACCGGACTTGTAACTATGTCAGAACAGTAAAATTTTGAACTTTTTCTTGAAATAAAGATCATTCATTTAAATAAGTACTAAGCACAGCCAGGGATAAAATTTAAACTTCTCTAAGTAAACATTCAAAAGATGCCATTTTTGCATGGCTTATATACATTAACCAAAAATATTCTTCCGCCACTAGTCTATTCTATACATTCCATAAAATAATTCTAAACGTAACAGTGATAAGCAGTGGATAATGATAGTGTGACTAGTTGCTGACGATCCTCGAGCCTGTAGCTTCGAAATGAGATCTATAAAACAGAGAAAACAAAGTAAACGGGGTAAGCATTACAATGCTTAGTAAGTTTTAAGCAGTGTCAACAGATAACAATCAAATTATAACATAGTTGTTCGTATTTTTATTTCACTCTTGCTTCGGGCATACCATCCCCTTTACCGAATATGCACATCTCATCATATACAATAGGCAGATAAACTTTCACATATAAGTGAGCTCATGTGACATAGATATATTGTATAATTTCACATAACCTCTAACATTGATCCGATGTCACATAATCATAGGAATAGTCTCATAGATTGCTCTTGTATGCATCGCATAACTACCTTATGATTTAGTTCAAATCAAGCTCACATATAAACTTGGAGTACATACCTGTTTAACCTTTCGCATTGAATATATTTATAAGCAATTCTTATTACGAAGTCTTATAGCTTTAACCTCTACTCGGATTATCGACGAGACCTTTAGCTCAGACGAAATCTCCACACGAAGTTATCGGGTCTTACCTGGACAAAATCTCCACACGTATTCATCGGGTCTTACCCGGACATAATCTCCACACGTAGTCATCGGGTCTTACCCGGACATAATCTCCACACGTAGTCATCGAGTCTTACCCGGAATATATTTCCAAGTTTCATGTACATTTAATCACATGTTACAACATTCACATCGACTGTCATATTTGTAATTCATTTGCCTCATCAAATATCTAATAATACACACCTTTCACGTTTGGTCGTTCGGCCACAATATACGCACATCGCCTACATATTTCACACTAGCCATTCGGCTTTACCACATATACATACATATCTCATACATATTTCACATTAGCCATTCGGCTTTACCACATATATGCATGTTCATATTCATCACTTTGACCATTCGGCCTTATCACACATATGCATGCTCACATTCATCGCATTGGCCATTCGGCCTTATCACATATATGCATGTTCACATTCATCACATTGGCCATTCGGCCTTATCTCATATATACACATTCACATTCATCACATAAAATCCTAAATCAAAATATAAATTTTCATGTATTCACATCACAATTATCCAAATATACTTCACATACCACATATACTACCATGTATACACTTTATCTTGGCCGAATCTACATCAATCATTTTCCAATGAATAATTCAATTTCACGCCATACTATCATTTCATATTCGAATACTCATGAACTTACAATTTCACAAATTTTAATATCCAAGATCCATCTAACACTCATATATCGTTTTACAATATCACGATTTAGAATTCACGTATGGGTTTAATCGATAGCTTATGAGCAACTAAAACAAGTTTTATCCATGTTTACAACAAAATCACATATTCACTACGAGCTGTTTTCCTGTGCAATAGTCACTAAATTATTTATAAATGGAGCTACAAAACTCAAAATCACTTGAAGTTAATTTTACCTGAATAAAGACTCATATATCTTCCATCCATAAAATTTCCAGAATTTTAGGTTTGGCCAATCAATACCAGATTTTTCTTAAAGTTTCCCCTGTTTCACTATTTGACTAATCTGACCACTCTTCACTACGAATCAGATTTTTCATTGTAGAGAATTCAAAATGTGTTACATTTTATTTCATTTGAAACTAGACTCATTAAGGAGTCCAAGCATATAAATTTTATCTTATAACCCTTTTTGTACAAATTATAATGATTTTCTAAATACAGAACAGGGGATTTCGGAGTCATTCTGACACTGTCCCACACAACTTTAAATATCTCTTTATAGGAAATTTCTTTGCTTACACGGTCTCTTTTATAAGAAACTAGACTAACTAAGCTTTGATTACATATTTTGTTCAGCCTATAATTCCACACCAACAATTTATAGTGATTTTCTAAAATCACGTTACTGCTGCTGTCCAAAGCAAATTATTACAATTTGCTCTTAAATTTCCAAGTCCAAACACTTATGAACTTACCATTTGAGTTTAAGACATATCATGGCCACATCATATCTTATTAAATCAACTCATTATGTCCTATTATGATTGAATTTACTCAACGTTTAATCACTTAAAACTTACCTTGGAAGTTGTCGAACGATTTCAACGGCTATTCGATTACCTTTTCCTTTCCCCTATCCAACTTTGATCCTCTAACCTCTTGAGCTAAATCAAACAAATTTACTTCTCAATCAAACATAGTCATATGGCATCCATATACATTTTAAAACCAATTCATTTGAATCAATTGACCACTTAAGTCTATTATCGTTCGTTTTCAAATTTGTGTACTTGATAAGTCACATTAAACAATTGTATATGTAACTTTAACACATATTTATATTCGAATGTCTCACTGACACAAGGCGTATACATAAGCTATCAACATACATATAAATATATCTTAGTCGATTACTCAAGTTATGCACAACATGTATGTATATACACTCTCATATTCATTATTATAAATGTTGCCGAATACTCATTTAATAATCAACTCATGTATTCATACATGGACGATTTGAAGTTTCCTTTAACCAATTATATAATCGGCAATGGCTACAATAACTTATCAAGCCTTAGAAACTTCTTTAACCCTTTTAACTTCATCTTATTACCCCTAAAGTCCGAATGCACACATAACAAAATATAATGCCAAAACGCCATTAACTAATAAAATCACACATACACAATTTATATACAAATTTCATCCTCACAATGTATATAATTCATTCGGACATTCATCACTCACCTAACAACACTTCATATCAAATTCCTATGACCGATCACACCTATACTTACATTCCAATATTCGTAATATTCAAAATCACATTCTAAATAAAATAGTCATGAACAATGCCGAATCCTTAAGTGTTCAAACATAAATTTTTTTACTTAACTCAAAACAAATAAACAACATTTGTTCAAGACATCAAACCTCTTTAATTTCGGCTATTACTAATATAAACATTCACAAATCATATTCTTAGGAAGACCGATTTCTTTCCATAACACATTCATCATCAATACTTAGATGAAACAACCAAAATCCCTTCCTTTATACCCTAGCCGAATGCTCCAATCATCCATCAAAATTACAAATTTTAGCATGGGCTAAGTAAGAACCATGATTATTTACCTAACACAAGTTAAAATTTCACAATTTGACATAATATACTAACCTTTTTAATGACTCAAGTGACCCAAAAATTCTTCCCCTCCTTTGTTTCTTCTATTCGGCCAAGTTGAACAACAAAGAAAGAACTTTGTTTTTTCCTCCCCTTTCTCTAGTCACGGCAATGGGGAGTAAGGGGGAGACAACTTTGGTTTCTCCTCCCACTCCCCTCATATTTTATTATTCTTCCCACACATATTAGCATAAAATGTCTATAATATGTTTTACCCCATAGCATGGCCGGCCACCATCTAGATTTTTGGCTAATTTGACATGCAAACCCTTCTTTTATACAACATGCATTAATAGGTCCTTATAGATTAACCTATCGCATTTCAAAAGTGTCACACATAAGTCCTATTACTAAATTCACATGCAATCGACTAAATCGAAGCTTAAAACTTTCACACATTCATATTCACATATAATAAACATAAAATATGACGGCTAATTATTTTTATGACTCGATTTTGTGGTCCCGAAACACTTTTTCGACTAGGGTCAAATTAGGGGTGTCACAGGTTGAAAGTCTAGGGTTTTGTCATGAGAGCATTTAGGTTGTTTTCTGAATTTTTATGGAAGAATATGATCCTTTGGTGAGTAATAAACAATTTTTGTGAAGGGATTTCTCATGAAAACCCTAATAGGGACTATTTTGCATGAGTTGTAAAATAGATAATAAATGTGTGAAATAATGGAAATTTTGGATTGATTCTAGTATATAAAGTAATCAGCTAGGTTTATAATATGAAGAAATTCGACAAAAATTGATTTTCGAGCATAGGGGTAAAATGGTCATTTTGTGAAAGTCTAGGGACAAAATAGTCAATTTGCCCAATTATGAAATTTCAGGCGTTTAAATTGATATGCTAATGAAATAAATGAATTTTATTAATTTAGATCAAGAGAAACGTGATTCTGGTCTTGATCGGGGTAAGAACAAAGTTTACGGGGATTAAGCTCGTCTTCATCATTTTGTATCAAGGTAAGTACATATGTAAATAATGTGTTATCGAAGTTTACTTTGGTATATTTTAATAATACACATGTATAACTAGATTATTGTTGTTATGTACCTAAATTCTAATTGTTGCCATGAATGTATAAATGACATGTTATGTGAGTAAATTACGATGTGAGCAAAATGCAATGCTATTCAATTGGATATGAAGCCCGTTGAACCTTAGACATAGCATAGGATACAAAGGGACATGTTATAAAAATTATGTGGTCTGAACTCATGAGTTGAGTCTGAGTTCATGAGTTAAATGCTATAGGTAACGTGGGTCCGGGTACTGACTTTGTGTACAGACCCGTGAGTGGCTCAATGAGCAAATGTTACATGATAACTATCGGGTAGAGGTCCTAACTTGATAGAAAGGCCCATGAGTAAATGTTACATGATAACTATGGGGTATGGGTCCTGACTTGATAGAAAGTCCCGTGAGTAGCTCAATTGTGAGCGTTTCATAGCACGAGGTAACCCTGATTTCATATATGGCATTTAGACGCAAATTCCCCGCGTATCCATATGTATTTCGAGAGTTCAACGAGTAACCTGAAGATTTAGTTGGTGAATACTTTGATGAGGTATGTATATCGAACTCATGGTTAGGACTTGAGTAAGGAACGAGGTGTATTAAGTATACATAAATGAAAGGAAAAGTAAGATAGAGACATTAAGTGATTTTTATCTTTTAAGCATGACAAGCTACCGTTGGATGAATATGATTTTCTTATAATTACACTTCATTTGCATATATGTACTTACTAAGCTCCCACACTTACCCTCATTTCTTTTCTTTCCTTATAGTGCCGCCTAGCTAGCATCGGGGATCCAGTGACATCAAAAGCTTCGATCACAATATCACTCAAGACCTTGGTATAGCTAGTTTTATTTTTTTGTTTTCTGGCATGTATAGGACTCAAGTCTTTGTTTAGTGTTTTGTTAGTTAGCCATAATGTGTTGGTTCATATGATGAATACGATACTCATTTTGTATAAGGCCATGGATAATGGTCAATACTCATTTTGATTTATAAATGGAAGATGATATTTTCATGGATGAGTAAATTGCATAAATGAAATGTTGTCCATTTTGGTTATTTTGGCTATGTGATGTGCCCTTATGTTAGTATAGAGTGATTTTTGTGCAGGTTACATAAGAAAGGGTGACAAAAAGGCTTGGTAAATAGCCTTATTTTGTCCACACGGGTAGGCACACGGGCGTGTGTCTAGGCCGTGTGTGACACACTGTTTATCACATGGGCGTGTGATATGGTCGTGTGTTCCCTGCACGTAAGAATTGTAAGTTAGTATGCATGGTAGTAAATACACGGCCAGAGACACGACCGTGTGTCTCAGCCGTGTGAATGGCACGGCCTAGCACAAGGGTGTGTGCCTTGGCCGTGTGGCCCTTAATGATTGCTGACATCAGAAACAAAATGTCCAAGTTTTTGTATACGGAATAAGACACGGGCGTGTCCTAGCCATGTGAAGGACATGGGCCTGAGACACGGACATGTTCCAGGCTAGGTGAAAACCCCTGTAGGTGGGCATTTAGAATTAATTCCACACGGGTATATGACACGGGCGTGTCACTATATTTCTTAGGCTGTGTGAGCCACACGGGCCAATAGCACGACCATGTTGAAATGTCACATGGGCGTGTTGCCCCTCCCACACATGCATGTGCCCCTGTGTTAAGAGTTATTTTTAGAGTTCTTTAAAGAACTCGGATTTTTTCCGAATGGGTTCCAATGGATGTTTTGGGCTTATTAGGCTCTTATTAAGGAGTTTATAGATAAAATTGAAGAAGTTTTAATTTGACCATGTTTTGGTATTATGAAAACGTTTATATGCATAAGTTTAAGTTAGGTAATGCCTCATTTTCCAACTTGGCATGGGACACGGGTGTGGGGTGTTACACTCTGGTAGGATTTTCGGAGACGAAAATCCTCAGGGGGAGAGTTGTAACATCCTATTTTTGGTCAAATTGGAAGAGTGGTTTTGAGACCACAAATCCTATTTAAAAATAATTATTTTATTATTATTTTAATGTTTACAGCATGAAAATATTATTCTGTGAAAGTTTTGTTTAAAAAATTTATTGTTTGATTGGTCAATTTGATAAAAAGGACTAATTCGCGTAAAGTGCAAAAGTACTGTTATTTTAGTTAAAGGTATTCAATAGCAATAGAACCATAACGTTAACGCACTTATGTTGTAATTGGACCATTATTAAAGTAAGTGGGCATTAATGGACATGAAATGGATGATATAAATGTTTTATCATTAATGTTAGTGTTGTAATTTGTCAAATAAGGTTAATTAAATAAAACAAAAAAAAACTCTTATTATCATCTTCCTTTGCCAAATGAAGCATGGAGAAAAGCCATTTTAGGGCTTGAAATTTTTGGTTACTTTGATACTCAATTGTAAGTCCGTTTTTGTTTTGTTTTTAATGATTTCTACATTTTTGAGATCGTTGCAACTAGGTCAAGCTAGCCAAGGGACTATTTTGCAAAACTGTTAAAGATTTTGAATGATGCCATGTAATATCCCGAATTAGGGCCTAATCGAAATAGTGGTTTCGTGACCATAAATCCGAGATAGAAATAATTATTTTATAATTATTTTTAGGTTTATGATATGATTGCATGATTGTGTGAAAATTTCGTGATGAAATTCTATGCCTAAAGTGCTTAAATTGAAAGTAGGGACTAAATCGAATAAGTTGCAAAACTTGCATTCTAGAAGTTTTTAGTATGAAATTGTTTTGGAATATTAATGAGGAGGTCTTAAATAGCAATTTGACCAATTTTAAGTTCATGGACAAAATTAGGACATGGAAGGAATTTTTGGAAAGTTTAGTAGTAAGGGTATTTTGGTCATTTAGTTATTAAAATGAATTAAAAACAAAATTAAAAGCCAATTTTTATCCATCTTCTTCATTAGGCCGAAATTTCAAGGGTTCTCCATAGCTAGGGTTTGTTTCAAGCTTCCAAGCTCCATAGTAAGTGATTCCAAGCCCCGTTTTTAATGATTTTTACGTTTTTGAGATCCTAGTAACTCGATAAAGCTTATGTTAGCAATAATTTAACCTAGGGTTTATATTTGGAAAAATACCCATAGGTGAAATTTGTGTATTTTGATGTTTTATGATAGAATATGAAGTTTTAAATTATGTTAGACAACTTGTACTACTCGATTTTAAGCAAAAACGAGTAAAAAGGCTTAATCGGTAAAAATACCTAATAGTCACAAGTACATGTTAGAGTGAGAATTTGATGTTGCCATAGAAGAGAAGTGTGATCAGCATGTTATAAAACATAAGAATAAGGAATAAAGTTTAATCCCGAGCCTAGGGGCAAAAATGTAAATATGCAAAAGTTTAGGGGTAAAATTATAATTTTGCCAAAATTTGAGTTAAGGATTAATTTGATAATGTGAGTATTAAATAAGCTAAATGTGTTATTTTAGATCAAGAAAGACGTGGAATCAACCTCAATCGAGGAAAAGAAAAGATTATGGACTAAATTGCAAAATCTTTGTATTTTGGTACCAAGGTAAGTTCATGTGTAAATAATGTAGCATAATGGTTATTTTTAAGTTATTGATGTTAATTATATGTTATGCTGAATTTTATTATGAAATGTATGCTTTGTGGTTAATTTCAAATAATATGTAAATTATGTGAACTACTTGTTAAATATAATTGTTACCGAGTATTGATTTCGGCATTCTACGGAAGACGGCAAGGATAAGTGTTCGAGGAAAAAGCCCGTTTGAACCTTAGGAATAGATTAGGATACAAGTGACATGTCACTAGGATGGTTGAGCATCCGAACTCGTTGAGTTGAGTCCGAGTTCACTTATGGATGCGAATGTCCGAACTCGTTGAGTTGAGTCCGAGTTCGTGAGATGTAACTAGGCATCCGAACTCGTTGAGTTGAGTCCGAGTTCACTTATGGATGTGAATGTCCGAACTCGTTGAGTTGAGTCTGAGTTCGTGAGATGTAACTAGGCATCCGAACTCGTTGAGTTGAGTCCGAGTTCACTTATGGATGCGAACGCCTGAGCTCGTTGAGTTGAGTCCGAGTTCGCTTATGGGCGGGTTACATGATTGCTTGATTGCATATATGGAACTTATGTGCAAGTTATCCATGTATCCGAATTATATTCCGATGTGTTCAACGGGTAAAGTTCTACTCAAATGGAGGAATATTCGAGATGTAAAGAGACGTATTGGTAAGTGATGTGAAATGGATATTTTGGAGAGGTATGTATTTAACCCTCGGGTTGAGTATTGATACAACCACGATAAGGTAATAAGATGATGAAAAATGATTAAAAATGTGATACGTGTTTTAGTGATACATGCTAATGTTGATTGGTATGACTGTTTGTTATGTTACTTATTATTTGCATATGAACTTACTAAGCATTTATGCTTACTCCCTCCTTCTTACTCATTGTAGTTTTGGACAAGCCAGCTCAGGAGTTGGGATAGGTCGAAGGCTCAGTCACACTATCCGGAAGACTTTTGGTAATGGCTTGTAAATTTAAGTATGGCATGTATAGCAATATACCTTTTTTGTGTAAATGATCTTATGGTATGGTGATGGAATGGTTGAGGAAATGCTTGATAATGATAAATTATGAAAATAGTTAGTTTAGATTATATTTGATGTTAAGGAAAATTATTAAGATACTTAGTGCATAAAAACTCATAAAAGGGATGAAATTTGCCATAAACAGAATACTGCAGCAACACTGATGCGAGTTTAAAAATTTACTAAAAATCATAGAAATTGAACTTGGTGATGGAATACATATCAAATTGAAGCTTATTATGTCTAGTTTCACATGAAACAAATGAAACAGGTAAAGGAATTATACGTTACAAGATATTAGAATTTTAGTGAAATAGGGTCATAGCAGTTTCTGAATCCCCTATTCCAACTTCAGAAATTCACCATAAATTGTAAAGATATAATTAGGTAGTGTATTTTATATTCTCAGAATCCTTATTGAGTGTTTCAGTAGAAATAAACCTCATAGTCATATGGATTTTTTACAGAGAGAAATATGGTTCGTAGTAAACAGAGGTCAGACCAGTCAAGTCCTGAAACAGGGGTAACTTTAACTAATAAACTGTACTAACTGGCCCAACCAAAAATTCTAGAAAGAAATTAGTAGATAGGTATATGAGTCTAGATTTAGGGAAAATTTACAGATCTTGATTTCGAGTTTCGTAACTCAAGATATGATTTTTCTTGTGACTGTGATGCAAGTAGCTCAAAAGCTGTGAATGTAGAAATAAATAATCCAAAGTTCTAAATATGTTAAATTAAGCTTAGTAACACCTCATACTCGACTTCGACAACGGTCTCGGGCGTGGGGGCGTTACATGCCATTGATGAATACAGGTGTGTTTTGATGTTTGATGATAGATTATGAATATTTGTTATGAAATTATATAAGTTTTGTTAAGTGATTTTTAGTGAAAATGCAAAATAGGGATTAAATTGAGAAATGTTGAAACTTCGTGGTTAAAATGTGAAATAAATGAAAAATATAGGCTGCTAGGGGCTTAATAGTAATTCGGTTAGCATGGTTTTAATTTGAATTTCATTAATTTGTGATTTTATGAAATAAGGACTAAATTGTAAAAAATGTGAAATATTAGGGGTAAAAGTATAAATGTGCTTTAAAGTGTGTTTTGGGCTAAATTGAATAGAGAGATTATTAAATGAGTTAATTTTGAATATATTTTGATCAAGAAAAGCAGAATTCAGATCTAGATTGGTGAAAAGATAAAATACTTGATTGGTCGACCAATTTCATTGTTTTTAAATCGAGGTAAGTTCGTATGTAAGAAATTTCATTATAAGTGTATTTTAAATGCTTTGATATTTTATAAGTTGTGAATACGTGACTTCAAATAATTTCGACATTGATTCGATGGAAATTCGGCATTAGAAATCTCGATTGAACCTTAGGAATAGTTTAGGATACTAGTGACATGTTATTAGGAGCTTCATTGATTTGGCTTCGGGCAATGATATTAGCAGTTCAGGTGCGAGTTATACCGATATGGCTTAGGGCCATGAATATCGGCTAATTTGGCTTTGGGCCATGATATCAGAAGACACTTAGTGTATGAGACTCTTGGGTATTCGACTTCTATGAGATTGATACGAGATGGTACAGGTATGTGCATAAAACATATTAGTGTTGAATTGAAGAAATGATGATGAAAGTATATAGTTTTGTGAATGAGTAACTGAAATGTTTGTCAGTTGATGTGAATTCATGTATCTATAATCACTTGTTGAATTATGTGTATATGATTATATCGAGTTTATTTCATAGGAGCTTACTAAGCTTTGAACCTTACATCATTTTTTTTCTATGTTTTATAGTGAATTCAAAGCTAGCTCAGATTTGAGGATCATCGGAGATTGCCTCACGCTATCCACCTATCATTTTTTACCTATGAACTTTGGTATTTTAAGTATATGGCATGTATAGGTGACTTTGAGTCATGTTGATTATGTTATGGTATTGATTTTGGCCAATTGAATTGGCTTGTAAATGTACATGTTTTGGTTTGTATATATAGCCTTAAGTAATGGCTTATTTGGGTTATTTTGGTATGGTTGAATCATGTATTGATATATGTGTTTATGCTTTGTGATATGAATTGTATGATTGTTGGGTGATGTTTGATGGCTATAGGTATTATAAGTGTTCAAATGGTGGAATTGTGGACATTGGTATGCTTGTGAAATTAGGCCAAATAATGCATATTTGAGTTTGGTCACTTTGATGTTTGAAGTAATTGGTAATTGGTATATTTTGAATGAGTAAAACATGAGTTTATAAGTATGTTGGTTGTTAGTATTGGAAATGGTATGATTTAGCCTTGATTGAGGTTAAACTAGATGTTCATTTATGCTATGAATTTGTACCATTTGGGTTGTGTAGGTACATACAATTTTGGGTGGATAATTGACTTGGTAAATAACCTATTTTTGTCTACACGGGCAGAGACACGGGTGTAAGTCTCAACCATGTGTGACACACGGCTATGTTGCACTATCGTGTGTCCCCTAGTATGTTTTAGAAATAAAGTCAGTATGCTCCACACGGCCAAGTCACACGCCACGGCCTCATACACGGGCGTGTGACTTGGCCGTGTGGCATAAGTTAGTATACCCTACAGGTTTGGCACGGCCTGGTATACGGGCTTGTTTAGCCACTTCGAAGGGCACAAGGGCTAGACACATGGGCTAGACACACAGGCGTGTGGTTGGCTGTGTGACCCAAGTCAGTGAGCTCACTTGTTTGGACACCGGGTTGGACACGGGCTAGGACACGGCCATGTGCTTCCATTTCGAATGTGCACATGGCCTGGCCACACAGGTGTGTGTTCCCTATTTTGAGAAAAAATTTCAAGGTTTCGTGAAAGTTTCCTAAGTTTTCATTTTAGTCCCAAACCAGCCCCAAAGCATATTTAGGGCCTCATAGGCTCATATTAGAGACAAATTGATTGAGATTGAATGGTGAATGTATGAATTTATTTAATGTGTGTGATAAGTACGTTCAAATGTGTTGTAAGTCCAGTAATGTTCTATAACCTTATTCCAGCATTGAATATGGGTGAGGGGTGTTACACTTGGAGCCAGAGAGGCAAATATTTAATGTAGGTTTCATATCCTATTTAAAGTTTAAGATTAACGTAATTAAAGATTATGAAACTCTAAATTTATTATTTTTCATTATTTTTTATAGCTTATCATAATAGTTGTGACATTGACTATGAAAAGGAAACAAACTTGAAAAACATTGGCACAACCGTTGACAGCCAAGGCAGCAGGAGCACCAATCAATCCAACTCCAACTCCAAGTCCTAGAATCATAAGAGATGGAAAGATTGATTGCATATTATTATATAATTATTTTATTATTGGAACTTTTCCTTTTTATTTTGCAGATTTCTAGTTCCTAAATAATTTGAGTATGTGTAACACCCTCTAACTGACCCAATCGCCAATTTCGGGTATCAAATGCTACACTAACTAGAATCGTTTAACACAATTTATATTTCTAATTTAATCACATACTTAAATAAATTGAATTTAAGAATCTAAATGAAGTTTTCAACTTGTATTCAAATAGTATGAAAAGTTTAAGACTCAACAAAATGACATTAAAATTCAACATATACATGAAATTATAAGCTTGGCCTAAACATTCAAAAACTAGTGATATCTATGCTGGATAGTGTGATAGATCTTTGACAAGCTTCTAAACCGACAGAGCTTCCGATAATCTATAAAACATAAAAAAAAGACTACGTAAGCACTTAATGCTTAGTAAGTTCATAGAAAATAATACATAACTTACCATTTCATTTACATAACAATAAGTATAAGCCTAATATAACCCAAACCACAAGCTTGGCACAAGTTTATACATCATCATCAATACACAAGTTACTGCATTTGTACATAACTCATTTGAATTAACCATATGATAAGTCATTTTCATATGAACATACATCATTTTATTCATACATCCTTTTCATGAGCATATGCATAATTCCATTTGAGAACTTACCATTTCAATCCCTTTTCTTGCCTGTTGAACCATCTAGAATATCATTGGATACTCGAGAAAGCTCAAACGAAGTGTGCTTAAACATATAACCATAACATTTCCTTTACATTATTGCTCACCTGAGCTGTGAAAAGGACCTGCTCACACGAGTTGTGGGTCGAAACGTAACCTACATGATGCTATTCACATGAGCTGTGGAGTATCTGCAAAAAATGTAGGACCTCATCCATCGGGAGAACGTTCAAGACTAGCACCCAAAAAATGAAATCCCTAATGACATGTCATTTGTATCCTATGATTTCCTAAGGTTCAACGGGGACTCGATAGCTGTCATTGCATTGGTTTATTTAAAAATCGATCACATGTTAAATAACATATTAACATATGATTTTAGACAGCATTAAAATGATAACTATTCACACAAACTTACCTCCACAACTAGGGTGTAGAAGTTAAAGGAGCTATTCCGAAGCTTTTGCTTTGCCTTGATTTAGATCCGTACGTGGTTTATCTTGTTCTAAATAGACAAATTTCAATCCATTTAATACCTCTAGTATTCAATTTAGTACACATTCATATTTATGCAAAATTACTATTTTTCTCCTAACATTTTAACTTTTTTACAATTTAGTCATTAAGCTCAGAAATTGAAATTCAAGCATTTTAGTCCTCTCATAGGCTAACCGAATTCTCTAAGGACTTAAACCAACCCATGACAATCATGATTTTATAAATTTAACATGAACTTTTATCATTTTTACAAATCAACCCCTAAATGAAAATTTCATCAAAAATCACTTTACAAAACTTGTTTATTTATCAACAAGGATTCATTATCCGCCATTAATCATCAAGAATCATGCAAAAGCATTCATGGCATAACCCTCAATCTTTAACAGTTTTACAAATTGATCCTAGCTAGCTAGATTAAGTTAAATTGACCTAAAAAAAAATTAAAAACTGGACAAAATTACATACCATGCACTCAATGTTAGCTTGACCGAATATCACCCTTTCTCTAATGGTGTTTTTAGGTTTTCAAATTAGAAAAAGATGAAGATGGCAATATTTTGCTCATCTTTTGTTATTTAGTTTTCTTTTTAATTACCAAATGACTAAATTAACCTTTTAAAACCATTAAAATTTTAATAAAACCATGCCATGTATATCCACTAACTCATTAAATGGTCTAATTACCATTTAAGCCCTTTAATGTAATATTCCATAGCTATTTGATCCCTTTAGCTATTAGAACTCAACTTTTACCCTTTTTTACAATTTAGACCTTTCACTGAATTAACTGTGCAAACATCAAAATTTCTTAACGAAGTTTTAACACGATCTTAATATATATCTATAGACATTAAAATAATAATAGAATAATAATTTGCTCATTTGATTTGTGGTCCCAAAATCACTATTCTGATTTCACTAAAAACGGGCTGTTAGACTTTTTGAACCAATTTCTTAGTGAAAATAGTTGAGATCATATTATATAAATAGTTTTGCTATCCCTAACCATAACAATCTCACTACCCTAAGTTGTCTTCTAAGTCACCCTTTTAGAGGCACAGTCCAATCTAACTTGATGTTCTACCAACCAATCCATTCCTAGAATTAAATTAAACTCACCAAAAGTTAACTCCATAAGATTAGCCGTAAATACAACACCCTGAACCTCCAATGGACATCTCCTATAGATCTTGTTTACAATAACCTATTGTGCCAAAGGGCTAACCATAATAACATTGTTAGTGGTTTTCTCTACCCCTATACCCAATTTATCAGTCATACCATAAGAAACATAAGAATGGGTAGATCCTATATTGATCAAGGTAAAATATGAAATAGTATGGATAGTAAAGGTACCTGCAATGATGTTGGAGGTATCACTATTGTCACGACCTCAAACAGTGTAAACAAGGTCAAGCTGCGTAGCCTCAGATTGGTCCGCACCCTAATTACTAGTCGTGACATTATTTACAATCCTATTTTAACTTTGGCCCCTTAAAGTAACTGACCCGATATTTGATTCTAGGCCTGATTTTTTGCCGGAGCTTGCATCTGCTCGACCCGACAAAGACAATCCTTTATCCTATTCTAACACCTTAGACAAGCACCCAACTTGTTACAACACTCACCCAAATGATGCTTATCACAAAACGTATAGATGGGAGTCCTACCCTAGAGTTAGCTACAACAACCCCTTATTGCGGTCTGCCCTCTCTGGCCCATTTTGAGGGATGATAATTTAAACTGATGGAATAATAATCTCTCTTAATCATGACCTTATCTTTCTCCTATTTCTTGTGTTCCACTTATTTGATCTCATCCACAATTTTGGTTCTCTCCATCAGGGTCTCAAACACCCTTTTCTGATGTGGAGCAACCTGTATTTTGAGGTTAAAACACTATCCATTTTTGAACCTCACGCATTTGAGTTGCTTAGTGGCAACCATACCTTGAGCGTAGCAATGGAGCCTCAGAAATTCAACCACCATCTTATCTCCTTATTTTAACTTGACGGACTTGAGTTTGTTGGCCTCCACATACCTTGTGCCCACATACTTCTTCTAAAATGCCTCCTGAAAATATCCCCTGATCAAACGTTCATCTTGCGTACCCCCTTACAATGGATTGCCACCAGCAATGAGTCTCATCCTTTAGCAAGGACACAGTACCCTTAAAAATTTTTTTTGGATTATAATTCAAATCCTCTAAAATCCTCTCCTCTGACTCCATCCAATACTCTGCCACAGTAGGGGTCGTTTTAAAAATACCCTTGAATAATTCAATCATATTAAACTAGAGCCTCTCTATAACAGATCCACGGTTCCCCGATCAAATTTGGGCTTCAGCAACTCTCTGCAAAACCCTTAACATTTCTTGCAACACTGCATTACCTCTATTCTCATAACCTCTACCACTAATGATAGATATATCCTCTACGTAATCTACCTCAGGAATTAGGGCTTCACCTTGAATTTTGGACGGCTCAATAGGTACATCCCTACATGGCCTACCCCTATCATGTTTGCCTTGGGTTTTCATAATGAATTTTTGGAAGTATAAAGTTTAGAGTATATCTACAATTTTCACTGAAAAAGTTCAAGCATTAGTTATTTCTCCTGAGTGTCTATAGTCTAATTTTACAGTTCATCTATAGTTTCAATAGTATAGTAACTAATTCAGGATCGACATCAGAGTCTCAATTTTAATTTCTTTGAAGAAAGTTTGTGGCCTATTTTTTCTCAAAATACCCCTTTTAAGATATGCATACAGACTCATTAAAAAATCCATAGTCTAAGTTTTGAAAACTAGGCTCTGACACCACCAAATGTAACCTCCCTATCCCAGCCTAGATGTTACGAATAAATTTGAAAAGTTACATTGGCCACCAAAACGGCCTAGTAAACAATCGACTTTATTAAACAATCTTTTTAAAACTTTTGTTTATCTTAGTAGAAAACTTATCATGTTGTTAAAATATACTATTTAATTTCAAAAACGAACTGATTTCAATGATTTCCTTTGCAAAAGTTGAATTCCAGTTATATATATTTTTCAAATCGGATTTACATAATAATGAAACAAAAAAAGTGATATTTAACATAGTTTTAATGAAAACCAGATTTCACGCAAAATTAACTTAAGTTCCATGTTTCAACAACCTAAAATGAATTTAAATGTCATGCATGCAAAATAAGCCCAAATTATAGGTCCCATGCCACAATTCAAATATAACAATACAGTTCCCAAATAACAGAAATTATAAAAATATGCCTAAAATACTTTTAGCTAAAATAAACCGAGCTAAGCCCTCTGTATGCCGAGTCCATGTCCTAACCTGGTGGGCAATCTGTAAAGATGGAAATTAATAGGGGTGAGCTTTACAAGCTCAGTGTAATTTTCTACACAAGAGAATCAATACAAAACAATAGATAAAGCTTACAAAATAATAGTTCTCAGAATAATCACAATTGTATAACAAAGCAAAATTCAACAGTTCATTTAAGCATAGTTATGAATGTCAATGCAATTTGTGTATAACAAAAAAAGTTCCTACCCATACTCTACTACACTCCACAGTAAGAGTTCCCTAGAAGTCATCCATCTCTATATTCCATGTTGTGGATGAACCACCAGTAATTGCAAGTAAAAATGCTAGTAGAAATTATTGGTAAACCATCAATATTTTTCATATAAAATATTTTAGATAAACTATTAGTAAGTTGTGGATGAACCACCAATGTTTGTAGATTATTAAACTGCCAATATATCCTCTTTTCAATCATCCTAATCCCCATGCAATGTAATGTTGCATGCTAATATTAGTACAATACAAAATTAGTAGTCATGCTTATAATGCATTTGATTTAACAGTATTAGTAGACATGCTGAACATGCAATCAATAATACAGTGGTAGTAGTAATAATAACAGTAACAGTAACAATAACAGTTCATCGAATATACAGGGAAAGTAGGCATGTATCATTTACTTATCATGCATATAACTATAATAGTTCAGTCATTTATATCATAGGTTCCATATTATCAAGGGCTCCATTGAGTGTACAAAAAATTTAAAAATAATTTGGGGATCATACAAGGAATAAACAAAACAATTCACAAATTTTTGGGCAAAATTATAAAACAGAGGTCACACAGTTGTATGGCCAGGCCATGTGGAAGGGTTACACAGTCGTGTGTAAATTGATAAATTACCCTATAGGAAGAACTTGACTGTGTAACAGGTCGTGTAACAGGTTGAGGCCGTGTGGCTTTTAAGAATGCCCTAAAATTTATAGGTGCACATAGTTGTGTGGTCCATACGCCCGTGTAGGAGAGTGTGTGGCCCTAAAATTTACACGGTTGGCCCCGATTCACTGGCAAAAGAACACACACCTTTCGCCATGGGTCTGATTGGCATTCTTCACAATCAATTTTGGTTCGCTTCACCTAGATCCAATTCTTTAACGATAAATAGACATGAATTAACAATTGGTATCAGGATTTTGACAAGATTATCAAAGATTTGGCAATAACCGTGAAAGATTGATTAATCAAACAAAAGATTAGCGTCGGATAGTAATATTACATGAATATGGGATCTAATCATTGAAACCAAGTGTACTTACCATTTTTTGGCATAGACACTGATGTTATTGATAGTAATTTTAAAATCGATAGAAAATGATTGAACGAGGGATGATTTGATAACAAAAAGAAAAATAATTAACATCAATAGGATGAAAATATGGTGTAAATAAGAGGAAAAGAAAAAGAAAAAGAATAGAAAGAGGAAGGCAAAATTCTATTAGGAATTGAAAAGAGTTTTAGAATAATAAAAGGGGGGAAAGGAGGACTCGAACTTCAGTCACTAGGGAGGGCACTAAATAATT
The DNA here is from genome assembly GCF_007990345.1 of Gossypium hirsutum. NCBI lineage: Eukaryota > Viridiplantae > Streptophyta > Magnoliopsida > Malvales > Malvaceae > Gossypium > Gossypium hirsutum. Next base: position 32,200,749 of record NC_053426.1, on the reverse strand, counting down.
AACCATTCAACCTAGTTCATTTCTTGTTTAACTTAGACGCTTAACCTTTTAAATATTGGGGCATGACAATTGCTTTTGATAAGGAGAGAAGAATTATTGAAGCCAATGTTGGCAAGAAGGAAATTAGAAAAATGTCTTCCACTTTAAGCTCAAAATTAAGTCAAATTAGGGGTGTATTTTGCAATTGCAAGTTAAGGGCTCTAATATGCATTGCAAATACATCATCAAATAAAAGACGTTTTATGGGTATTCTAGATACAAATAAGTAAAATTTGTAGGGATTTATGTGACCAAACATTGATAAGAGTATTTGGCATATTTTTTTTGAAATTAGTTCATTTCTAGGTTTTTTTCTATTATATATATTAGGGCTCCAATCAGAACAAAAAAAAAGGTTGTATTTGACTTGTTCAATTACTGGGTTTGAAAATTTTTAGTTATGATTATATTATTTCTTTTGTTTTATGATTGGGTTTAGGGATAACATTGGGTTCACACTATATGAATTGCGATGAAGACCTTGATTAAATGATTCATAGGTAATTGTATTTCCGCTTGAAATTAGTTGAAGAGTTGAATTGTATTGTTACTGAATTTTTTAATGTTTGAAATATGTAAATTGATAGTGGCTAAAATTTATTTCAGTGGGTTGAAGGGAACAACAATGTGCAAGAAGGATATGTTGACCAATATGTGGTGGAAGATGTAATTTTTTAGAACAACTTATTGTTGACCAAAAAATAGGAAACTAAGAATTGATAAGAATAAAAATAAGACTGTTGTAATTAAGTATAAAGTGAGCTTAATTGTGACATGGGTATTGTTTATTTTGTACTTGTTCTATCAATGAGTTTGGAAAATGAATGCCATTAATTTGTAATGTGTTTGGTACTAAAGCTGTTGGAAAGTGATTCATTTGAATGTTTTGTTTGAAATGAATGTGTTTGACTGAATAGAATGGGTTACTGAAGTGGAAATTTTAATGTGGTTGAGATGAAATGTATGATGTTTGATGCTATTTCATTAATGTATGGGAAGAGATATGTGTTTGAATTGGTTGAATTATTTTGAAGCAATTTAAAGGATGACTATACATAATGACTGATGTTAAATATGAAACTTAGTGAAAGAAGCCAAAATTCAAAATATATGCCTAATGTTTTACATTGATACAAAACCATACTAGTACACCAAATGAAATTAACAAAAATAAATAAATAAATAAATGATGCAATTACACCATGACCACCTAGTTAAGTAAAGCAATCTATAAATTCTTAATGTTTAACTAATTAAAACTAACAATTTCATTAAAAAGACCAAGATAATCACTTGGGGCATCATAAAAAATACCACAATAGACTTAAATGACAAAATGTTTAATAATCAGTTACTAAGAACTGGCAATATTTTTTTTATAAAAAAGAAGAATTTCATAGATTAAAAAACAATACAATACCAAATAGGTCTATAGGCATCAACCCTCAACATTGCCTCAATAGAAATAGGAGGGTCATTACAAATAATCAAAAGATCAGAAGACAAAATATCTGTAGGACAAAAGGTGTTATGATTTTAAAACTATTGAAAATTGCTCCCTAAGCCAGCTTAGTAGGACATTGATTTCCCTCCCTATAAATGTGCTTAAGTGAGACTTAACACAAATTTAGACATGAGAGACCAATAATCATCAGCAAAAACAACAAGTGTTAAAATTTCATAATCAGGATTTTTAATAATGTTAACAACAATTTCAACATCAATTTCAATTTCCAGCTTTGAATAATTTACTTTGTGTGTAAGATACAATCCGTCTCTAAGTGCTTAAAGCTCTACTTCAACACTCAAACAATTGGGTATAGATTTTTAAGACCTTTTATTTGATTCACCCCTTTCATCTCTAAATATCGCATCAGCTCCACTTCTTTATGGACTTTTGGTAGCTAAGCCATCCATATTCAACTTGATATATTCGGGTGCTGGAGGCTTCCATTTTACATGCTAAATATAAGGGTAAACTATATTTCTTTACCTTACTCGTGAGAGAAAAAATTTCTCCCGCTTTATAAAAAACCCCTTTAGTAATATCCGAGCCTCTGGTGATATTCTTAAAAATTAAAGCATTTCTCCCAAAGCCAAAAACTGAAAATCAAGTCCATGGGAATTCTATGCTTTTTATGAAAAGGTTTTGTCTAAATATTGTACTTTAACAATTCACCCCAATTTTGGTTGTCATGGGATTGATTCGGATAATCATCATAAATCTCCTTCCAATAGTCCCTTGACTTTCAGCATTGTCTAAGAAAATGATCTATTGTTTTAGGGTGAGCTCTACATTATGGGCAGATGTTCTTGATCATAATGGCTCTCTTACTAAGAAAATTTGAAGTTGGAAAAATCTCATGAGCACACTCACAAATAAAATATTTAAGCTTTGGCAGAAGTTTCAATTTTAAAATCCAAACAAAATTTGGATTCACTTCAAATGGATTTTTTACTCTCCAAAATATGGTGATAAGTGCTTGAAAGCGAGAATGTCCCATATTTTGAAAAGCGCCATCTTAAGTAGTCCTCTCTATTAGAAACAATGGATATGTGAATGCTTAAGAAATTTTCCATGATCTTTGCTGGCAAAATGAAATAAAGGGGTAAGATTCATAATTTGCACATTTCTCCTTGAAAGTAACATTTTTTTTCCTCTGTATGGGGACCGTAAAACATGTTTCTAATAGGGCCATCTCTGGTCCAATTATCCATCCAAAATTTAACTCTCTTACCATTCTAGATTGCCATTTGAAACCGTCTTCGAGCATTGATCGAACCTTTATTAGAGTTGACCAAGTGCTAGAAGTATTCTTAAGATCACTTTTCTCTAAGTATTTACCATTGAGGATTTTAGCCCAAAGTTTTTCTTTTTCCATTTTAAGTCTCTACCCAAGTTTCAACAAAAGGCCTTGATTCCTAACAACAACAAGCCATAATATGAGGTTTCCACCTTTCTTGGAACAAGTCACCTTCTCTAAGTTGAGGAGATGGATAAATTTTCACTCATTTGAGTCTCTCCAAAGGAATTTTCTACTTATGTGATCAAGATCATTATAGATAATCGTAGGGAGTCTATGAGATTGTATATAGTAATTAAGAATTGTAGAAAGGGTAGATTGGACAAGAACAAGTTTGCCCACTCTCGACAAATAATTACTCTCCCAGGCACTAATTTTATTATTAAATTTATTAATGATAAAGTTAAAGTCATTTCGCTTAAGGATGCCAAAGTGAATTGGGAAGCCCTAGTATTTGCCAAGATTTTCAATGCGTAGGAAATTTAGTTTGCTTTTCACTTCCTCCCTCTTAGAAACCTTAGTATTTTTAAAGAACAAAATTCTAGACTTCTCCATGCTAACTTTTTTGCTCGATTCCCTCTTAAACTGATCAAGAACCTTTTAAATGGCTTCAATGACCTTTGTTTTTGCAAATAATATAATATTATCTGTGAAAAACATATGTGTTAAGGAAAGGCCTCTTGTCAAAGTTTTAATACCTTTTTAGGAGCCCTCTCTACCTTTTTGTTGATTTGTAATTTCAAAAATTCCATGCAGAGGATGAAAATGTAAGGTGATAGAGGGTCTCCTTGATGAATGCTCTTTGAAGGTTTAAAGCTAGGCAATTTACCACTGTTAGCGAGGATGAACATGGAGGTAGTAGAAATACAATTGACGATGAGCTTTATCCAATTTGAGGGAAAGCTAAAGAAATGGAGAACTTTTCAAATAAAGTCTCATTCCATTTTGTCATAGGCTTTTTCTACATCAAGTATAATGACTATTGATCTAGTTTGCCCTTTAAATAAACTTATAGAGCGGATAACCTCTTGGACAATGACTGCATTATCAAAGGTTTGATGGTCTCAAATAAAATTCTCTTAAATGGGATAAATGAGTTTATCAATGAGGGCCAGAAGTCTATACACTATGATTTTTGTGATGATTTTATAGGACATATTGCATAGGATTTTAGGGTGAAATTGGTGCACATATAAGGGGTTTACAATCTTAGGTATAAGAGTGATAATGGTCTTATTTAGGTTCTCAAGTATAATGAAAGTTTCAAAGACTGTACTCACCATCCCACACACTTTTGGCTTGATTGTATCCCAACACTTCTAGAACAAGAGAGGATGGAGCTCGACAGGACCAGGAGCTTTAAAAGGGTTAAAAAAAGAAAATAATTTTAGTAATTTCTTCTATCCGAAGGGGTTCACCTAGCTTCTTTTTTTCACTTTCTTCTAAGAGACCCAATTTAACAAAGAAGGATCAAGGTTACAGAGGATTTGAATTCTTTCATTTTGATAGAGTTCATTGAAGAAAGAGTTAAAAATGTTGCAAATACCCAACCCTTTCGTTATCTAAACACCTTGTTTATTGTTCATACCCTCAATTTTATTAAAGTTTCTACGTTTCAGAGTGGTAAAGTGAAAGAAGAGGGTGTTTCTTTCACCTTCAATAATCCATTTTGCATGAGACTTTATGACCCAAAGATCCTCCACCTATTTAAGGACCTTATGATAGTTGGTAATATGAGTTATTTGTAACTTAATAAAGAATTCATTAGGGTCCCATTGATCAAGCCAATTTCTTACCCTTTTACAATTCCATATTATCATGGCCATCTGATTGGTATAAAACTGTTGGGTCGAAACTTTGGGTACTCTTTCCTGTTTCAGTTCCTTCAATTAAGTTGACATGAGTTCCACCTTGTGGAGTAACGAATCCATGTCCTAAACCATCAATGAGCTAGCAACCATTTAGAACTGCTATATTGTCTGGTTGAATACCAGTTTCTGTAGTAGAAGTTGGATGTTTACAAGATGAATTTCTAGGCATTCAACCCTTTAAATGAGACTAGAGCTTCTAGAATCCACTTGGGGTCTTCCTCTAGTTTCCAATAAACTTGTCTTTGGCTTAGATAACTCGATGAGATGAATTGGAGATAGGTTGTTATGGGTTGAGGAAGCAATAGTGTTAGAGTAAAGGTCCATAAGGTTACTCGACTTCTGCTTAGTCTTAAGTTTGTAGTCTCTATTTTTGGGTGGTAGATATATCTCCTTTGTCTTAGTTTATTCCATACTTGTATTGGGGTCCTTAATGAACCTTGAATTAAGGAGATCAATTTTCTCTTGGTCGCACACTCCTCCTTCAGTCCCATTTAGTTCTCGAAAATTTGAACCCTCTCCTGATTCATCCCTAAATAGCTCTTCATCGGAATGGGTAGGTTGTAGTTTGCTAGTGCATAATCATATCTCTCAGGGATAATCAATTAAGGGATGATCTTTAGGAGGGAAATTTTTAGAGGTTTCAATGGGATTTGGGGACCAATTATTCACTTTTGAACATTGACCAACTTCCTTTTTGTTACCAGTACATGAAGAAGTCAAAATATCATAGTAAACTACTTTTTCTTGAAATCTTCCAGCAGTGTGCGCTTTATCCAAAAGGGATCTCTCAGCTTTTTTACCTTTTTCATATTTACAAGCCAAAGCTTTAGATTCTAAACCACCTGTTACTAATTTCTAATCTTTCTTTTGAGGGAAATGCCCTAATTATTATATTTTCCTGGTTTTATTTCCTAAGTGTGTTTGTCACCTTTAGTTCTTTTTAGGCTTTCTCTTAAAATTTGGCTTGTAGTAGCCTCCCTTTGTTTGGGCTAGCATTTAGGGCCAAAAATCATTAAGTTCATTCGTACCTTTTCCTTTTTCCTCAATACAAAGACCCTGCTTATTGTTGCTAGATTACGTAGTAGTTTTCTTGTGTTCATCCCCTTCCTTCTTACCCGTTGTTGTCTCATTATTTATCTGGTTGAGAGCTCTATGGGGAAACCCTCACCTTAATAACCTTTCACTCCATAGTGGAAGTAGAGGATGTCGATAGCCTCATAGATGATGTCCTGCATTCTACCATCAATAACCACATACTTAGCCAAAGGTTTCCTCAAATCCAATTGAGTACATAATCTATGAATTTGCCCCTGTTACTATTCATAATAACACTATCGATCCAGAAATTGCCTCCTAGTTTTGTGTCGATTTTGCACAGTATATTAGTGGCATAATCTTTTATATGAAGCTCTAGAAATTGAATCCATAGAACCGCCGGATCAAAGGATGGTTTAAATGTTCTAAAGTTGGGCACCAATTTTCTTATAGTGAGGAATCTACCTCTAATGAGCCATGAGCCTCCATAAAAAATATGGTCATTATCTTTTTTGTTCTCAAGCTTTACCAAGAAACAATCATGGCCTAAGTCAATTAGTTTCATATCTCTCTTAGGTTGCCACAACTGGTCGAGCTTGAAAGCGAGGTATTTATAACCTTTCATTTTACCAAAGACCTCGATAATGAGAGTATGTCTCCATTTCCCTTGAATTGCTTCTTTCTCTTTCTTGCAGAGGGAAATCTTTATTTCCCTTCTGTTTCATTTTCTTCTTCAAGGCTTTCATCTTACGATACAATTTTAATTTCCTTCATTTGTTTTTTATTTTTATTTTTATGGTCACTATCATATCCAGGACCCAATAATGGATCTTTATAAGATATAAGTTTCCCATTACTTTCCACTAACTAAAACTTATCAGATGATTCATTTCCTTTGAATTTCTTAGTACATCGATGAAGTTCTTCCTCCTTTACCCTATGAGTTTCCATATTGTAACACCCGAGTATCTTTATGGACCCAAAATTAGGGAAATTTAGGGTTAAACTTAAAGGACTAGTAAATTGTCAAACTTCGTTGGGAAATTTCAAAGTTTTACTGGCTGAACTGTGAAATGTTGGATTCTAAATCTAGTTTAGTTAGAGTGGAATTGGTTTGTTCCATAGTAGAAGACAACATGATTAAGAATGGATGGTTAAAATGGTTGGTGAGGACTGTGCCTAAGGGATATAAATAGGTGTTTGTAGAGACAGAATTTTCTGAATTCTGTTTACAAATCTTATTCTTTCCATAACATCATCTTTTTCAAATGTATTGAAGAAAAAAAGGATGTGGCTGAAAGGAGCTTTGCATGTCATAACAAACAAAAGAATTGAAGTCTGATAGTAGAGAAATTTAGAAACTGGTAAGCTTCCTTACCTCTTTGTACTTGTGGAATGAAGAAAGAGTGAAGTAGTAACTCTTAACAGCTCCTACATAATTCTGGATTTTGGGTCTTAAAAGGGCTGAACACCTTTATTTTAAGTAATAAATGGTTCTCATGCATAGCTACCAGGACAAAGAAAGCTCTAGCGTTTGGACTAGATAAGCTGATAAGGATAAGAGAATTCAGGTGAGTTTCTGTATCTTACCTTTAAATGATAGATAATGTTGTGTGACTTGCATGTAACACATTGATAATGTACTGAGGTTGTCTAAGATATGGTATATCATGCTTGAAGAAAGAGAAGGTTGTGCATGTTTGATATTGTGAGTTTTCACCAGTTGAATACTGATTGCTGAATGGTAGATAATGATAGATAATCTGGTGTGATGTTTGTTAAATGGTAAATTGTATGTTATGCTTGATTATTGTGTGCATCTTGTGATGGAAAAATTATTAACAGGTTATATGAAGTTAGAATGGAAAAATGGGTGACTATTAGATACCTTCATTTGGTGTTCTTAATTGCCAATCGTGAGGTACACAGCTCCGAGCCTTGCGAAGGGGACATTGCAGTGTTCGAGCATTAAGGTTAGGAATGGTGAAATGGAGGAATGGGTAGAGGAATAGGGAAATTGGAATTCTGTTAAGACTCTACCATTCGGGATTACTAGGAGCAAACTGTTATGTGCAAAGCTCCAAGCCTTATGGGGGAGGCACTTTGGTGTTCGAGCATCAAGGTAAAATGAAAAAAGAAATGATATTTACTGGTCATTTGGGGTGACACCGTAACGATGATATTTAAGTTCCATAGAGTATCACACGATGGTGGTTAGCAAGCTTTATGGGGTGGCATCGCGATGGCGGTACGGTCCTATAGGGTGACACCTAAAATGAGGTCTACTGTGTAAGACAATGGCTTGGCTATGGTAACCAATATAGTCTACTGGATAGTAAACACAGGGTATTCTATCGAGAAAGTAAACACAGGGTAGTCCTTTGAGACAATAAACACAAGGCAGTCTGTTGGGACAGTAAGCACAAGAAAGTCTGATAGGATGTAAAATATATGCATCACATTTGGAAAGTTTGCAGATCAAGAAGGACGCCAAGCGAATTAAGCGAAGTGCGGGGTGTGACTGGGTTGACAAGTCATTAGAATGAATGAGCTAGTGTGTCAAAGGAACATAGACCTCTAGGATAATAAGAAAATTTGTGAAGGATAATAATGAGGGATGCTAAGGATATGTCTCAATTTAGATAGGGTGAAAAGAGAATGAGACTCCTTAGATGAGGTGGTATACATAATGTATGGCAAGACGAGTCAGCTAGGGAAGTTGTGGATCCCACATGGTTGAAGCAGACACATAATAACTCTACTAAGATGAAATCATAGCTTATAGGATGAAAAAAAGTAAATCGAAGGGTTTAATAGGTAGATAAGGTTCTCAGTGGAAGGAAATGCATGCGCAAGGCTAAATCCCCAGAAATGTCCGTTAGAGGATAGTGGACAGCGAAGGTCAGGCATAACCAGAGTAAATAGCAGATAAGCCTCCTTGGGAAATAGATTGATAAAACGAGTGTTAAGGTGTTGTTTGGTGAGCACTAGAACTCCAAGGTAGTGATTATCTTGGGTAATGGTAGTGGTTTTCTAGGGTAGTTGCCAAACATCGCCCGTCAGAGATAATGAATGTAACTATCAAGAAGTTTAATTCTGAGCTGGAAATTTCAAATTTTCATAAAATTCTTTTTGTGGATCTCTAAGTACTCTAGAAGTTATAAAGAAGATTCTGAAATCAAGAAGGATCGAGCCAAATTTTGCTAGGAACTAGGTGAAACACGACTACTATTCATGTGTATAGAGGGGCTCTTGTAGACGTATCACCTTAGGGTTTAAGTTTTCTATATACGTTATTGAGTCTTTGTTAAAAATTTATAAACGATTATTAGAATCAATGTCCTAAAGTTTTAGTACTATTTCAATACGAGTCACAAACTTTAGTTAGATTCTTAAATTCAGGTTATTTAAGTATATAATTAAATCATAAATAGAAATTGTATTAAATAATTTTGGTTAGTGTAGCATCTGATACCCGGACCTGGCAATCAGCTTCGGTAGAGGGTGTTACAAATTGAGTTGTATCAGAGCTTCGATTTAGGCCCTATGTATACGTTACATTAGATCTGACTTAGACCCTCAAGAGTTGTTATGAGAAAGTAAATATGATGAAAGTAAGTGCATGTTTGGCGGATCATAGTCAGATTGGCAACAATTATAGTGTAGGAAATAGAAGGAAGGAAAAAGATAGGAATTTTTATTACTACAAGGAATTTAGTACAAATACAAGAGAGGATTAAGCATTATCCCCAATTGGCGGATCAGTCATTTCCTCTGTTGTTTCCTCTCCTATATCATTAGCGTCCTCTATAGGAGGAGGAGTGGTCGGTTCAAGCTCAAATGGGAAGAAGAAAATGTCAAAATCTATCCATTTCTTTTAAAACTCTTCCCACTCAAGAGTAGAAGAGTTCATCGCATTGAAGCCCAAATTCTCATTGATGTATTGGCACAAACAGTCGAAGTCCACTCAAATCACATCGATGCGGCCCACGGTAACTTGGGCATGAAGGATGTAATTGGACCTCAACTTGGGAAGATAATCCACAATTCCCACCAAAGTCTTTGCTTTGTATTGCTTTAGAGCTTCATTTTTTTCCTTTTGGATCCTCTCTAAGTCTCCAAGTGGTTTCCTTCTACGTTTTGATCTGGTCCTCCAACTGGCGGACCCTACTCTTAGACTCCCTTTTTAGGGAGTTCTACTTAGACTCCCAGCTGGAGGCAAACTTAGCAAACTCTTAAACTTGGTGGACTTTTTTATTAGCGAAGTTGAACTAGTTCTTAATTTTGAGAGACTAGGGTTACATCTAATTGAGCCCGTTTAGTTTCACATTTGTGACATCAGTTACGGAGGGCCCAGCCTAGCAAATCGAATTCCTCCACCATGTTTTGGTAGAAGTCTATCAACTCAAAAAGAGGTAGTTTATGAGCTTCGGAGGATGAGGGGAAAGTATATTCTTTAGTTATTAGGGCAAGTCCCTCTCTTATTGTCTGCAAATATTTGTTAGGGAGAAGGGAGGGTGCCCCCACAACAAATTGGTCCTTCCATGAGAGGAAACATAATGACCCGCTAGAAGAAGTGTGAGGTCACCTTGGTCTAATATAGAGAGATGGCGGTGTAGAAGGGTCAATTTGGGGAGTGAACTCATTAGGCGAACTCTGTGAGAGGAGAGTAACATCCTCAAGCGTGGTTGACTCAGTTGGAGTCGTTGGATGAGTCGAGAGGATAGATGGAGTAAGCTCTCTCTCTGAGTTGACTGGTTTCTTCCCTCAATGGCGGTGAACTAGCCTACTGCCACTGCTCTCAAAGGTACTTTGAGAGCCCCCTTCAGTCTTCAACCTCTTACGGTGGCTAACACCACATGCACCCTTGAATCAGCATCAGCAATGATCTTCAATGCCCTCTCCATGATGGCATCCACATTCGTGCTACTTGAAGTCTAAGACGAAATGGATGATTGAGCAGAACTGATAGTCCTAGAAAGAACATATGTTTTCTCCCTACTTATTGGTTAATTTGTTCCCATTTAGTTATCTTTACCACATATTTTAGTATTTTCAGTTCAGTAATTTACATTTTATATAACACCCCTTACCCGTATTCAACGTCAAAACAGGGTATGAGGCAATGCCGAACATATACACAAGCAATCATACAAAACCGAGATGTAAATTTCCATCCAAGTTTAAAACTTTTCATATACATTCATATCATCCCAAAAATGAACCTATGAGGCCCAAAACATGCATTGGGAGCAGTTCGGGACTAAATCGTGAACTTCAAAAAATTTCACAACACTTAGAAACATGTTTCAAGAGCCACATGCCCGTGTAGGCAGGCCGTGTGGTCACACATGCCCGTGTCCCTAACCCGTGTAACTCACTGTTTGTCACATAAGAACAAATTGAAGACTCACGGCCAAGTCACACGCCCGTGTGCTAGGCTATGTGATCGATTTAAATTTTATGATTTTTCATAAAATAGGTGCAAACTTCACACTCCCAGGGCACACACCCGTGCCTAAAGCCGTGTCATCCACACAGCTGAGACACACGCCCGTGTCTCTGCCCGTGTGCTCAATTCTAAGCATTCTATTTTGCAACAATTAAGGTGTAAGGGATACACAGCCAGAACACATGCCCATGGGGCAAGCTGTGTGTTACACACGACCTAGACACATGCCCGTGTGGACAAAAACAAGCCAATTTGCCAAGCCATGTTATCACCCTTTTATGCACACACCTACACAACAAAGCATAATACCAATCCAAGCAATTACATTCAACCAATTCAACCACAATCAAGACATCCACACATCATTCATATGCTACCATTTACCACATACAATCATCACATACTTATCAACTTAAACCATGCAAATTTCCACATCCATGAAAACATCATCACATGCATATATACTTAAACCAATATTAGCTAAATTCCAATGGCCATTTGCAAAATGAAATATCAACCAACAAAAGCCAATACATTTGACCAATTCAATTATGACACATGGCAGAATGCCAAGTCCCTATACATGTCATTACTCAAAACGTCAAATTCAATGATACCCAAAATAATCACTTGATAGTGTGAGTGGACCTCTGATAGTCTCCGATCCCTGAGCTAACTTGGTGACAATATAAGACAAGGGAAATAAAAGGGGAGTAAGTTTTAAAGCTTAGTAAGTTCCCGTGCAAATAATAGGCATCATAAACTAATATTTAACATACAATTAACAAGATGATAATTGGCATAAATATTATTAAGATCTTATAATCATAACTTACTCAATCATAACCTTACCAACGGTTCATCACATAATGGGCTCATCACGTTTGATTTTTTCGTGCATACCTGAGTAATTTTGAATTGGATTTAAACACAATTCATCTTTGACATACTCATTAAATTGCTCGTTGAACCACTTGGAATACTAAAGGATACTTGGGAGTTCCGTACACACGGTACCATACCAATGCCATATCCCAGATATGGTCTTACATGTAATCTCGTATCGATGCCAATAGCCCAGTTATGGTATTACATGAAGTCTCATGTCGATTCCATATCCTAGATATGGTCTTACATGAAGTCTCATATAAATGCCATATCCCAGATATGGTCTTACACATAGTCTTAGCAACCCTAATGTCATGACATTTGTATCCTATCTATTCCTAAGGTTCAACTGAGATTTCACTCTTGTCGTAACTTTGTCAAAGAATGTCCATGAGTCAATTACAATTCATACAATTTTAAAGCATTTAAAACATAATTAAAACAATGCATTATTTACATAAGAACTTACCTCAGTGCAAAAATAGTAGAAATGAGACCTAATCGTCAATCACTTGGTTTTTCCCCCGATCTAGGTTCGAACCTCGTTTCTCTTGATCTATAATAGCAAATTTAACTCATTTATTATTCACGTTACTCAATTCAGTTCAAAAATCAAATTAGGGTAAAATTACATTTTTGTCCCTAAATTTGAATGTTTTTACACTTTGGTCCCTAGGCTCATAAATTGAAATAGATTCAATTTCTTTGATTCCCAAGCCTAGCCGAACCTCTTTTATGCTTATAATAGCCCACATTTTCATTTAATCACACTTTTACACACATTTTATAACCTTTTTACAAATTAGTCTTTTTGACATTTTCATCAAAAATCACCTAGCAAAAGTTGTTTATCATACCTCAAACACACATTTTCTACCATTAGACATAAAAAAAACACATGCCTAACATGGTTCAAACCCTATACCTTAATAATTTCTCAAATTAATGGTAAAAATAGATAGATCGAGTGATATCGACTTCAAAAATGTAAAAAAAACATTAAAAACGGGGCAAGAACGGGCTTACAATTGAGCTTGAAAGTGGCCAAACCCTAGCTATGGCTTCCCTTTTAAATTTTGGCATAAGCAAGAAGAAGATGGACTAAAATTTGGCTTGATTTTTGCTTTATGATTTATTTAATTACTAAATGACCAAAATGCCCTTTTCTTAAAACACTAAAATTCTCTTACCTCATGTCTATTTTTGTCTAAATTAAAGTAAAACAGTCTAATTACCATCTAAGGACCTTCAATTTAAAATTTCATAAAAGTAGGCACCTCTAGCATATAGAACTTAACTTTTGCACTTTTTATAATTTAGTCCTTTTTGCTAAATTGAGTGCCCAAACGTCAAAATTTTCAAACAAAATTTTCACGGAATTATTCCATAAAACTTTAGACCATGAAAATATAATAAAAAAAATTTCACTACGTCAGATTCGTGGTCCTGAAACCATTGTTCTAACTAGGCCCAAAATCGAGTTGTTACAACTCTCCCCCCTTTAGGGATTTTTGTCCCTGAAAATCTTACCAGAAAATAGGGTTGGGTACTATTTTCTCATAGCCTCCTCGGGTTCCCAGGTAGCCTCTTTGACCCCATGTCATTGCCATAAAATTTTCACTATGGCTATACTCTTATTTCTCAACTGTTTAACTTCCCGAGCTAAAACTGGTTCTTCACCATAAGTCATATCCGGTCAATCTCAATATCCATTGGAGAGATCACATGTGAAGGATCCGAACAATATCGTTGCAACATTGACACATGAAACACATTATGAATCATTTCCAATTCTGTCGGTAAAGCTAACCGATATGCCACTGGCCCTATTCTTTCGATAACCTCATACGACCCAATGAAACATGGACTCAACTTGCCTTTACGGCCAAATCTCTGAATCTTCTTCCACAGAGATACTTTCAAAAGTACATTATCACCAACCTAAAAGTCAATCTATTTTCTTTCCAAATTTGCGTATGACTTCTATCGATTTGAAGCTACTTTCAGACAGTAATGAATTACTTTCACTTTTTCTCAGTTTCTCTCACCAAGTCAACCCCGTGAATCTGTTTCTCACTAAGTTCTATCCAATACAAAGGCATTCGACACTTGCCGCCATACAATGCCTCATAAGGTGCCATCTTTATACTTGACTGAAAACTGTTGTTATAGGCAAATTCGACCAATGGCAGATATTTTTCCCAACTACCCTCGAATTCTAGAACACAACATCGAAGCATATCTTCGATTACCTGAATCATGCATTTAGACTAACCATCAGTTTGTGGATGAAATGTGGTACTAAAGTTCAATTCGTACCCAAAGCTTCTTGTAACTTCTTCTAAAACCGCAAAGTAAAACTTGGATCTCTATCCGAAATAATAGACATAGGCACTTCGAGCAATCTCATAATCTCCGAAATATACAATTCAGCTAAGTTATCAAGTGAGTAGTCAATACGTATCGACATAAACTGAGCTGATTTCGTTAATTTATCAACAACAACCTAGACGACATCTTTCTTTTTCAAAGTTAAAGGTAACCCAGTTACGAAGTCCATAGTAATCCTATCCCACTTCCACTCAGGTACCATCACTGGTTGAAGTAAACCCGAAGGCACTTGGTGTTCATCTTTCACTTGTTGAAAAATCAAACATCTTGAAACAAACTCTGAAATATCTCATTTCATACCTGACCACCAATACCATTTCTTCAAATCATTATATAGTTTCGTACTACCCGGATGCATAGATAAACAACCATTATGCACTTCATGAAGAATTTTCTGAATAAGTTCATCACTTTTCAGTTCACAAGTTCTGCCTCAGAACATCAAACAATCATCAGATCCGATATAAAAATCTGAATCACTACCCGATTCATAGAGAACTCTTTTGGCTCGTAAATCACTGTCACATTTCTGAGCTTCACAAATTTGTTGAAGAAATAACAGTCTAGCTCTCAACTCAGCTAGGATCGAACCATTATCGGACAAAGTCAACTATGTATTCATCACTCTCAAAGCAAACAAAGTCTTTCTACTCAATGCATCTGCGACTACATTTGTCTTACCCGGGTGGTAATCAATTACTAGCTCATAATCTTTCAATAACTCAAGCCATCTCCGTTGTCGCAAGTTTAAATCTTTCAGAGTCATCAAGTACTTTAAATTCTTATGACCAGTAAAGATATGACATTTCTCACTATGCAAATGATGTCTCCAAATTTTTAAAGTGAACACAATGGCAGCTAATTCCATATCATGCGTCGGATAATTATTCTCGTACGGTTTCAACTGTCTCGAGGCATAAGCTATCACTTTTCCTTCTTGCATCAACACACATCCCAATCCATTCAGTGACGTGTCACTATAAATTACAAATTCCCTTCCCGGTTCAGGTTATACTAAAATCGATGCCTCAGTCAATAATGCTTTCATCTTCTCAAAACTTTGCTGACACTTTTTGGACCATTAAAACTTAACATCTTTTTGCAACAACTTGTCATAGGAGTAGAAATCATTGAAAATCCTTTGACAAAACGTCGGTAATAATCGACTAAGCCTAAAAAGCTTCTAACTTTAGATACATTCCTCGGCAGTTTCCAATCAACAATAGCCAAAATCTTACTTGGATCAACCCGAATACCATCATCTGAAATGATATGCCCCAAAAATCTAACTTCTCGGAGCAAAAACTCACTTTTACTGAATTTAAACTGCTTATCTCTAAATGTCTGCAATACAGTTCTTAAGTGCTTGGCATGCTCAGACTCGTCTCGACAATAAATCAGAATATTATCGATGAACACAACCACAAACTTATCTAAATATGGTCGAAAGATTCTATTCATCAAGTCCATAAGAATAACAGGTGCATTAGTTAGTCCGAAAGGCATAACAAGAAATTCATAGTGCCCATCCAACTCTCTGACAATCAACTGATTGTAGCCAAATCTTAAATCAATTTTCGAGAAAACCGTCGCTTCTCTCAATTGATCAAACAAGTCATCAATCCTCGGTAAATGATACTTGTTCTTCATAGTCACCTTGTTGAGCTATCGGTAATCGATACAAAGCCTCATGGATCCGTCTTTCTTCTTTACAAATAACACTGGAGCACCCCATGGAGAAAAACCCGGTCTCGCAAAATCCTTATCTGTCAACTCTTGCAACTGAGCTTTTAATTCTTTCAATTCAGTTGGGCCATCCTATACGGAGCAATAGATATCGACGAGGTCCATGGTACTAAATCAATACCAAACTCGACTTCTTTACCTGGTGGTAACCCAGGCAACTCTTCTGGAAACACATCCAGATATTCACAAACTATAGGCACTGACTCAATTTTCAATTCAGACACTTTTGTATTCAACACATAAGCAAGATAAGCTTCACAACCATTCCTTACATATTTTTGGGTAGATATCAAAGAAACCACAATAGGTAACTCATCTGAATCAATCCGAAGAGTTTCACCATTTTCGTATTTCAGTTCAATAATCTTTCTTTTACAGTTCACTACAACATAATGCAGTGTCAACAATCCATACCCAAAATAACATCAAATTCATCAAATGGCATAACATTAAATCAGCCGAAAAATAGTGACCTCGAATCATCAATGGACAATTCTTGCAAACTCTATCAACTAATACATGTTTGTCTAAGAGGTTTGACACTCTAATCACAAACTCAGTAAACTCAAGAGGCAAGCTCTTACTAGTTACCAATTTCACACAAACATAAGAATAGGTTGATCCAGGATCAATCAATGCAACTACATTAGTATTATATAGAGAAAAAGTACTAGTGATAACATTAGGAGATGTCGTTTCTTCGCGAGCACGAATGGCATAGGCTTAGCAGACACCCGAGCTTTGGATCTCATAGTTGTATCTTTTGTCACACCTTTATTACTATCCTTATTTCCAGTATTTCTCAGTGGCCTACCTCTATTACTAGTATTACTCGGCCTTGCACTCTGAAATTTTTCTTTCTCAGCCATTTCAGGGCAATCTCAGATAAAATGCTCTTGGGAGCCATACTTGAAACAAGCCTGATCATTCATCCTACACTCGTTGGGATGTCTCCTTCCACAATGCTAACATTCAGGTCTGTTAGGCCTTACATTACCCATACTTGCCAGTGAAGTGGCTTGAGATTTTGAACCAGAGTATTGCTTCCTACGATCTCTGTGTGAATACCCAGCTGAAACATTCAAACGAGAATACATTTCTGTAGACTTCTTTGATTGAGATGGAAGTGACTTACTCGTTGGTCTTTTCCTCAAATCTCTAACTTCACTATCAGCTTTCCTTTTTTCTTTATTCAACTCTTCGGCCTTACAAGTCCGTTTGACTAACTCCACAAATTCTTTTAGTTCTAAGATCCCATCTAACACACGAATATCCTCATTCAATCCATCCTCAAATCTCTTGCACATGATAGCTTCGGTGGAAACACAGTCTCGAACATATTTTCTAAGTCTGACAAATTCTCACTCATATTTTGTCACTGACATTCGACCCTATTTCAGCTCTAGAAATTCCTTATGTTTCTGATCGATGAATCGCTAACTAATATATTTCTTTCGAAACTCCTTTTGAAAGAATTCCTACGTAACCCTCTCTCTCGGTACCACCGATACCAGTGTATTCCACTAATGACATGCAGAATCCCTCAAAAGTGAGATGGCACACTTTAAA
This sequence comes from Gossypium hirsutum, assembly GCF_007990345.1. NCBI lineage: Eukaryota > Viridiplantae > Streptophyta > Magnoliopsida > Malvales > Malvaceae > Gossypium > Gossypium hirsutum. The sequence goes on along the minus strand of NC_053426.1, from coordinate 32,182,954 downwards.
CACTTATCTAGTGTGAAAGACAACTCATCAAATACCCTGATGGAGTTTTCGAGCCAAAACTCAACTCTCTCGGGATTATCATCCATAGTAGCTCTAAAATCTTCAGCCCCATGCTTTCGAATCTTATCAACAGGGGGCTTATTTATTCATACAAATTCCATACCTTGTGGAGCTACGGGAACCAGTCGAGGAATAGGTGGGGGTGGAGGAGGTTAGGCATTCGGGTTTGTTCGAACAAACACTGTATACCACTCGTTCATCATGTGGAGAAAGGCTTCCCTAACCTCTTCTCCTTGACCAACTGTTGAGGGTCTACTATCAGACGGTGCTGCCTTTTGAGCGGGTGTCGGTACATTACTTTCAACGTCATCAGCCTCAGCTCGATTGGGATCCATTTACTATACAAAAACACAATTTAAAATTATCAGGAGTCATCACACTATCACAGTTCATTTATGGCATGTATAGCTAGACTCTTACACACATTACGTTAGTCTGAGAATCGACTAAACCATAGCTCTGATACCACTAAACGTAATACCCCTTACACGTATTCGATACCGAAATAGGGTACGAGGCATTACTGACTTATACACAAGCAATCATACAAAATCAAGACGTAAATTTTCATCCAAATTTAAAACTTTTCATATACGTCTATATCCTCCCTAAAACGAGCCTACAGGTCCCAAAACATGCATTACGAGCGGTTCGAGACTAAACTGTGAAATTTAGAAAATTTCTCAACACATAGAAAATTTTTCATGTTTCAAGAGCCACACACCCGTGTGGCTTGGGACATGCCCATATGGGCAAGTCATGTGGTCACACACACCCGTGTCCCTAACCCGTGTAACTCTCAGTTTGTCACCCAAGAACGAATTGAAGTCACACGACCAAGTCACATGGCCGTGCGCTAGGCCGTGTGGTCGATTTAAAATTTATGATTTTTTATAAAATAGGTGCAGACTTTACATGCCCAAGGCACATGCCTGTGCCTTAGGCAGTGTCATCCACACGGCTGAGACAATGCCCGTGTCTCTGCCCGTGTGCTCAATTCTGAGCATTCGATTTTGCAACAATTAAGGTGCAGGGACACACGGCCGAACAGACACCCGTGGTGTAAGCCGTGTGGACAAAAACAAGGCTATTTACGAAGCCATGCTATCACCCTTTTATGCACACACCTACACAGCAAAACATAATACCAATCCAAGCAATTACATTCAACCAATTCAGCCACAATGAACACATCCACACATCATTCATATGCTACCATTTACCACATACAATCATCACATACTTATCAACTTAAACCATCCAAATTTCCACATCCATGAAAACTTCATCACATGTATATATACTTGTAACACCCCTTACCCGTATCCAAGGCCGGAACAGAGTACGAGGCATTACTAGACTTAACAATACACATAGATGAAAACCGGGCGATAAAATTTCATTTAATTCAAAACTTTTCAAACACATGCATAACAAACAAAGCTAACTATATCATCACATCAAAACATAGGACATGGCACGATTAATTAAACTTTATAAACCATAATGGATAAGGACCACATCTCATGATTTTATACGATAACTCAATGCAGACTGATACGTATGGTCAAAATCATAATAAAAATACATATCACAAACCAACTTCCTATACCTACCACTCACTTGATATTTCTAATATTTGAATTAATTTTTCCAAAAATGATAGTTTGATAGTGTGATTTTGCCTCTGACGATCTCCAACCCTGAGCCGACCTGCCAATACTAAAGAAATGGAGAGGATGGGTAAGTTTTACGCTTAGTAAGTTCATATGGAAATAATAAGCAATTACTACTATGCTTTTCAAGATAAAACACTATAATTGTACAATTACACATATTCAGGACAGGCTATTTTCTGGAGTCCTGGTGTTAAAAAAAATCATATCTTGAGTTACAAAACTCAAAATCAAATTTTGTAAATTTTATATGAAACTAGACTCATATGTATACTTACCAATTTTTTTCTAGAATTTTTGGTTAGGACATTTAGTACAGTTTATTAGTTAAAGTCTCCCCTGTTTCAGGGTATGACTACTCTGACCCTTGTGCACTACGAACCGAATTTCTCCCTGTACAGAATTCCAAAGACCATTCCGTTTGTTTACCTTAAAATAGATTCAATAAGGAATCCATGCATGAAAGTTATGACTCTCAATAATTTTTTTACAATTTATGGTGAATTTCTAAATTCAGAACAGGGGATCTCGAATTCATTCAGACCCTTTTTCACAAGAATTCAAATATCACACAATATAGAATTATTTTGCTTTCCCTATTTCTTTCATGTGAAAACAGACTCATTAACATTTATTTCCATAATTTGTTTTAAATTTAATTCAAATTACACAATTTTTGGTGAATTTTCAAAGTCATGCACTGCTGCTGTCTAATACTATTTTACTACTAAAGTTCACTTTTACACAATTTCACTTAATCCATTCCATTTTACCGAGGTTCGCTCAAATATTGAGGATATTACTCATAAATTCAAATAAACATATACTTGCACTTGTTCATCACATAATCACTTTCACATGTATTTTCATTTAATCGATTTCCCGTTGAACTCATCGGAATAATAACAGATACACAATTGTCTGCACATTTTCCCATTTCCACACTTGTAGCCGAAGCTATCTGGTACGCATAGTAGCCTGCACTCAGTACTACACACGTGACCTCACCATCTAATACCCGTAGTAGCCTACACGTAGTACTACACACGTGATCACAGTTTTCGGGTACGCATAGTAGCCTGCACTTAGTACTACACATGCGACCTCACAATAGATCATTCGTATCATTTTTATTCCGAAGGTTCAATCGGGAAATTCCTCACTTTTCAACATTTTACTAAATTGTCCATAATCAATTTAAATTCATAATTTACATCAAATAACCATTTGATAGGTAGCCACATTTCATATGATATCAAAATATAATAACATAAAAAGAATCGATAGATTATTTATGTACGAATTTACTCGAAGTGTCGATCTCACTATCCATAGTACCAATTGTCCATTCATAGTATAATAAGACACAACTCAAATATCAAAGCAGCTTTTAAGAATTTACATAACATATATCACATATTTCATATATCACTTGTCATGTATCATCATTTTCCTGCATTTCATGTAACATTCTTTCATGTCATATTTCCACATCATAAACACCATTCCATCAACTTTTCCAATATATTAAATCATACAATATATGCAATAATAGCAAGAAATATAATTCAAACATAACATTTCATTATTATTATCATACGAACTTACCTCGATCCAGAAACAACAATTTACCATTTTAGTCCATAACCTTGTATTTTCCCAATTTAAGCCCAAATCTCGATTTCCTTCATCTATAATATCACATTTAGCCTAATAATTAGTCACACTATTCATACGGGTCCAAAAATCATATTTTTAAAAAATTTCATTTTGACCCCTAAACTTTTGCATATTTTCACTTTTGCCCCAAGGTTCAGAAATTAAACTTCATCCTATTTTCTTATGTTTTATGACATGCTGATCATTTTTCCCTTCTATGGCAACATCAAATTCTCACTCTAACTTGTACTTATGACTATTAGGTATTTTTACCGATTAAGCCCTTTTGCTCGTTTTCACTTAAAACCGAGTAGCACAAGTTGTCTAACATAATTTAAAACCTCAAATTCTATCATAAAACACCAAAATACACAAATTTCACTATGGGTATTTTTCCAAATATGAACCCTAGGTTGAATTATTGCTAGCATAAGCTAAATCAAGTTACCGGGACTCCAAAAACGTAAAAATCATTAAAAATGAGGCTAGAACGAACTTACAATCCAGCTTGGAAGCTTGGAAACCCTAGCCATGGAGTCTCCCTTGGTGTACACGTCCATGGTGAAGAAGATGAGCAAAATTGGCTTTTAATTTTGTATTTTAATTCATTTTACCCCTAAATGACCAAAATGCCCTTTTTACTAAACTTTCCAAAAATTCCATCCATGTCCAATTTTTGTCCATAAACTTAGAAATTGGTCAAATTTCTATTTAAGACCTCCCAATTAATATTTCAAAGCAATTTCATACTAGAAACTTCTAGAATGCAAGTTTTGCAACTTATTCAATTTAGTCCCTAACTTCAAATTAAGCACTTTATGCATAGAATTTCTTCACGAAATTTTCACACAATCATGCAATCATATCATAGACCTCAAAATAATCATAAAATAATTATTTCTATCTCGAATTTGTGGTCACGAAACCACTATTTCGATTAGGCCCTAATTCAGGATATTACAATACCTAAACCAATATTAGCCAAATTTCAATGGCCATTTACAAAATGAATTATCAACCAACAAAAGCCAATACATTTGGCCAATTCAATTATGACACATTACAAAGTAACCAAGTTCCAATACATGCCATAACGCAAAATGTCAAATTCAATGGTACCCAAAATAATTAGTTGATAATGTGAGTGGATCTCCGATAGTCTTCGATCCCCGAGCTAGCTTGGTGACACTATAAGACAAGGGAAATAAAAGGGAAGTAAGCTTTGAAGCTTAGTAAGTCCCTATCTTAATAATAGGCATCATAAACCAATATTTAACATACAATTAACATGATGATAATTGGCATAAATATTATTAAGATCTTATAATCATAACTTACTCAATCATAACCTTACCGAGGGTTCATCACATAATGTGCTCATCACGTATGAGTTTTTCTCGCATACCTCAGTAATCTCGAATTGGATTTACATGCAATTCATCTTTCACGTACTCATTAAATTACCCGTTAAACCACCTGGAATACTAAAGGATACTTGGGTACACATAGTACCATACCAATGCCATATCCCAGATATGGTCTTACATGTAATCTCGTATTGATGCCAATAGCCTGGCTATGGTCTTACACGAAGTCTCATCTCAATGCCATATCTTAGATATGGTTTTACACAAAGTTTCATATAGATGCCATATTCCAAATATGGTCTTACACAAAGTTTCATATAGATGCCATATTCCAAATATGGTCTTACACATAGTCTTAGTAACCCTAATGTCATGACATTTGTATCCTATCTATTCCTAAGGATCAACCGGGATTTCACTCTTATCGTAACTTTGTCGAATAATGTCCATGAGTCAATCACAATTCATACAATATTAAAGCATTTAAAACATAATTAAAATAATGCATTATTTACATAAGAACTTACCTCGGTACAAAAATAATAGAAATGAGACCTAATCGTCAAACACTTAGTTTTTCCCCCGATCTAGGTTCGAACCTCGTTTCTCTTGATCTATAAAAGAAAATTTAACTCATTTATTATTCACATTACTCAATTTAGCTCAAAAACCATATTAGGGAAAAATTACATTTTTGACCCTAAACTTTGACATTTTTACACTTTGGTCCCTAGGCTCGTAAATTGAAATAGATTCAATTTATTCAATTTCCAAGCCTAGCTGAACCTCTTTTATGCTTATAATAGCCGACATTTTTCATTCAATCACACTTTTACATTCATTTTATAACCTTTTTACAAATAGGTCCTTTTGATATTTTCATCAAAAATCACCTAGCAAAAGTTGTTTATCATACCTCAAACACACATTTTCTACATTAGACATCAAAATACACGCATACATAACATGAGTCAAACCATAGACCTTAATCATTTCCCAAATTAATGGTAGAAATAGATAGATTGAATGACAACTTCAAAAATGTAAAGAACTTTAAAAACGGGGCAATAACAGGCTTACAATTGAGCTTGAAAGTGGCCAAACCCTAGCTATAGCTTCCCTTCTAAATTTTGGCTCAAGCAAGAAGAAGATGGACTAAATTTCGAATTGGACACTTTAGGCATAAAATTTCTTCACGAAATTTTCACACAATCATGCAACCACATCATAGACCTCAAAATAATTATAAAATAATTAGTTCTATCTTGAATTTGTGGTTTCAAAACTACTATTCCATTTAGAATGGAAATATATGAGCACTTGCATGGTAATTAGATCCTTTAAGTGATAGTGGACATTTATGAAAGTTGGTATTGTTGATACTTGTTTTATTATTAAATGATAAAAAGGTAAAATGGTAAATAATAGTAATAATAAAGAAAACAAAAGAAATGCATGCAAAATCACTTTTGCTTCAGCCGAATATGGAAGAAGAAGAAGCCATTTTTGGTTCTTTGATGTTCGGGCATATATCTTCATGCATGTAAGTCCATTTGTGTTCGGTTTTTAATGATTTCTATGTTTTTGAGCTCATTGCAGCTTAATCTAGCTAACTCGTACCTTCGTTCTCAAAACTGCTATAGATTTTGAATGATGCCATTGTTGAATGCTTGGTTGTTTAGATGTTTTATGATAGATTATTAATGTTTGAAGCTAGATTAACAAGTTTTATAAAGTGATTTTTGACAAAAATGTCAATTAAGGACTAAATTGAGAAAAGTGTAAAATTCATGGTTAGATGTGTTAATAAATGAAAATATGGGCTGCTATAAAGTTTTATTAAATTCGGCTAGGCTTGGGTTTGGCCAAAATTGAATGAATTTCATTTTAAGAGATTAGGGAATAAATTGTAAAAATGTAAAATATTAGAGGCAAAAGCTTAATTTTGCCAAAATGTGTATTATATGTTAAATTGAATAATTTGGAGGTTAATATACTGAATTTGATATTATATCTAGATCAAGATAAGCAATTACCAGAACTAGATTGCGGAAAACGAAGGATGAATAGCCAATAGTTTTATCTGAGCAACTCGAGGTAAGTTTGTATAGCAAGAATCGAATTATTAAACACATGTAATTTTTTAGAATGTATGTGTATAAGTTGAATGAATAATCCACTTGAAATTTGAATTACCAATTATATGATTGGATTATTATTTACATGACTGGAAGTGAAATGTCACAAATGTTATATAGGTTACATGGATTCGATATGATCATATGCATTGAGTATGCAAATTGAGTATTTAAATTTATATATATATTTGATTGAATTGTACATATATGATTTGGTAAATTGAATTATTGATCATTAAATGTTTAAATGATGAAATTGGATAATATAGAGCCCCGTTCGAACTTTAGAAAATCATAGAATACGAGTGACATGTCACTAGGGTTACCGTTTGGTCGAGCTCATGCATTTGTTGCAGACTCACCATAGCTCATATGATGTTACCGTTTTAGCTCTTCAGGGCTTATCGTTCAGCTCTTCTGACCTTACCGTTTCAGGTCAATAGAGCTTACTGTTCCCAGCTCAGGAAGAGCTTACCGATCATGGCTCGAAAGACCATAAATGATAATGAATTGACAAATTACCGATTATTACACTTAGAATGTATCACCCGAGTATTCTTCGATATTCTAATAAGTTCAATGGGCATAATTATTGTTATTGATTATATGAAAAATATGTGTTTGTATGGATGAATTACTGTTATTACTGATGAACTATTGTTTATACGGATGAACCACAGGTTATATGAATTAATTACAGTTTATACGAATAGAAATGAATTGCCATAATGTTGTGTGAATTAAATGGTATTAATGAGTTTATATGATTATGCATTTGGCAAATTTGGTTGTATTGAAATGGTAATTTAGGTTATAATAATGTATGAACAAATGATATATATGTGATCATGATATAGGTGGTTTAACCACATACATGCCCATTAGAGTACAAGATACAAAATATTCGATGTTATTTCCATGATTCAACGGAGAAGATAACGGTACAAGAATTGAAATGAAGATATGAATTAGTTCAAGTAAATGTGAGTCGCTTGACAAGTAAGTGATATTTAATAATTTCATATGATATGTAAGTGAAAACTGAGGAATACATACAAGAATTATAGGTTGTTATTGTATTACGTGTTGATTTTGATGGAGCTGATTTATATGTCATCATATTTCTCTAATTTTGAATTAATTGTTAAATTGTATATAGTACATACTAGTCATATGAGCTTACTAAGCTTATTAGCTTACTCTATTTATTTTCTGTATTTTACAGTGATTTGAAAGCTCGCTCAAGTTGGAAGTCATCGAAGATTTCATCACACTATCCAAGAGTTGATTTGGTATTTTTGAACTCTTTGAAATTGATAATATGGCATGTATAGGCTAGTTGATGATATGAGATATATGATTTATTGTAGCTATTAAAGCTTATAAGTATTAATGTATTTAAGCCATGTGATTTGGCTTAACTTGGTTTAATATTGGTATATTATGTGTGTGAAATGCTATGGAATGATTGTCAATCAGGTTATGAAATGTTGTCATTTATGCTTGTGAATGCTTGTGATATAGGGTGGCAAAATGGATTTACAAATAGCCTATTTTTGTCCACACGGGTAGAGACACAGGCATGTGTATCAACCGTGTGTGACACACGATCATGTTACACAGTCGTGCGTCCCCTAGGGTAGCCTTTCGAATTAAGGGAGTATACCCTACAGTTTTGACACAGCCTAGACACACGGGCATGTCTAATGGTCGTGAGTGTTCACACGGGCATATGACTGACCGTGTGAAATAAGTCAGTATACCTCCCTAAATGGCACATGGCCTAGCACACGGGCGTGTGTGGCCATTTCGAAGGGCACACAACTTAGACACACGGGTATGTGGTCGGCCGTGTGACCCAAGTCAGTTTCGACCACAATCAAGGCATACGGGCGTGTCTTCAGCCGTATGGTGCAAGTTAGTATGTATGTCCTGTTTTCACACGGTCTAAAGCACGGGCGTGTCTACTAGCCGTGTGAGGCACACAGCTGTTCACACGGGCGTGTGACCCTAGAAAGGTTGAAACTTTTCTAAGTTCTCGAAATGTTTATATGTTACCAGTTTAGTCCCAATTTTATGATTAAAGCTTTATATGCCTGATTTGAGTACATATGGAATGTGGATGAATGATATTGATTGAAATGAGAAGATTATTTGATAAATTATTGTTCTGAATTGAGTATAAGTCTGCTAATGCCTCTTAACCTATTCCGGCGACAATTATGGGTTAGGAGTATTACAGTAACCCTATTTTGGCGTTTAATACAGGTGAGGGGTGTTACATTCCTTGATAAGAAATGCAAAGAGTTTCTCGAGCTAAAATAGGGCCAAATGACAGTGGCTAAATATGAGAGAGAATTGTACAACTTAGCAAGTATGCTTGAGAATGTATACCAACAGAACTTGCTATGTGTACTCAATTTGAAGACCTTTTAGACGAAGTCATCAAGTTGTGAGTCGGGATTCTTGAGATGAAAGAATTTTTGGTTTTAGTTGATAAAGCACACAAAGCCAAGGAACTTAGCAAAGCGAAGAGAAAAGTTGATTCCAAGGCTCGTGATTCTGGAAAAAGACCTATGAGAAATTGAAAGAATTTTATAATCATTCATCAGTCGGTGGGTTATTCTGGGAGAGATAGAGGAAAACAGCATTCGAGCTCGAAACCTTAGGCTACTTTGTAGCAAGCGTGGGCAGTGCCTGAAATAATAAGCCTGAATGTTAGCAATGTAATAGACGACACTTTGGTGAATGTAGACTGAAACACGGGTTGTCTTTTAAATGTGGTTCCTATGATCATTATGTCAAAGACTGTCCTAAAATGCCCGATAAAAAAAGGCTTAGAACACTCATTTGAGTAACACGGCTGGGAGAGGGAGACCATACTGGAACACTAGAAATGTGGGTAACAGCTGCAGTGGGACGAAAGATTCTATTGTGAGATTCGAGCTACGGGCACCAGCTAGAGGTTACGTGATTCATGTTCGAGAGGAAGCTTTATCACCTAATGTGATCACCGGTACATTTTCTATATTTTATGCTGATGTTAATGTTTTGATTGACCCTAGGTCAACGGACTTATATGTATGCACAACTTTAGTGTCAGATAAGAATATACCTTTTGTGTCTATTGAATTTGTTGTTAAAGTAATGAACCCTTTAGGTCAGTATGTGTTAGTCGATAAAGTCTGTAAAAAATGTCCTTTGATGATTCGAGGTTGTAAGTTTTCAGCTGATTTGATGTTGTTCTCCTTTGATGAGTTTGATGTGATTCTGGATATGGATTAGTTAACTCTGTATGATGCTGTTGTGAACTATAGGCGAATTCATATTGTGTTAAAGTGTCGAAATGGTGAAAAGCTTCGAATTGAATCAGACAGACTAGATATTGCATCTAATGTTATTTTAGCTATGTCTGCATAGAAATATGTTAGAAAAGACTGTGAAGCGTATCTCGCTTATATATTTGATTCTAAAGTTTCAAAATTGAAGTTAGAATCGGTTCCGATTGTATGTGATTTCACAGATGTATTTTGAGAAGAATTATCAAGGTTATCATCGATCAGAGAGATTGAGCTTGCTATTGAATTAATGTTGGGATCATCTCCGATATTGATAGCTCCGTATAGAATGACACTTACAAAATTAAAAGAGTTGAAAGCACAGTTGCAAAAGTTGACAGATAGGGGCTTTGGTCAGCCCAACTTTTCTCTTTGGGGTGCTCTTCTATTGTTTGTTAAGAAAAAGGACGAGTCAATGCGATTATGTATAGTTTACCAAGAGCTCAATAAAGTCACGATCACAAATAAGTATCCATTGGCACATACCGATGATTTGTTAGACCAGTTGAAAGGTGCTACAGTATTTTCAAAGATTAATCTTCGTTCTAGTTATTATGAGTTACGGGTTAAAGACTCTGATGTGCCGAAAATTGTGTTCAGAACTAGGTACGGACATTATGATTTTCTTGTGATGCCATTTGGTTTGACTAATGCACCTACTCTATTTATGGATTTGATGAACAAAATATTCAGACCATATTTAGATAGATTTTTTGTTGTATTCATTATTGACATTCTAATCTCTTTATGAGATGAGACGGAGCATACCTATCTTTTGAGAATTGTTTTGCAAACTTTATGCAAAAAATAATTGTTCGCTATGTTTAGGAAATGTGAGTTTTGGCTCTGAGAAGTTGAATTTTTGGGACATGTAGTATGGTAGATGGTATTAGAGTTGATCCGAGTAAAATCTCATTTGTGGTGGACTGGAAACTTCCAAGAAATGTGTCAGAAGTCAGAAGTTTTACGGGTTTAGCGGAATATTATAGAAGATTTATCAAGGGATTTTCGTTGATTGCTACGTCATTGACGAAACTGCTTTAGAAAGATGTCACGTTAGAATGGTCTTAGAAATGACAGCAAAGTTTTAGCTAGTTGAAAGCGTTGTTAACTGATGCCGCTGTATTAGTTCAGCAAGAGTCTAGTAAAAAAATTCTAATTTATAGTGATCCTTCATGTAATGGCTTAGGCTGTGCTTTGATACAAGAGGGAAAAGTGATAGCATATGCTTCTCGATAGTTGAAACCACAAGGAAAGAATTATCTGACTCATGACTTAGAGCTTGCAGCTATTGTATTTGCTTTAATGCTTTGATGACATCATTTGTACGGGGAAAAATGCATATCTTCATGGATCACAAAATCCTGAAGTATTGGATGTTATAGAAAGATTTGAATCTAAGACAATGTAGATGGCTTGAATTGTTGAAAGATTATGATTTGGTCATTGATTATCATCTGGGAAAGGCTAATGCAGTTGCTGAAGCTTTGAGTACAAAATCTCTATTTTCTTTGCGAGCTTTGAACACACGATTGACGTTGATTAATGATGGTTCAATTTTAGCTGAATTAAAAGCTAGACTAACATTTTTTGCAACAGATTTGTGAAGCTCAGAAAAGTAACGTTGATTTGATCGCTAAACGAAAATAGATTGAGTCGACATCTGATTCAGATCTTTATGTTGGTTCCAACGATAGTTTGTACTTCAAAGACAGAATTTGTGTTCCTCTCATTCAGAAGATTTTACGGGAAGCTCATAGCAATACCTTGTGGATACTTCCTAATAGGAATAAAATGTACGGTGATTTGAAACGGATGTACTAGTGACTAGTGACCAGGTATGAAATGGGAGATTTCAAAATTCATATCAAAATGTTTGATCTATTAGCAAGTTAAAGCCGAACATCAGGTACCTTATGGTTTATTACAACATGTGACGATTCTAGAGTGGAAATGAGAACGAGTTACGATGGATTTCATGTCAGGATTACCACAATATCTAAGAAAGAAAGATGTTGTATGGGTTATTGTAGATCGTTTGACGAAATTCGTGCATTTTATTCTTGTACGTACCGATTTTTCACTCGAGAGATTGGCAGAGTTGTATGTTTCTGAGATTGTTTGATTGCAGGTGTGCTAGTTTCTATTATTTCTAATAGGGATCCACGGTTTATGTCTCGATTCTAGAGCAAGTTACATGAAGCTTTAGGACTCGACTGCATTTTAGTACAGCATTTCATCCATAGACCGATGGTTAGTTTGAGCTAGTAATTCAAGTACTCTAAGATATGATTCAATGTTGTGTTTTAGAGTTTGAAGGTAATTGGGAGAGATTTATGTCATTGGTTGAATTTGAGTACAATAACAGTTATCAGGTGAGTATTAAAATAGCAACGTACGAAGCTTTGTATGGTCGAAAATGTCAAACTCTATTACATTGGACTGAGCTAAGTGAGAAAAAGTTATTCAGGGTTGATTTGATTTGAGAAACTGAAGAAAAGTTCAAAATTATATGTGATAGTTTGAAAGTGACTTCTAGTCATCAGAAATCTTACGCAAACTTGAAAAGAAAAAATATAGAGTTTCAAGTCGATGAAAAAGTATTTTTGAAAGTCACACCTTGGAAGAAATTTTTTCGATTTGGCCGAAAAGGAAAGCTTAGTATGAGGTTTATCGAACTGTACGAGATTATTGAGAGGATTGGGCCAGTAGCTTATCGGTTGGATTTGCCATCAGAGTTAGAAAATATTCATAATGTAATTCACGTGTCAATGTTACGACGGTATCGATCAGATCCTTCACATGTGATATCCCTAGTTGATGTTGAGATTCAACCAGATATTACGTATAGTGAAGAACCGATCAAAATTCTAGCTCGGGAGGTTAAAAAATTAAGAAATAAAATTATAGCTTTAGATGAAGTTATCTGAAAATGACACGGAATAGAAGAGGCTACCTGGGAACCGGAAGAATCTACAAAAGTGCAATACCCGAACCTATTTTCTTGTAAAATTTTCGTGGACGAAATTTGCTTTAGGGGAGAGAGTTGTAACACCCTATTTTTAGTGAATAAAAATAGTGGTTTTGGACCCCCAAATTCGACGAGTAAATTATTATTCTATTACTATTTTAATGTCTATGGATATATATTAAGGTCATGTTAAAATTTCGTTAAGAAATTTTGATGTTTGCATAGTTAATTAAGTGAAAAGGACTAAATTGTAGAAAGGGTAAAAGTTGAGTTCTAATAGCTAAAGGAGCCAAATAGCTAGGGAATATTAAATTAAATTACTTAAATGGTAATTAGACCATTTCATGAGTTAGTGGGTATACATGGCATGGTTTTATTGATATTTTAATGGTTTTAAAAGGTTAATTTAGTCTTTTGGTAATTAAAAAGAAAACTAAATAATAAAAGATGAGCAAAATATTGTCATCTTCATCTTTTGCTAATTTGAAAACCTAAAACCACCATTAGAGAAATGGGGATATTTGGTCAAGCTAATATTGAGTGCATGGTATGTAATTTTGTCCCGTTTTTAATGATTTTTTATGTTTTTGAGGTCGATTTAGCTTAATCTAGCTAGCCCGGGGATCAATTTGTAAAACTGTTAAAGATTGATGGTTATGCCATGAATGCTTTTGAATGATTCTTAATGATTAAAGGTAAATTATGAATCCTTGTTGATAAATAAACAAGTTTGTAAAGTGATTTTTGACGAAATTTGCTTTTAGGGGTTGATTTGTAAAAATGATAATAGTTCACGTTAAATTTATAAAATGATGATTGGTATGGGTTGGTTTAAGTCCTTAGAGAATTCGATTAGCCTATGAGAGGGATTAAAATGCTTAAATTTTAATTTATGAGCTTAATGACTAAATTGTGAAAAGTTAAAATGTTAGGGGCAAAATAGTAATTTTGCATAAATATGAAATGTGGATTAAGTTGAATACTAGAGGTATTAAATGGATTGAAATTTGTCTATTTAGATCAAGATAGAAAACATACGGATCTAGACCGAGGCAAAGCAAAAGCTTTGGAATAGCTCTTTTAACTTCTACGTTCTAGTCGTCGAGGTAAGTTCTTGTGTATAGTTATCATTTTAATATTATTTCAAATAGTATGTTAATATGTTATTTATCATGTGAATTGATCGATGTTTAAATAAATCAATGCAATAATGATTATCGAGTCCCGGTTGAACCTTATGAATTCGTAGGATACAAACGACATGTCATTAGGGAATTCATGTTTCAGGTGCTGGTCTTGAACATCTTACTGATGGTTGAGGTCCTACATTTTTTGTGGATACTCCATAGCTCGTGTGAGCAGCATGATGTAGCGTGCATTCCAACTCAGAGCTCATGTGAGAAATGATGTAAAGGTTATGGTTATATGTTTATGCACACTTCATCTGAGCTTTCTCGAGTATCCAATGATATACTAGATGGTTCAACGGGCAAGAAAAGGGATTGAAATGGTAAGTCCTCAAATGGAATTATGCATATGCTCATGAAAAGGATGTATGTAACACCCCTTACCCATACCCGAGACCAGGACAAAGTACAAGGCTTTAACGGACACATATTCAGACATTTCGAAAAATACGGCTTATAAAATTTCATTCTAATTTAAAACCAATCAAACAATGTCATAGTGTCCCTATTATTGACCTACAAGGCCCAAAACATACATTAAAATCGATTCGGGACTAAACCGAGAACTATAGAAAATTCTAATAAAATTCCTAGGGTTATGCCTCACACGCCCGTGTAAAGGCAAAGCACACGCCCGTGTGCTGGGGGACACGCCCGTGCCTCTTACCCGTGTTGAATTATTTGATTTATTTTCCATTTTGAACTTACAGGGGTTTTCACACGGCCAAGCACACACCCGTGTCCCTAGCCCATGTCCTTCACACGGCCTAGACATACCCGTGTTATCGCTGTTGGAACACCGGTGCCTCCAAGGTGCAGCGAAAAATTAAAAAATAAAATTCGGTGATCCAAACCAAGGATCCATGTGTAAGGAACGAATCGGGGTGATAAAAAGGTTTCGAAATTACCGAAACTTCAATCTGAGTAGACAGCGACGCCTAGGCAACGAGAATGCTGAACCACTATCGAACCAAGCTCAACCTTTTCCGATGTCGGCCTCTATGTAGTCCACCCGATTGACAATGAACGATAGAAATCCCAGAAAACTATTTTCAGAGAGTATTTTACTAAACGGCTGCTAGACCACTTTGCATATTTTCGGGCTAGTTTTTATATATCCTTTTTTTTACCCTTGCTATATATAACTCCTTCTTAATTGGTATATATTTATAACAAATTTTAATTCATTAAAATTAATCCAAACATAAAAATTATCATTCAAATAAATATAATAATGTTTAACCGAAAAATTATAATTACATTAATTATAATAAAGATTTCGGTAAACTATATTTATTTAAACTTATATACGAACTAAATTCATATATCAATAAAATTATGTTCTGATTACGTGTACAACATCCTTGTACATATAGTATGTTCAACAATTTGATTGCCCAATTAAATTAATTCTATAATTAATCTAATTCATGTGACAACCAAGCAATATACCAACTATGTTTTACCTCGTTCATTTCAACCATAGGGTGTGACCCTATAGGTTCTTGTAACGTTAGCAGTAATATTAGAACGATTCTAATATTACAAACAATGAGTGGCATCTAGCAATGCATCAATGCTACCTAAGTTACAATAAGTCATAATTCGACATAACCTTTTGTGATTAACCTTTCATGCATTAATCCTTAAGTCCAATATATTTGGAATGGACACAAGTCATGGAATAGTCACACTTGCATAGTCCATCCCATGTTTCTTGATACCTTGAGTAGACTATGGTACACAAATAAGTATGACATCTCATATCAACTTATTTGAGCATAGCCATGCATTTCTAGCCTCACTCAATCAAGTGGCCTGAGATATTACTCCCATTATGTAGGAGGGACTTATCCTATATTGATCAACTATATCCCTCAACATAGATTGTGGTATATCCAACATCAGTCTTTATAGAACAACCAGTTACGGTGTTTGTTTGACTGTATCAAAATATACAACTCACGATGTTGGGATAAAGATGATCTCAAGTATGAGGATCATATACATATTAATCACTATGAGTAATGTTGTGACAATTACATAATAATCCAAGAAACATACTCATAGCGTGTTAGTCCAATATGTTGTTCTCTAACACACATATTCATGCATTGATTCTGACACTCCATATCAATGACAACTCTTTATCATCAATCAGCTACATGTTAGTCTTAATGCATTATTATTGTCCTAGCCAACAATAATACTTGACTAAGGATCTTTTAAGAATAATCATATTATTCTCAGGACATTATTATAAAACAGTTTATTTATGCACACAGAAAAGAAACTGAAATAATAATGGCAACGCCTTATATTAATAAACATGATAAACCAAGTATGTTATTACAACCATCTCGTGATTGATCTTTGGGCATACTCTTACAATCGTCCATGTCTAAAAGCCTGGACATTCTGTTTATGACGTCATCATTCATTTGAGGCACATGGCCAAGGCACATGCCCTTGTGCTAGGCCGTGTCCAACACATGGTTGAGACACACGGCCGTGTCTCTGCTCGTGTGTCTACTATGATGCAAATTGACCTAAAATTTTAGGTGCAGGGGACACACGGCCAAGCAACACGCCTATAGGGATTGACCGTGTGTCACATACGGCCTAGACACATGCCCGTGTGTCTACCCGTGTGGACCTTTTTAGTGCTATTTTCCAAGCCTTTGGTCACCCTCTAACATCCATACATACTTACAGACTTCAATGGTATTTAACATGGCCTAGTTATACTCTTAAACAACCTTGGCATAACGCATTGCATGTTATCCTCATCTCTCATCGGTTTAGTACATGCTAAACTATCCTTTTCGTATTAGGGATTAACATAGCACATTTTACATTTTACACTTAGGCCATATTATGACCATGTACCATTATTATAACCATGTACCATTATATGCTATGTCTACTCTCAAATTATTAGGTACCATTTCAAGCATCCATCCATGATAAACCTCATCATTATATCTCATGAAACATTTAAACATAAACATGCATCATTAGTAGGTTTACAACCTACATCAATATGAGCCATATCTCATGGCCCTATACAAAAGAATAAGTATACCATTTAAGCCCTTACATTGGCTAGCCAAATGACACATATAACAAAATAACCAAAAAATCCTATACATGCCATTAAACAAAATAAAAGTATCTATATACCAAAGCGAGACAAGTCGATAGTGTGTTGATTCTCCAATCCGTCTTCCAATCTTCACGAGTCCACGAGCTCTGTAAGACAGGGAAAAAATAAGGGGGTAAGCATTTATATTCTTAGTAAGTTCATATAACGGAAAGTAAACTTACCAGACATTCAAATACATAGTCATTATATGCCATGTCATCCAACAATTATAATTACACTTTTTTCTAACACATACACTCTCAATCATCAAGTTAGTCTCAAATATACCAAAATACATAGATGAGCTCATCATATCAAGTACACATTCTAATTCATGTCTTCTCATGACACTTTCACATACATTTTTCCATTTGATCATTGATCTCCCGATGGATATTTCATTGATCCATATTCAGTGATTTCCTCTTTTTGGGTACCATCTCGAGTCTCAATTTATGCAATGGAGTTGTCAGTCCAAGCTAATTTCTCATTATACCATGTACCATAAGGCTTTGTTGGATTGTCAGTCCAGGCTAAATTCTCAATATAACAGAGCATATCTCTTAGAGTCAATTTGGGTGGCCAGTCCAGTATTTATCTAGTCAATTAGGATTACCCGTCTGGGCTAAATCCTTTCCATACTGGAATCAATGGATTACCCATCCAGGCTGAATCCTTTTCATCATATTTACTTGGAAAATTTGTTTTAGGATTACCCACCCGAGCTAAATCCTTCCTATACTGAGATCAATAGATTACCCTTCCGGGCTAAATCCTTTCTGCAACACATGCAGGATCCCATTTCTCGTGTAATATACATATCATATCTATCAGGGTACAATAATCCAAAATGGATATTACCTTCTTCCAGACAATTTAGGGATTTAAAAAAATTCCATATAATTTATCATTCATATGTCACACAATCAATTGAACACAACAATAGAATCAATACATTCATACATATGACCGGTTGTGTTACACGAACTTACCTGATAGTCGTCCCAGATTCATATCTCGGTTATTCTGAAACCTTTCGTTTTCCACGGTCGACCTTTGGAATTGATTCCTCGGAGTCTATATCAGTAAAAATAGATTATCAATACCTCACACTGTTCATTTCCGGCCTAAAACTTATCCTAGGAAAAAATGACCATTTTGCCCCTAACCTTTCACACTTTTACAAATTAGTCCCTAAGCTCGTACAATAAAATGCATGTAATTTCTTGGCTACCCAAGCCTAGCCAAATATTTTTCATACTCATGGCAGCCCACATTTTTCTTCATTTTACATTTTTATACCCATCTTTACAACTTTTACAATTTGGTCCCTTAAGCTATATCCATGAAAAACTACTTAGTAAAAGTTGTTTACCATCCTTTAAACTATCATATTCCTCCATAAATCATCAAAACACAAGCATCTCATGCATGGGTAAATTTTTGAACATGAATCCTAGCTTGAAATATGGGAAGAAATAGAGAGAGCATGTTACAAGGATCTCAAAAACACGAAGAATATTAAAAATGGGCTAGGGAGTACTTTCTTTTGAGCTTGAAAATTTTGAAAACCATAGATATGGAGAGCATGCAATTTTCGGCAGCATGGAGAAGAAGATGGACATGATTTAGGCCTATTTTTCCCTTTTTATTTAGTTTATTACCAAATGACCAAAATGCCCTTCTTTACTACTAAACTTCCAAAATTTTCCATGCATGCCCATTTTTGTCCAAAATCTTAGAAATTGAGAAAATTACTCTTTAAGGACCTCTAATTAATATTCCAAAGTAATTTCATACAAATTGTTTCTAGAACCCAAGTTTTGTAATTTATTCAATTTGGTCCCTAATTTCCAATTAGACACATTACACATAGAATTTCTTCATGAAACTTTAACACATGCTTATTTTCATATCCTAGACCTCATAATGATCATGAAATAATTATTTTAATGACAAATTTGTGGTCCCAAAATGACTTTTCTGACTAAGCCCTAACTCGGAATGTTATATTTCTCCCCTTTAGGGACTTTCGTCCTCGAAAGTCTTACCAGTAAACAGGTTCAGATATTGGCTTCTCATGACCTCTTTAGGTTCCCATGTGGCTTCTTCTACTCCATGTTCATGCCATAAAACTTTCACTAAGGCTATATTCTTGTTCCTCAATTGTTTGACTTCACGAGCCAAAACCTTAATCGGTTCTTCACCATAGGTCATATGGGGTCTAACTTCAAATTTTGTCAGTGAAATCACATGGGAAGGGTTTGATCTATATCTTCGCAACATGGATACATGGAATACATCATGAATCTTTTCCAATTCAGGTGGCAATGCTAAACGATAGGCTAATGGTCCAACTCTTTCAGTGATCTCATACGGTCTAATAAATCGCAGACCAAATAGGGAGTTCTCTAGAACCCCTCCTCCAAACACACCAATTAAGTCATCCCGAGTTGCTCGACAACGATGGCCAACCACCCTGAGTTGCACGGCAGTGATGACTCGCCACCCCGGGTTGCACGGTAGTGATGATCTGCCACCCCAGGTTGCTTGGCAACGATGGCTTATTGTAGCTTAGAAAATTAGGTACTTAATTTAATAATAAATTAAAAAATAAACTATTTTTAGTTTAAAGATCGCTTATCTTTTTTCGAAAAGGACGTTTACATTTTAAGTTTAGGCTGATGTATCTTACTATTCAATTAATATATCTTTATGATTCATTTTTTAATTTACTTCTTATAATTTATTTTTAAATCAAATGAAATACTTTATATATCGTCCCATTCATTTTTTTTAAAAATAGTTTGTTATTTTTTAAAAATGATTTTACCATTCAATTCATTTTTTAACGTTTTAAAATTAACACCATTTATCTTTGGTAAACTTAATAATAATTATTAAATATTACACTTTATATTGTAATTTCAATTATTTAAAATATTATATGTATACAAAAATAAAAATTATTTATTTGATTTTTTAAACAAAAATAATACTTCAATTCGATATTTTTAAAATATAAATCAGGTAAAAGTATCATTGAGGTCCCAGTACTAAGAGGATTCCATTTTGCTCTGCTACTGAAAAATGGGTAACTTAGCCATTCTACATTGGAAAGAAATTGCAAACTGACCCTTCTATTAAAAATTTCATCCATATGTGCTGTTAAGTGATGACTTGGCCTTTTTCATTGTTTTTTAGAGAAGTGACCTCGAATTAAAGGATGAATAGGATTAGGTAAAGTGCCAGGAGGTCCCTGTATTATAAGTCAACTTGTATTTTTACCCCCTCTACTCAAAAAATGAGGAAATTAACCTTGCACGCTAGATAAAAGAGCAAACTGATTATTATGTTAAAATTTTTATCCATTTCTACTGTTAAATGTTGATGTGGTTGGTAGAAGAACCAGGCACTAAAACATGTGTCTCATGTATTTCATGCCTACGTGATAATATTTTTCAAAAAAATTAAAAATCCAAAAATAAATAATATTTTTGTAATTATTTAAAAATTATATCTAGGATGAAATTAGACACACGATTATCGTAATTCATTTATCTAGGACATTTTTTTTCAAAAACATCAAAACATAGAGAATTATTAAAAAAATTATTAAGAGTTGAAAAAAATTAAAATTATTAAAAGCAATGTTCAAAATGATTTTGAATAAATTACTATCCAAGTTCATTCTAGAGTGATTTTTGAAAAAAATATATAAAATTGTTTAAACATTATTAAGAATCATAAAAAAAATATAAGTAATGATTATTAAAAAAAAACTATATACACATATAGAAGTTTAATGAATTCAAATATACTTATATACACATATGGAACTTCTTAATCGAGTAGATATTTTTAGTAAATCAAGTTGATGAGTTCAATTTTATTAATTTTTTATAATTCTTAATAAATTTTAATTAATTTTCCATAATTATGTATACTTTTATATAATTATTTAATAATTATTTAGGAAATAATTTCGAAATGAACTTAGACAAATGATTATTTAAGCTCACTGGAACCTAGACAATTATTTGCCCAAGTTCGTTCTGGACGTTATTTTAAATAATTTTAAATAAATTTAAAAAATATTATTTTTTTATAAGTTTTAATAAATTTTAAATAATATTTTATAATATTTTTATAATTATTTAAAAATCATGTCTAGGTTATAGACAATAACTCGTTTAAGTTGATCTTGGATGTGGTTTTTAAATAATTATTAAAATTTTATTTATTTTTGAGAATTTTTAATTTTTTAAATATTTACTGATGTGACCAAATATAACACATCATTATGAGGTACACATAACACACTACGTATCGTTATACGATTGTTTCATCAGTTACGTCATCACTTAAAAGTAGAAATAGATGGAAGTTTTAATAGAATGACCAATTTGCTTTTTGATCTAATTTACAAGGACTAATTTTCTTTTTTTTCATAGAGGGAGCAAAATATAATCGGACTCTTAGTACAAGAGCTTCCATGGTACTTTTACCTAATCTTATTGTTCTTTTAATTCTACACCAACGACAAAAAAAAATTATGAAAATATTAAATTATCACTTAGCAACATATATAGATGAATTTTTTAAAAGAATGGTCAAATTGTAATTTTCTCTAATGTATAGGGGCTAATTTGCCCCTTTTTTATTAAATGGGATAAAATGTAATATGTCTCCTTGTATAGAGGCCTCCATGATACCGGTTCTATCATTTTTGTACTGTTCACTCTATAGGAATATTTGTTCACCCGTTTTAGATTGATTCACTGTTTTTATAGTTTTATAATTTTAATTAAATAGGATGAAGCATCTTCAATTTATCGGTCTAATCCAATTCTAAAAACAAGGTATTATTTAAATTGTTGAACATTTATTATGTAAATAATAATTCTCATATATGAATATATACTAAAATTCATCTTCTTTCAAAAAATTTATATAAATAACTTATATTTAGTTATTTTGAAATTTTAATTAAAAATTATCCCTTTTTTTTCATTTCCTTATTTCAATTAATTTATATTTTAATTTCTTCTCAAAATTTTGCATAATAAAATTATTATTTTTCTCATAATGTACCTTAAATATGCATCATTCAAATTACATGAAAGGTAATAAAATGTTAATTGTTATTACTTTTAAATTATAAATATTAAATTATTAAATTATAAGAAATTAAAAAAAATTTTAAAATTTTAAAATAATACAAAATTTAATGATTTTTTAAAATAATGTTAAAACATGATCATTTTTTTTAAAAAAAATTATACAACATTTAAAAAAAGTAAATACTGTAAAAAAATTATAAATATTTTAATGCCGTTTAAAATTTTTGTAATCTCACATAGTTGTTGAATATATTATTTTTAAATTACTTTATTTTACTTCATTACTTATATTATTTGTAAATCTATTAAATTAAAAAAATATGAATTAATTTAATATAATATTGTTATTAAATACAATAAAATCGTGCATCACATGGGAATATAATTAATTATATTATATTATAGTTATATCATAGGAATAAATTTTAAAATTATACAAAATTTTTGGTTTAATATATAACTTTTTACATGAATTTTGATTTTTTACAATTGTATATAAAACATTTTGATTTGATCCAATTCTAAAAAATTGTTGATACAGTTATTGATACAAAATAATTTTATTTTTATATATTGAAAATAGAAATAATTTATCTATCCAATATAAAAAATAATTATATTTATCCAATATAAAAATAAATCGATGTATTTATCTCTTTAAATGTGTATGATTGAATCAAAATTAAAATATCATGTATATATTTGAATCACAATCAAAATTTCATATATATAATTACACTAAATTAAAATTTATTTATTAAATTATATGTTGAATTAAAATTTATATATAATTTTAAGATTTATTCATTACAATAAAAGTAAATAGACTTTTAGGAAATTTTTTAATATGGAGTGTTTAATTTTCGACAAAAGACGCGCTTTATGATTAGCACATCAACACATTATTAATGTAAAAACATAGTAGGCCCTACATTTTGTAATCAAGATTTCTTTTATTTGTTGCTTTGTGATTGGGGAATATTGCATGACAAGGTCAGTTTTGCTTTTGACTTTTATAAATAAGCCTTTTGTCATTTGATATATTTTATTTTTAAGTCATTACTATTTAATTTTACTTTTTAGGTTTATTATATTTATATTTTTAATTTCATTTTAAAATTTAAATCTATTTATTTTATTTTTAAGTTCTACAATTTTTTTTTCAATTTAATTTCTAATTTGATGTCTTAATTTATTTGATTTAATACATAAGTTTAATTTTGATTTTTATAATTATGACTTTATGATTTAGATTTTAATTTCTACAAGTTTCTTGCTTTAATTTTTTTACAAATTAATTTATTTACCATATAAGTGTTATTTATGATTATTTTACATGTTTATTTTTTAAACAATTAACGTACAATATAAAACATAAAGACTATAATGTATAGATTCATTTTTATTGAATTATAAATAATTGTGTAACAATGCTACAATAAATGATTCCAACAATAATGATTTAATTTTCAGATATATTGTTTCTATACATTATAATTTTTAAAATATATTTTAATAAATAAATATGAAAAAACTTGTATATGACACGGGTATACAAACTAATTAGAATATAATTTTACTATCTTCGTATCGACTAACGTTGTTAGTCAAATGAACAAATTTGTTTAAGAAAGTAATATTACTAAGATTTGTGGTGTTGAATAGAGGCAATCAAATGTCAAATAAGAAATGCAAAATTACCAACATTTTATTTTGAGTTAGAGTTGTCCTAACTTTCCACTATAAGCTACCAACGTGCTCTTAAAAGCTACAAGATTTGTCATATAAGAAATGTTTTTCATTATGACGTATTTAAAAAGTTTTACCATCCATTAATTTTGGAAGGATTTGTTTAATTTCCATGAGTTTAGACCAATAACTAACCTGCCTGATCAAACCTCTTAATATTAACGCCAAGGCTACACATCAGAACGCAACATAACAACCACACAATATCATTCCAAACAATTTTTTTTAACCTCTCTAATTCGCTTTAAATGTTAGATTTGAATTTGAAAGATTACATTAGCCACCGAAATGATTCAGTGAGCTATTACAATTTTGAAAACAATCTTTTTTAAAACCTTTGTTTAATTTAATAGAAAATTTAGTTATAAATCAATTAATTCTTCAAAACCTTAATTAAGATATAAAAGTGGATAAGTGATAAGTAGATGCTTTTAATAAAAACCCGGGTTTCATGCATAGCATTTAAATAATCATATCTTATTATCCTAAAATAAAACTAAGTGTCATACAAAATAAAATCCATAATCCTAAATCTCATACCACAGTTCAAAATAAGATAATGCGGTTCAATAGTAATAATAATTAAATAATAACTCCAAAATATTTTAGTAAAAGCAAAAGTGAGACCCTCTGGATGCCGCGTTCGCATCCTAACCTAGCATGTTATCTGTAAGGATGAAAATTAAAGGGGGAGTGAGCTATGACGTTCAGTGTGAGTTTCATCATAAGTAAACTGGTGCCAAATAGTAATCCAAGCATAAATAGTATTAGTTCTCAATACATTAGTAATCATATAGCATAGCAAAAACTAAAAGTTCATTCAAGCATGTTAATGTGATATGATGCAATATATTTAGCAATTTCAGTTTAACTGTATAATTAGATCCTACCACACCGCTACACTCCATAGTAAGAATTCTTTAGAATTCTTATATCCGGACTCTCCAGTTTGTGGATAAACAACCAGTGTTGCATGTTGATACGTTGTTAGTAGTTATGACTGCACAACAGGTTTGCAGATAATAGTTGCCAATATAAGTTGTGGATAAACCATGAGTGGTTGCAGGTTAATACGTTGTCAGTGGTTATGAATACACAATGGTTATGCAGATGAAAACTTTCAGTAATTTGTAGATAAACTATCAGTGTTTGTAGTTAAAACTGCCAGTACTTCCTCCTTTCAATGCGTCCTGCCCCATGCAATGTAGTATGACATACAAGCATCAATACAATACAAAAATAGTAACATGTTTAACATGCATTTATATCAACAACAGTAGTAGACATGATTGTCATGTATTGAGTTCAACAATACAGCATGCATATGATTCATGCAATCAACAACTCGGTTAAATGAGTGGTAGTAATAATTTATTAGAAATTCCATCATAGAAGCATGTATAAATCATATAGCATACTTATATAGTAATAATATAATAAATGAATGCATGAATTCTCGCATTTATCCTCGTATCAATGTAACACCCCTAACCCGTAACTGTCACTGGAATAGGTTAAGAGGCATTACCGGACATATAACAACATTCAGAACAATCATTATCAAATAATCATATCATTACAATAAATGTCATTCATTCACATTAAATAAGAACTTAAATCGAGCATACAAAGCCTAAATCATGCATTCGGGACCAATCTGATAACATATAAAAGTTTCAAAAACTTAGAAAATTTTCAACTTTTAAAAGGTTACACGCCCGTGTGAACAGGCCGTGTGCCTCACACGGCTTTAGACACACCCGTGTGTCTAAGTTGTGGCAAACAGGGCATAGATACTGACTTATCCACATGGCCACAAGACACGTCTGTGTTCCAAGTCGTGTGCAAATTAAGGAGGCTACTGACTTGCCCACACGGCCAACCACACACCCGTGTGTCACACACGACCAGTAGACACGCCCGTGTGTCTAGGCCGTTTCAAAATTGGAGGGTATACTGACTTTAATTCGTATGGTAACCCAAGGGACACACGACCGTATAACGTGACCGTGTGTCACACACGGCGGAGACACACGCCCGTGTCCCTGCCCGTGTGGAAAAAAATAGGCCATTTGAATAGCCAATTTGCCACCCCAATTGGGTCAAACCTACAAGCAATAAAACAAGCATATTTGCACACCAATTTCAACTAATCTCAATACCAAAACATACATTATTCATGACTTATCATTACCAACCAATCATTTCAAATCTCAATTCATCAATCAATTCATACCAAAACTTACCAATACATCATTCAATAAAATACTCAAAACTTACCAAAACTTCTCAACATTGACCATTTCTTTTGGCCAACCAAAATATACCACAATTTCACATTAGCATCACATATCATATACCATTATCAAACTATAAGTTCAAACACAAACTAGCCATATCACATGGCTAAATATATACATCACAAAACATAATCCCAGAACTTCTAACCTATACATGTCATACTTTAATATATACATTTTCAAAGTACCAAAATAAGATTCGATTGTGTGGTGACGATCCTTGACGATCGTCGAGCTCACAGTAGCTTCGATATCCATAAAACAATGCAAACACACACAAAGTAAGCTTTCAAAAGCTTAGTAAACCATATACAAATAAACATATCATTCAAAGAAAATAAGTACCATCAAATTATTTATACTTTGTATGCCAATGCTAACACAAATCTCATATTAAAATACTTACCTTTCACTCTCGAATAGGCTATACAAAGTAAACATACCTGAATCTAATATGATTTCACAAAGTTATTCATTTTCTCGTAATGCCTGTTTGAACCATTCCGAAATGTAAGGATACGTGGATAAATTAGAAAGCATATTGTAACACCCCTTACCCGTATCCAAGGCCGAAACAGGGTACGAGGCATTACCAGACTTAACCATACACATGGACAAAAATCGGGCCATAAAATTTCATTTAATTCAAAACTTTTCAAACACATGCATAGACTCATATTTAAAGACATATAACGTGGCGTAAATGAGCACTTACACATCCATAATCATGCAATAACATGTCTTTCACTTTAAACATATTTTCTTATCATCTTGTATATAATATACATTCTTACATTAACTAGAACTAGACATGTTAAATCTTATTCTCATTTTATACCATCATAATGTAGTTACCAATTTGTCCATTAAACATCCATATTCAAGGCAACATTACTCATTTCCATTTAATTCATGATCTACTGGCCTGCATTTAACTTACCTGATATATTACCAATCATGAATAACAAACAAAGCTAACTATATCATCACATCAAAACATAGGACATGACATGATTAATTAAACTTATAAACCATAATGGATAAGGACCACATCTCATGATCATATACGATAACTCAATGCAGACTGATACGTATGGTCAAAGTCATAATAATAATACATATCACAAACCAACTTCCTATACATGCCACTCACTTGATATTTCTAATATTTGAATTAATTCTCCCAAAAATGATAGTTTGATAGTGAGATTTTGCCTCCGACGATCTCTAACCCCGAGCCGACCTGCCAATACTAAAGAAATGGAGAGGATGGGTAAGCTTTATGCTTAGTAAGTCCATATGAAATTAATAAGCAATTACTAACATGCTTTTTAAGATAAAACACTATAATTGTACAATTGCACATGTTCAGGTTAAGCTATTTTATCGAGTTACAGTTACTAAATTATTCATATCTGGAGCTAAAAAACTCCAACTTTAGTTTCGTTAATTTTACTTGAAACTAGACTCATATACCTTTCTCCCATAAAATTTCCATAATTTTTGGTTTAGCAAATTAGTACAGTTTATTCATTAAAGTTTCCCCTGTTTTGCTGTCCAACAGTTTTGACCTCTCTTCACTAAAAATTATTTATCTCATATTTCGGGACTCGGATTATGTTATCGTCCATTCCTCCTGAAAGTAGACTCATTGAGGATTCTATTTATATAAATTATAACTCATAATTATTTTTATAAATTTTTAATGATTTTTCCAAGTCAGAATAGGGGATCTCCAATTCATTCTGACACTGTCTCACAAAAATTAGAATATCACATAATATAGAACTCTTTTGCTCCCCCTGTTTATTTTATATGAAAATAGTCTCATTAATATTTAATTCCATAATTTTTTTGAAATTTAATTCAACTTCCACAATTTTTGGTGAATTTTAAAAGTCACGCAACTGCTGCTGTCCAACACTGTTTTACTACTAAAATTCACTCTTACATAATTTCACTTAATCCATTTTGTCTTATCGAAGTTCACTCAAATATCGAGCACATTGCTCATAATTTTCATAAACATATACCTGCACTTATTCATCATATAATCAAGTTCACATGTATTTTTACTTAATCGATTTTCCCGTTGAACTCTTCGAAATAATAACTGATACTCAGTTGCCTGCACATATTTTCACACTTGTAGACAAGGCTATCTGGTACGCATAGTAGCCTGCACTTAGTACTACACATGCGACAAATTATCCGGTACACGTAGTAGCCTGCACTTTGTACTACACACGTGACCTAACCATCTGATACACGTAGTAGCCTTCACTTAGTACTACACACGTGATCGAAGTTATCGGGTACGCGTAGTAGCCTGCACTTAGCACTACACATGCGACCAATTATCCGGTACACGTAGTAGCCTGCACTTAGTACTACACACGTGACCTCAGAATAGATCATTCATATCATTTCTATTCCGATGGCTCAACCGGGAAATTCCTCACTTTCCAACATGTTACAAATTTATTCATAGTCCTTTTTCAATTTGCAATTTACAACAAATAATCATTTTATAGGCAGCCACATTTCATATGATAACAAAATATAATAAAATAAAAAGAATCGATAAATTATTTACATAAAAACTTGTCGAAATCTCATCAGATACAACCGTGTAACAATTCATACAACCCATGCAATAGTAATTTAACATTCAATTCATGTAACAATAATTTGCCATTCAATTTCACATGACACAACAAACATCAAATTTTCCATATCATACACACCATCCATCAACTTCTCCTAAACATATTAAATCATACAATTTATGTCATAACAATAGAAAATTACAATTCAAGTATGGTATTACATTATTATTAACACACGAACTTACCTCGTATACGAAAATGGCCATTTTTACCATTTTGTCCACAACTTGGTATTTTGCTGATTTTAGCCTGAATTTCAATTTTCCTTGCTCTATCATTACAAATATAGCCTAATTAGGACTCACATTATTCAAATTGACCCAAAAACATATTTTGGGTCGTAAACATTGTCAAAATTACATTTTTGCCCCTAGGCTCGTAAATTAAACTTCATCCTATTTTCTTATGTTTGATGGCATGCTGATCATTTTTCCCTTCTATAGAAACATCAAATTCACACTCCAACATGTACTTATGAACATTAGGTATTTTTATCGATTATGTCGTTTTACTCGCTTTCACGTAAAATCGCTTATTAAAAGTTGTTTAACACAATTTCAAGCTTCATATTATACCATAAAACATCAAAATAAACACATTTCACCTATGGGTATTTTTCCAAATATAAACCCTAGGTTAAATTATTGCTAGAATAAGCTTAACCAAGTTACCAGGATTTCAAAAATGTAAAGAACTTTAAAAACGGGGCTAAGGAGCACTTACAATCGAGCTTAGGAGTTTGAACAAACCTTAACTATGGCTGCTACTGGTAGAAACGGTTGAATGAAGAGGATGATAGCTAATTTGGCTTATTTCCCTTTTTAATTCTTTTAATTATTAGTTTACCAAAATATCGTTAACTTAAAAATATTTTATTACACCCATTTCATGTCTATTTTTGTCCAGCAATTAACCAATGGTCTAATTACCATTAAAGGACCCTCAATTTAAAATTTCATAACAATTGGACACCTCTAGTATGTTGAACTCAACTTTTACACTTTTTACGATTTAGTCCTTTTGACTAAATTAAGTGCCCGAATGTCAAAATTTTCGAACGAAATTTTCACAAAATTATTTCATGAAATCGCAGACCAAAAAATATAATAAAAAATAAAATTTTCATCATCGGATTTGTGGTGCCGAAACCACTGTTCTAACTAGACCCAAAATCAAGGTGTTACACATATACAATGCCAACGTCTCAGACGTGGTTTTACATGTAATCAAACATCGATGCCACTACCCCAAACAGGGTCTTACACGAAATCAAATACGATGCCAATGTCTCAGACATGGTCTTACACGCAAAACAGATATCGGAAATCCTATGTCATGACATATGTATCCTAACTATTCCTAAGGTTTGTACGGGGCTTTTCAGACGTCGAAACTTTATCGATACTTTCTAGGATAGCATATATTTAGCTCGGACATTCATTCATCACAATTCAATATCCAATGAATAATAATAATTCAATTTAAACAAGCTTATTTGTATATCGACTTACCTCGTGGGATTCGGATAGATGGAATCGGTTACTCAACGACATTAGTCTCTCCCCGATCTAATTCCATATTATTTAGTTCTTGATCTATATAAATTCAAATTTAACTTATTCAATCACAAATTCATTCAAAACAATCCATAGATACATATTTAGGGTAATTTGCAAACTAGCCCTCACATTTTGACACTTTAGTCCCTAATTCACAAAATCTCAAAATACACATTATTTGCATTATACTTATGCTTGGATGAATATTCATAGCTATTATTCAAGTCCACACATTTCATTTATTTCACATTTTAGTCCTTCAATTTACAAATTTCATAATTTATCCCATTTTACTCAAAATTATGAAAAATCCAAAGACAAAACATATTAACCCAATATCAAACTTTCATATATCATCATATAACAACATAAAGCTCATGAATTTATCTATGGGAAATTTCAAATTCATCATCAAAATCAGAAATTGAGGCATGGGCTTAGTAAAACACAAAGCAACGATCACAAAAACATAGAAATTATTGAAAACGGAACAAAAACGAGCCTTCAATTGAGCTTTAGTATGGCCGAACCCTAGCTAACTCTTTTCTTTTCTTTTGCTTTGTATTTTCGGTTGTGGATGAACACATAATGGCCAATTTTTATGTTTTATTTACTTATTATTAACTTAAATAATCAAATTCCAATTTTGCCCTGAATGAAATAATAATAATAACTTATAATGGTTGTCCTTAAATGTCCATTAACCATGTTAATGGTCCAATTGCAATATGAGGACCCTTGCTTCAGAAAGCCAAATCAAATAGGTACTTAACAAATAGAAGACAACTTTTACATTTTACGCGATTAAGTCCTTTTTCAAAAATAAGCACACAAACATTCAAATTTCCATACGAGACTTTCACACAAGCTCATTCACATATAATAAACACGAAAATAATATTTAAATATTTTTCTGACTCGGATATGTAGTCCTGAAACCACTATTCTGACTAGGATCTAAACTGAACTATTACAATTCTCCCCCTTACAGATTTTCGTCCCCGAAAATCTTACCGTTAAACAGATTCGGATATTGTCGTCTCATAGCATCTTCAGGCTCCCACTTGGCCTCTTCAATACCATGTCGATGCCACATCATTTTTACTAACGAAATTTTCTTATTTTGCAGTTCTTTAACCTCACGAGCAAAGATACGGATATGCTTTTCTTCGTAAGTCATATCAGACTGAATTTCAATTTCAGACGAGGAAATCACATGCGACAGATCAGATCTGTATCGTCGAAGCATCGATACGTGAAACACTTCATGAATCTTTTCTAACTCCGGTGGTAACAACAATTTATATGCTACCGATTTAATACGCTCAGTAATCTCATACGGTCAAATGAACCTTGGACTCAATTTGCCTTTTCTACCGGACTGAAACACTTTCTTCCACGGAGATACCTTTAAAAACACTTTGTCGCCGATCTCAAATTCAATATCTTTTCTTTTCAAATCTGCATATGATTTCTGAATATTAGAAGCTATTTTCAGACTATCCCGGATCACTTTCACTTTCTGTTCAGTTTCTTTTATCAAATCAATCCCATGAATCTTATTTTCGCTGAGCTTTGTCCAATACAAAGGTGTATAGTATTTGCGACCATATAAAGCTTCGTACGGTGCCATTTTAATGCTCGACTGAAAACTATTATTATAAGCGAATTCAATCAAGGGCAAATACTGTTCCCACGTACCTTCAAACTCAAGAATGCAACATTTCAATATATCCTCCAGTATCTAAATAATTCGCACGGATTGACCATCCGTTTGCGGGTGAAAAGTAGTACTGAAGTGCAATTTAGTACCCAGAGCATCTTGTAATTTCTTCCAGAATCGTATGCGAATCTCGGATCTTTGTCTGACACTATAGACAATGGCACACCATGCGATCTCATGATATTAGAAATGTATAACTCGGCTAATTTATCAAGCGAGTAATCAGATCGAATTGGAATAAAATAAGCTAGTTTCGTCAATTGATCAACTACAACCCAGATAACATCTTTCTTTCTTGGAGATAGTGGTAAACCCAAAACAAAATCCATTGTCACTCGATCCCATTTTCACTCCGGAACCATAATCAGTTGTAACAAATCAGATGGCACCTAATGTTCAGCTTTAACTTGCTAACAGATCAAACATTTCGAAACAAAGTCAGAAATATCTCTTTTCATTCCAGACAACCAGTAATACTGTTTTAGATCATTATACATTTTCGTACTACCTGGATGCACAGATAATCGACTGTTATGAGCTTCACTCAAAATTATCTGAATTAACTCTGGATTTCTTGGGCCACAAATTCTATCTCAGAATCTCAGACAATCATCTTTATCAACTCTGAATTCTGAATCAGACTCTACATCACACTGAGCTCGTTTAGCTAAAATTTCATTATCAATCTTCTGAGCTTTGATAATCTACTGTAAAAACAAAGGTCTCACTTTTAACTCCGCTAAAACTGATCCATCATCAAAAAGAACTAAATGAGCATTCATCGTATGCAGAGAAAATAATGATTTCTGACTTAAAAGCATCTGCAACAACATTTGCCTTACCCGAATGATAATCAATCACAATTTCGTAGTCTTTTAATAGTTCTAACCATCTTCTCTGTCGCAGATTTAGATCTTTCTGAGTCATCAAATATTTCAAACTCTTATGATCAGAATGTACATGACATTTCTCATCGAACATGTAGTGACGCCAAATCTTTAGAGCAAACACAATCGTAGCTAACTCAAGATCGTGTGTCGGATAGTTCTTTTCATGTGGCTTCAATTGTCTCAAAGCATAAGCAATGACTTTTCCTTCTTGCATTAAAACACATCCCAGACCGATCAACGAAGCATCACTGTATATCATAAATTCTTTACCCGATTTGAGTTGTACCAATACCGGAGCTTCAGTCAGCAAAGTTTTCAACTGATCGAAGCTGTTCTGACACTTTTTAGACCACTCAAATTTAGCATCTTTTTGAAGTAGCTTTGTCAATGGAGTCACAATCATAGAAAAGTCTTTTACGAACCTTCTATAATAACCGGCGAGTCCCAGAAAACTATGGACTTCAGATACATTCCTCGGAGGTTTCCAATCCAACATAGTCGAAATCTTGCTCGGATCAACTTGAATACCAAATGCTAATACAATATGACCCAGAAAACCAACTTCTCGTAACCAAAATTCACATTTACTGAACTTCGCATATAACTATTTATCTCACAGAATCTGTAGGACTAATCTAAGATGCTCGGCATGTTCGAATTCATCACGTGAATAAATCAATATGTCATCAATGAATACAACAAAAAATTGATCTAGATACGGTCTAAAAATTCTATTCATCAAATACATAAAGATAGTAGGTGCATTAGTTAATCTGAAAGGCATAACTAAGAATTCATAGTGGCCATACCTCGTTCTGAAAGTAGTTTTCAGAATGTCTGAGTCTTTTACTCGCAACTGATAATAGCTTGATCTCAAATCTATTTTTGAAAACACAGCAGCTCCTTTCAACTGATCAAACAAATCATCAATTCAGGGCAGAGGATACTTATTCTTGATAGTCACTTTATTCAACTGACGATAATCTATACACATTCTCATCGTACCGTCTTTCTTTTTCACAAATAGAACCAGAGCACCCCAAGGTTAGAAACTCGGTCTAGCAAATCCTCTATTGGTCAACTCTTACAACTGAGATATTAATTCTTTTAGTTCAGTCAGAGCCATTCTATACGGAGCCATCAAAATTAGAGTAGTACCAGCTACCAATTCAATGCCAAATTCAACTTTTCTAACCAGAGATAATCCCTGAAGTTCTTCAGGAAATACATTAGGAACTCATAGACAACATGCACAGATTCAACTTTCTTTTCTAACACTTTCGAATCAATCACATAAGCAAAATAGGCTTCACAACCCTTTCTCACAATACTCAAAGCTTTCATCGAAGATATCATAGCAGGCAATCCATTCAAATAACTAGATTCAATTCTGACTATTTCATTATTTTTGCATCTCAAATCAATAGTTTTCCATTTGCAGTTCACAAAAACATCATGCAAAGTTAACCAATCCATACCCACGATTATATCAAATTCATTAAAAGGTAACAACATCAGATCAACCGGAAAACAAGTGTCTCAAAACGTTAATAGACAATTCTTGTAGACTTTATCAACCAAAACACATCTACTTATGGGGTTTGAAACTCTAATTACAAATTTAGTAAACTCTACAAGCAAAGTCTAACTGTTCACTAAGTTCATGCATATTACGAATGAGTTGATCCAGGATCTATTAAAGCAATCACAGAAGCATCATAAAGAGTAAATGTACCCATAATCACATCTGGCGATGAAGCTTCCTCATGAGCTCGGATAGCATAGGCTCTGGCAGGTGCACGAGCCTCAGATCTAACAGCTGTATCTTTTGTCCCTCTCTGACTGACACTATGTTTCCCATATTTCTGGAAGGTCTACCACGAGAAGCATTGCCAATCGGTCTTGAATTTTGCACACTTTCTTGCTCGATAGATTCAGGGCAATCACGAATAAAATGGTCTAACGATCCACATCTAAAACAAGCCTAATCATACAGTCTACAATTACTGGGATGTCTTTTACTACAATGCTTACACTCAGGGCGATCGGATTTAGCATTTCCAACACTGGCAACAGATGCAGCTGGAGCTTTGAAGCTCGAATACGATCTTGCACGATCTCTATTGAATGTCCCACATTAGCCTTTGAGTGGCTATTATCATCTCTGAATTTCTTTGATACAGACTGAAATGATTTGCCCGATGATCTTTTTCGTACCTCTCTAGGTTTAAAATTAGCTTTTTTTCTCTTTTTCGAGATCTTCAGCTTTACATGCTCGTTTAAAAAATACAACAAATTCTTTAATTTCAAGAATCTCGACTAACAAACGAATATCCTCGTTCAAACCATCTTCAAATCTTTTGCACATTATTGCTTCTATAGATACACATTCACGAGCATACTGACTCAGTCTTACAAATTCTTGCTCGTATTCTATGATAGACATATGACCTTATTTAAGCTCGAGAAAATCTTTATGTTTTTGATCAATAAATATCTGACTGATGTATTTCTTTCAAAACTCAGCTTGGAAGAAATCCCAGGTAACTCGCTCACTCGAAACTACCGATATCAAATTTTTCCACCAATGGTACGCCGTATCTCTCAGAAGTGAAACGGCACATTTTATACATTCCTCGGGATTCAAAGACAATTCATCAAACACTCTTATCGTGTTCTCTAACCAGAACTCGGCCTTTTCAGCATCGTCAGTTTTTGTAGCTCAAAACTCTTCAGCCCCATACTTTCTAATCTTATCTACCCGAGGCTTAATTAACTGAACCGAATTCACTGATAGTATAGCAAGAGCTTGCGGAGAATTGACCGGGGGTGGGGGTTGTTGAACAGCTGGATTGGTTCTAATATATTGGCTAAACCAATCGTTCATCATCTGATAGAATACTTGTCTAGCCTCACCATCATGGCTACTCGTAGCTGGTCTAGAATCTGATGGCGCCATCCCTTACGCAGAAGTAGGCACATTACTTTCGACATCGTCTACTACGGCTCGTTCGGGATCTATTTACTATATAAAAGCACATTGTAATGTTAGGATTCATCACACTATCCCAATTAAAAAATATGGCATGTATAGCTAGACTCACATATGTTATGGCAACCCTAGAACCGACTAAACCATAGCTCTGATACCAATAAAATATAAAACCTCTAACCCGTAACCGTCGCCGGAATAGGTTAAGAGGCATTATCAAACTTATAATAACATTCAGAACAATCATTATCAAATAATCATATCATTTTAGTAAACGTCATTCATTCGCATTCAATAAGAACTTAAATCGAGCATACAAAGCCTAACTCATGCATTCGGGACCAATCTGATAACATATAAAAGTTTTGAAAACCTAGAAAATTTTCAACTTTTAAAAGGTCACACACCCGTGTGAACCGGCCGTGTGCCTCACACGACTTTAGACACGCCCGTGTGTCTAACCCGTGGAAAAACAGGGCATACATGCTAAGTTATCCACACGGCCACAAGACACGTCCGTGTTCCAAGCCATATGAAAATTAAGGAGGCTACCAACTTGGCCACACGGCTAACCACACGCCCATGTGTCACACACGACCAGTAGACACGCCCATCTGTCTTGACCGTGTCAAAACTGGAGGGTATACTGCCTTTAATTCGTAAGGTACCCCAAGGGACACATGGTTGTATAACGTGACCGTGTATCACACACGGCGGAGACACACACCCGTGTCCCTGCTCGTGTGGACAAAATAGGCCATTTGAATAGCCAATTTCCCACCCCAGTTGGGTCAAACCTACAAGCAATAAAACAAGCATATTTGCACACCAATTTTAGCCAATCTCAATACCAAAACATACATTATTCATGACTTATCATTACCAACCAATCATTTCAAATCTTAATTCATCAATCAATTCATATCAAAACTTAAACTAAAATCATACCTAAACATATGATCAATACATCATTCAATCGAATTCTCAAAACCTACCAAAACCTCTCAACATTGACCAAAACATACCACTATTTCAAATTAGCATCACATATCATACACCATTATCAAACTATAAGTTCAAACACAAACTAGCCATAATGCATGGCTAAATATATACTTCACAAAATATAATCCCACAACTTCTAGCCTGTACATGCCATACTTTAATATATACATTTTCAAAGTACCAAAATAAGGTTCGATAGTGTGGTGACGATCCTTAACGATCCCCAAGCTCCCAATAGCTTCGATATCTATAAAACAATGCAAATACACACAAAGTCAGCTTTCAAAAGCTTAGTAAGCCATATGCAAATAAACATATCATTCAAAGCAAATAAGTATCATCAAATCATTTATACTTTGTATACCAATGCTAACACAAATATCATATTCAAATACTTACCTCTCATTCTCAAATAGGCTATACAAAGTAAACATACCTGAATCTAATATGGTTTCACAAAATTATTCATTTTCTCGTAATGCTCATTTGAACCATTCGGAGACGTAAGTATACGCCGATAAATCAGAAAGCATATACAATGCCAATGTCCCAGACGTGGTCTTACTTGTAATCAAACATCGATGCCACTATCCTAGATAGGGTCTTACACGAAATCAGATACGATGCCAATGTCCCAGACATGGTCTTTCATGCAAAACAGATATTGAAAATCCTATTTCATGACATATGTATCCTAACTATTCCTAAGGTTCGTACGAGGCTTTTTAGACATCGAAACTTTGTCGATACTTTCTCGGATAGCATATATTTAGCTCAGACATTCATTCATCACAATTCAATATCCAATGAATAATAATAATTCAATTTAAACAAGCTTATTTGTATATCGACTTACCTCGTAGGGATTCAGATAGATGAAATCTTACCTCGTAGGGATTCAGATATATGAAATCGGTTACTTGACAACTTTCGACTTTCCCCGATCTAATTTCGCATTCTTTAGTTCTTGATCTATATAAATTTAAATCTAACTTATTCAATCATAAATTCATTCAAAACAATCCATAGATACATATTTAGAATGTAATGCCCCAAATTTTGAGCCTAGATAAAATGGGCTTTGGGTCTCATAAAATTTTTAAGTGAGCAAGAAAATGACAAATGACATGTTGGTATTAAGGGTTTAAGAAATTTGAAGTGTCTAGGTATGTTGGAGAAGTTCTGGGTTCTAGTTTTGTGGTAGGGGAATTTTAATTTAATTATTAAAGGAATCAAGGTTGGGAGTAGTTGGGCTTTTAAATAAAGATAGGGGAAAATGGCATTAAAAAGCCTTGTGGAGGAGTGGCTAAGTGACGCCACTTAGAGTGTAGGGAGGTGGCGTTAGTGGCTAGCAAGGAGATCCAAGGTTCGAATCCTAGTTTAGTATTTTTAGAAGTTTAATTTTGGCCTTCTAGAAGGATGGAAGTGGCGTGAAGATGGACTCCAAGGGGAATGATCAGAAAATAAATTTGAGGAAAGGATTAAGGGTTTATAAGGGAGAAAAATAAGGAGATGGGAAGTGAGGAGCAAATGGAGTCGAAATGGGAACTTGGGCTTGAGGAATTTGGCCATAAGGGTTATAAATGGTGCTGAATGCAAGGGTATCAGGATAATGTTGAAAACTTGTAAGGGGGAGACCAATAGGTTGTTTGAGGCCCATGGCGATTCCATGGACTTGGGCTGTGATCTGGCCAACCAAGCCAGAATAGGCTTAATGGGCCCGATGGGCTATTGGGCCCATAATAGGAAAAATTTGATAATTGATGCTATGTGATAGAAAATTTTTGCGTGATCATGAATATAAGGTGATTTGGGCCTAACGGACCATATAAAGGTGATTTGAGCCTAATAGGCCATATGAATATGAATTGGGCCTGATGGGCCATATGAATGTGAATTGGGCCTGATGGGCCATATGAATGAGATGGGCCAAGTGGGACATATGCATGTATGTAGGGGTTTTGGGCCTAGTATATGATAACTACATAAAACTTAATTAATATATTGCGACCGTGGACAAGTCATAGGGTTAAGGTGTGGCAACGGGTATATGCATGTCTAGGATTGGATCTAGAGAGAGCTTGGTACTTAAACGGTCTTAATGACTCACCTCCTCTTCTCTGGAATCCTACCTGGTGCATAGTATTCCTTCATCTTAGCTCACGGGATTTGTTAACGGACTAAGGTAAGTGAAAACCATATTAAAGGGAAAATTACCGAAATGCCCCTAAGGGAAAAAATGACCAAAATTCCCCTAGGTGTTGAATGTAAGTTTCATGGATGTGACATGTATATCTGCTACATACATATGATATTCTGCTTAGGTTGCATATGGGCTGGGAATTATGGAACGGAGGAAGTATATGAGGATCGCATGATTTCTTGACAATCGTGGATCCATCGACGACTTTTAAAGCCCAATATGTAAATGAAGGTAGTTCTGCAACCGGGCTACCATTGATGTGTCGGTTAGGTGGGCCGATATTTATATCCCCACATGGTGTGACGGGGACGGAGCTGGTGTGTAGCGGATGGATTATTGGGATGGGATTGCATTGCATGTTTGTTGTATGATGATTTTTTTTTGAATGCTTGTTTTTCATCGAGGGTTGTACACACTAAGTTTGCGAAAACTCACCCCCTATTTTATTTTGTTTTCAAGTGATGCTCAGTAGAAGGTTCAATGTTTGGAGGGACTCTGGGTGGCCGGCTAGAAGATAATTCGGACTTGGTTTATTTTAAGCATTTAAGTTTTTATTTCTTATTAAGTGTGTTCAGACCAGATTGTTATAAGGTTTTCAACATGTTATTATTGTAACACCCCAAACCCGACCCAGACGTTACGGCCGAATTTAGTATGTCACATGGAGATGTTTCAAAAAAACATGTGTTTATCTAAATTCTTTGTTTAGAGTTTAGCAAAAAATCAGTTCTTGTTTTAAGTTAAAGTGAATGGAAGCTGTGCACCAGGTAGGAAGCCAGAAAAGAGGAGGTGAGTCTTATAGGACCGCTTAAGTACCAAGCTCTTCCCGGATCCACTCCTAGACATGCACACATCCATTGCCACACTTTAAGCAGGTTACGTGTCTACGAATACTAAAACAAGTTTAAGTCTGCTTAAAATATTTATTTTCTTGGAAAAAACATTTACTTTGCGGAAACTTTGCGTGTCATCGTGATCTTTTAAAAACAAGTAGTTTTTTTATAAAACGAACCCTAGTGCTAACCAGTTTAATAATCCCCAAAATAAAATTAATTAAAAAGAGCGGCCTTATTACAACTTTAAGCATAATAAAAATAATCCAAATTAAAATCTAAACTTATTAAATCCGGCAATCAATCTTCATGGCCACTCTGAATCCCGCCCAGCTCCAAGTCCACCAACTAGGGCTCACCTGCAAGGATGGAATAGGAAGGGGTGAGTTTGGGAAACTCAGTGCATACAGAAACCCATCTAAAGCCCAAATCAGCTCAAGCCCATTGGGCCTAAGCCCTATTCAGATAACAGTACACAGTGGACCGAAGCCCTTTTCAGAATACAGTAGCAAGGCCTTAGCCCCTTTTTACATAACAGTGTGGCCCATAGGCCCAGTTCAGTAACTTAGGTAACAATAGAAGTAATGCATGCAAACCCATCTGGGGAGACTACTCAACCCACCAACCGCTACACTGCCCCCGTACCAGCCCTACACTCCATGTGGGGAATATCTCAACCCACCCAGCCCTACACTCCACAGTTGCAGCAACGCTGCTCAAATATCAGTAAGTTGAGGCAAAGCCTCCAGTACATGGATGAATCACTTTCAATATTTCCTCCATCAATACCCCAATCCCATGCAACAGATATTAATAAAAGCATATCATGTAAAATACAGTATTAATCAATCATGCAGTTTAGCCAATTTAAACCCTAGGGGTATATCGGTAATTTTACTCCTTAGGGGTAATTCTCGTAACTTAGCAACTACACAAGCTACTTTAGCAATTTTCAATAGTTTTATGCAGTTTGGTTCCACCATCTAACTAACAGGGTAATTTGCCCATCTCTTACCCATATTGGTCCGTAAGCCCATTGGGCCCAGTTTTGGCCCATCGAGGCCCTCTTTCTCCGAAGTACGTTAAGACGTCACACAAACTTACTTACCACCTTGCGGTGCTAGATCTAACATTTACTCTACGTCTTGAGAGCATTCGGATACTCACAAGCCCATGAAATGCTGGAATTTCGGTATTTCGGCTTTTGCCGAATTGAACTAAGAAAGGGTGTTTGGTACACACCTGATTCGCGACGACTGCTACTGAGATCTCTTCCGATGTCCTACAATTGATTAGCACAGTTCTTATTTACAAACCATAATCACTAGACCCTAAAACTTACTCATCCATGCTCAAACCATGTCCCTAAAAGCCTTTGAAACCTTACCTTTTTGCCAAAATCGATAGGTAGCTCCGAATCCGATTGCTCCAATAACCCACGCCTTCAATCCAACACTTAAGAAGACACTAATCATTGACAGAAAACGTCAGTTAAAAACCCTTAGAGCCACATGCCCAAATCGATAGCCTCCCTAGATTTTAGGGACTTCGGCTTTTCCTAACTTTGTAAAATAGGACCAGATCTGATATGATGAACACTTACCCCTTACTCCTTTTTGATCTCCACGCAATCTGGTGCAGATCTATCTTTCAAACGATGGTAGAACTCTACTCCCAGAGTTTTGAAGTTTCGGCTATAAGCCCCCAAATCTATGGTTTTTCGGCTTTTGGGTGATGAAGGAGATGACAATGTGGGGCTATAACCTTGATGTAGAATTGCCGACAGGTATCTAGGGTTTGGAAAAGATGATTGTCGTTTATTAGGCACAAAAATATCGAAGGATTTGGCTTGGAAGAAATCAGCACAACTAATGTATTTTTCGAGGTTTCGGCTTTTGTGGTTTCGGCACAAGTGTTGATGAACAGTAGGTTTGATGAACGGTTTTGAAGAAGAAAAATGAAGAAAGAAGAATAGAGAGAATGGTGGTGTCGGCTGGAGAGGAAAAAGAGAGAAAAGAACAACCCTAAGGTGTTTAAGCAGAAGAAAACGACACCACTCAATACCGTAAGTGCCGAAATACTAACCTAATACCCCTCTGCCGAAATCCCCTTTCTAATTCCCCTAATTTGGCCAACTCTTAGCCTCTCTCCAAATCCCTTAAATCTCTCCCCTTATCACTCCTTAATCCAAGCGTTTGGACAGATTCAAACTCTCCTTTAGCAGACTCTACCTGGACTCCAACACTACCCCTCCTGCACTTAAAATAAATGCATCTATTTATCAACACAGGGAATCGATCCCATGCCTTCCCCAATGCTCCACACGCCACCTTTTTAGGAGCCTAGTGGCGTCACCCTTGCCACTTTTCTAAGGCTCTTTTTGTGATGCAATTTACCCATAACTCTATACAAGGGCCATCTAGCCAGAACCCTTAACTCCTAAGTCCAAAAAGTCAAAAATTCAACCGGGTTTTGGCCAACACATGGGCCTTCTATAAGCCCATTTACCTACTCAAAATATTAATTTCACATCCAAATAAAAAATTTTAAAATCTTCACAAAATATTGAAAACCGCGAATAAATCCGAAAATCAGGATGTTACAACTCTACCCTCCTTAAAGAAATTTCGACCTCGAATTTTTACCTTATTAGAACAGTTGAGGGTACTGTTGACGCATAGCCTCCTCAGTCTCCCATGTAGCTTCTTCTTTGCCATGGTTCTTCCAAAGTACTTTCACTAGTGGAACTGATTTCCTTCTCAACACCTTGACGTCACGATCAAGTATTTGCACAGGTTCCTCTTCGAAAGTTAAATCTGACTGTACCTCGATTTCTGCAACTGGTATGATATGAGTTGGGTCAGATCGATACCGCCTCAGCATGGATACATGAAAAACGTCGTGGATACGATGCAGTTCTGGTGGTAACTCTAGCTGATAAGCCACTGGTCCAACCCGCTTAACAATTTGGTAAGGCCCAATAAACCGTGGGCTCAACTTACCCTTCTTACCAAATCTCAAAATTTTCTTCCAAGGGGAACCTTCAAGAAAACCATATCCCCAACAGCGAACTCCATCTCTTTGCGCTTCAGATCCGCATACGACTTCTGTCTATTGGATGCCTCCTTTAACCGATCCCTTTCAGCCTAACCTTGCTTTCAGTGTCTGCCACCAATTCCGGTCCAAGCACTCGTCGTTCACCCAACTCTGTCCAACACGTCGGCGTACGACATCTTCGCCCGTAAAGCGCTTCATATGGTGCCATCTGAATACTTGCTTGATAGCTGTTATTGTAAGCAAACTCCACCAATGGCAAGTAGTCCTCCCAACTTCCACAAAAATTAATGATACAACCTCTCAATATATCTTCCAGAACCTGAATAACCCTTTCTGACTATCCATCTGTCTGTGGGTGAAAAGCGGTGCTAAAATCCAATCGTGTACCCAACGCTTCCTGCAACTTCCGCCAAAATCGAGATGTAAACCTAGGGTCTTGGTCAGAAATTATCGACACTGGCACCCATGTAGTCGCACTAC
Organism: Gossypium hirsutum; assembly: GCF_007990345.1. NCBI lineage: Eukaryota > Viridiplantae > Streptophyta > Magnoliopsida > Malvales > Malvaceae > Gossypium > Gossypium hirsutum. Next base: position 32,138,830 of record NC_053426.1, on the reverse strand, counting down.
CTTCGCCACATATAGCTTGGCCAACTTTTGCAGTGAGTAGTCGTACGAACAGGTATTAAATGAGCAGATTTTGTTAACCTATCCACAACTACCCACACTGAATCTTTCTTGGTGGGTGTCAAAGGTAACCCACTCACAAAGTCCATTGTTACTCTTTCCCACTTCCATAGCGGAATTTTCACAGGTTGCAGTAATCCCGAAGGCAATTGGTGCTCAGCCTTAACCTGCTGGCACGTCAGACATTTCCCAACAAATTCAGTCACCTCTCGTTTTAATCCGGGCCACCAGTTCACCTCTCGGAAGTCTCGATATAACTTATTCCCTCCAGGATGCATGGTACAGAGTCCACCATGAGCCTCTTTCAGAATTAACTGCCTCAATTCAGGGTCCTTTGGAATACAAACCCTTCCACGAAAGCAAAGAACTCCTTCAGTGTTCAACCCAAAATCCTCGTTCTCACCATTCTTAACTTGCTGGAACCGAAGAGCTAATGAATCGTCCTTCAACTGTTTTTCCTTAATCTGCTCAGTCCAAGTAGGCCTTACCTGCAGTTCTACCAACAAGCTTTCATCGTCGTACAGACTTAATCGTGCGAACAAGGCCCTCAAATCAGTAACAACCCTTCGACTCAACGCATCCGCCACCACATTAGCCTTTCCTGGGTGGGACTCTATCGAACAGTCGTAGTCTTTAAGCAACTCCACCCATCTTCGTTGCCTAAGGTTCAGCTCCTTCTGAGTCAACAAATACTTTAGGCTCTTATGATCTGTGTATATGATGCACTTTTCCCCATATAAGTAGTGTCTCTAAATTTTTAACGCAAAAATCACCGCTGCTAGCTCCAAATCATGCGTAGGGTAATTCACCTCATAGTCTTAAGTTGTCGCAATGCATAAGCGACCACCTTGCCCTCTTGCATCAGTACGCAACCTAACCCCACATGCGACGCATCGCTGTATACAGTAAAGTCCTTCCCAGACACCGATTGAATCAACACTGGCGCTTCGGTCAATACCTTTTTCAACCGATCAAAAGCTTTTTGCTATTTCTCGGTCCAGACAAATGGTACTCCTTTCCTTATGAGTTTTGTCAAGGGTGCCGCTATTACCGAGAAACCCTCCACAAACCTTCTGTAGTAACCTTCCAACCCTAGGAAGCTCTGAATTTCCGATACTGACCTAGGTGGCTTCCATTCCAGAATCGCTTCAATTTTACGAGGATCCACCTTAATCCTCTCGGCAGAGACCACATGCCCTAGGAAGGTTACCTCCCTCAACCAGAATTCACACTTGCTGAATTTCGCATAGAGCTCCTTTTCCCTTAACACTTACAGCACAGTACAGAGATGCTCATCATGCTTCGCCTCCGTTTCAGAGTATACCAGGATATCGTTGATAAAGACGACTACAAACCGATCCAAGTAAGGTTGGAATACTCGATTCATCAGATCCATAAAAGCTGCAGGTGCGTTCGTCAGCCCAAACGGCATGACACTCATAATGTCCAGATCAAGTTCGGAATGCTGTCTTATGAATATCCCCTTCTTTTACCCTTAGCTGATGGTATCCAGAACGAAGATCGATTTTGGAGAATACCGAAGCTCCCCTAAGCTGATCAAACAAATCGTCAATTCTTGGTAGTGGATACTTATTCTTAATCGTCAGTTTGTTCAACTGGCGATAATCGATGCACATGCGCATCGTTCTGTCCTTTTCCTTCACAAACAGGACCGGTGCTCCCCAAGGAGACACACTAGGCCTAATGAAGCCTCTATCTAACAACTCTTGAATTTGAGCCTTCAGTTCCACCAAATCCTTCGGTGTCATCCTATAGGGTGCAATAGATACTGGAGCTGTTCCCGGCAACAAATCGATTCCAAACTCAACTTCTCGATTCGGAGGTAATCCAGGAAGCTCTTCCGGAAAAACATCCCAGAATTCCCTAATAGTTCTGATGGTCTCCACAGTCAGATCCTCAGTTTCAGCTTGGCTTACCAAAGCCAGATATGCCTCGCACCCCTTGAGCATCAGTTTCTCGGCCCTCAACGCCGATCCTACATTGGATAAGTAATCCCTCCATTCTCCAATAATCATTACCTCTTCATCATTGACAGTCCTTAACACCATCCTCTTAGCTGCACAATCCAAAGTTGCCTTATGCTTGGTCAACCAATCCATCCCTAGTATCAAATCGAATTCTTCAAGCGGTAACTCCATCAAATCCCCACAGAAAACCCCGCCTTGAATCTCCAGAGGCACCTCCTTGAAGAGTTTCTCTACCTTAACCGAATGACCTAAAGGACTTATCACAGACACCCCACACACAGTCTCCTCGAAGTGCACACCCAGTGCCCCAGAAATGTTATATGCCACATATGAATGGGTTGATCCCACATCAATCAGAGCAGTATAAGTTACACCATATAAAAAAAATGTACCAGTTATGACATCAGGTGCGTCACCCTCCTAGCGGCGACGAGCAGCATACACCAAACTGGCTAGCGGGCATCCGCGTTACCAATACCCCTGCCGGGTGCCCCACGTCCATGGCCACTACCACCGCGACCTTGTCCACGACCTCTTGGCAGCGGCAGTCCATCCCTCACAGGTTGAGCCGGTCGCACAGCCCCTTGTTCGGCCCCCTGAGCCTGAGTGGTCCTCCTAGGACAATCCTTAATCCTATGCTCCTTAGACCCACAACGAAGACAAGCCCCAGAACGCTTCCAGCACTCTCCTTGATGCGTTCTGCCGCAATCCCCACAAGCTTGCGGTCTACCTGTGTTCACCGGAACTGCTCGAACCGGTTCCTCCATCCTAGCTCTCTTAACATTTCGATTTGCAGCACCCGCTGGTCCAGCATCCCTCCTGAACCGATTCTGATCCCTATCACGATTCTTCCATTCGGTTTGCTTCACCTCTTCGGCTATCTTAGCCTTCTCTACCAGTGCAGCGAAATCTCGCTCTCTCTGCAGAGCTATGAGCACCCTTAACTCATCTCTGAGGCCATCCCCAAAACGAACGCTACGCTCGTATTCGGTGGAAACGATGCCATTAGCATACCGACTCAATCGTAGAAACTCCGCCTCATATTCAGCAATGGTCTTATTTCCCTGAGTCAGATTCAAGAACTCCTTTCTGCGTGCATCCACATAGCTAGCTCCAACATATTTTGCCTTAAAGGTCTGTTTGAACAGCTCCCATGTTACCCTCTTAGCTGGGGTATCCTCTCTCACAGTAATCCACCACTAATACGCTTCATCCCGCAGCAACGACACCGCCCCTTTCAACTTCTATTCTACTGAGCAGTCTAGGTCATCCATGATTCGCTCTATGGCTTCCAACCAGTACTCAGCCACATTTGGGGCCACTCCAAATACGCCCCTAAAAATCTCAGCTCCGTTGGCCCGAAGTCGTTCAAAAATGGACCCCCTATTCATGGGCTCGATGTTAGCTCCGACCACCCTTTCCAAAACCCTCAACATGGCCTGAGACAAAGCGTCATCCCCTGCGACCCGGTCATACGGCCCATTTTCATTAATCGGTGGTGGACGTGCCTCGCCAGCTGGTATGTGTTTAGATAACGCAGATCCAGCTTGGGTGCTACCTCGGCCTCGACCATGGCCTCTTCCCCGAGTAACCCTTGTACTCATAACGATTTATCTATTTACGAATTTTATGACATTAGTTTACTGGTTTCACTATTTATTACAGAATGTCTTATGAACAGATAGAGTTTCAGAGTTATTTTCGGCACAATCACAATTTAGCTACGGTCCCAGTTTTGTAGCCCTAATACTACATTATCAATAGCACTATCTCTAAAGCTCAGTACTATCTACAGTGTTATTTCCAGTCCAGTTCCATATAAATATTTAAAGCAGAAAAAGAACACTTACAGACTTGGTGCCAGGGATTCAGTGTGCCACTTCCTTATTAGTCCGTTTAAATTTTTTTTTAAAATACCCATGTTTTCGTTTACCGAAAATAAAAAGATTTGATTTGAAAACACTTTTATTTTAAAACTATTGATTTAACCCCGTTTAACAATAGAAAAACTTTGAACATCTTCAAAAACTTATAGAAAAACCTTTTTTTTTGAAAAGATTTTCGGACCCGATCCATAGCCGAGTTGTTGCAACCTGGCTCTGATACCACTAAATGTAACACCCCAAACCTGGCCCAGACGTTACGGCCGAATTTAGTATGTCACATGGAGATGTTTCAAAAAAACATGTGTTTATCTAAATTCTTTGTTTAGAGTTTAGCAAAAAATCAGTTCTTGTTTTAAGTTAAAGTGAATGGAAGCTGTGCACTAGGTAGGAAGCTAGAAAAGAGGAGGTGAGTCTTATAGGACCGCTTAAGTACCAAGCTCTTCCCGGATCCACTCCTAGACATGCATACATCCATTACCACACTTTAAGCAGGTCACGTGTCTACGAATATTAAAACAAGTTTAAGTCTGCTTAAAATATTTATTTTCTTGGAAAAAAACATTTACTTTGCGGAAACTTTGCGCGTCATCGTGATCTTTTAAAAACAAGTAGTTTTTTTATAAAACAAACCCTAGTGCTAACCAGTTTAATAATCCCCAAAATAAAATTAATTAAAAAGAGTGGCCTTATTACAACTTTAAGCATAATAAAAATAATCCAAATTAAATGCTAAACTTATTAAATCCGGCAATCAATCTTCATGGCCACTCTGAATCCCGCCCAGCTCCAAGTCCACCAACTAGGGCTCACTTGCAAGGATGGAATAGGAAGGGGTGAGTTTGGGAAACTTAGTGCATACAGAAACCCATCCAAAGCCCAAATCAGCTCGAGCCCATTGGGCCTAAGCCCTATTCAAATAACAATACACAGTGGACCGAAGCCCTTTTCAGAATACAGTAGCAAGGCCTTAGCCCCTTTTTACATAACAGTGTGGCCCATAGGCCCAATTTAGTAACATAGGTAACAATAGTAGTAATGCATGCAAACCCATCTGGGGAGACTACTCAACCCACCAACCGCTACACTGCCCCCGTACCAGCCCTACACTCCATGTGGGGAATATCTCAACCCACCCAGCCCTACACTCCACAGTTGCAGCAACGCTGCTCAAATATCAGTAAGTTGAGGAAAAGCCTCCAGTACGTGGATGAACCACTTTCAATACTTCCTCCATCAATACCCTAATCCCATGCAAGAGATATTAATAAAAGCATATCATGTAAAATACAGTATTAATCAATCATGCAGTTTAGCCAATTTAAACCCTAGGGGTATATCGGTAATTTTACTCCTTAGGGGTAATTCTCATAACTTAGCAACTACACAAGCTACTTCAGCAATTTTCAACAGTTTTATGCAGTTTGGTTCCACCATCTAACTAACAAGCTAATTTGCCCATCTCTTACCCATATTGGTCCGTAAGCCCATTGGGCCCAGTTTTGGCCCATCGAGGCCCTCTTTTTCCGAAGTACGTTAAGACGTCACACAAACTTACTTACCACCTTGCGGTGCTAGATCTAACATTTACTCTACGTCTTGAGAGCATTCGCATACTCACAAGCCCATGAAATGCCGAAATTTCAGCATTTCAGCTTTTGCCGAATTGAACTAAGAAAGGGTGTTCGGTACACACCTGATTCGCGACGACTGCTACTGAGATCTCTTCCGATGTCCTACAATTGATTAGCACAGTTCTTATTTACAAACCATAATCACTAAACCCCAAAACTTACTCATCCATGCTCAAACCATGTCCCTAAAAGCCTTTGAAACCTTGCCTTTTTGCCAAAATTGACAGCTAGCTCAGAATCCTATTGCTCCAACAACCCACGCCTTCAATCCAACACTTAAGAAGACACTAATCATTGACAGAAAATGTCAGTTAACAACCCTTAGAGCCACATGCCCAAATCGACAGCCTCCCTAGATTTTAGGGACTTCGGCTTTTCCTAACTTTGTAAAATAGGACCAGATCTGATATGATGAACACTTACCCCTTACTCTTTTTTGATCTCCACGCAATCTGGTGCAGATTTATCTTTCAAACGACAGTAGAACTCGACTCTCGAAGTTTTGAAGTTTCGGCTATAAACCCCCAAATCTATGGTTTTTCGGCTTTTGGGTGATGAAGGAGATGACAATGTGGGGCTATAACCTTGATGTAGAATTGCCGACAGGTATCTAGGGTTTAGAAAATATGATTGTCATTTATTAGGCACAAAAATATCGAAGGATTTGGCTTGGAAGAAATCGACACAACTAATGTATTTTTTGAGGTTTCGGCTTTTGTGGTTTCAGCACAAGTGTTGATGAACAGCAGGTTTGATGAACGGTTTTGAAGAAGAAAAATGAAGAAAGAAGAATAGAGAGAATGGTGGTTTCAGCTGGAGAGGAAAAATAGAGAAAAGAACAACCCTAAGGTGTTTAAGCAGAAGAAAATGGCACCACTCAATACCGTAAGTGCCGAAATACTAACCTAATACCCCTCTGCCGAAATCCCCTTTCTAATTCCCCTAATTTGGCCAACTCTTAGCCTCTCTCCAAATCCCTTAAATCTCTCCCCTTATCACTCCTTAATCCAAGCGTTTGGACAGATTCAAACTCTCCTTTAGCAGACTCCACCTGGACTCCAACACTACCCCTCCTGCACTTAAAATAAATGCATCTATTTGTCAACACAGGGAATCGATCCCATGCCTTCCCCAATGCTCCACACGCCACCTTTTTAGGAGCCTAGTGGCGTCACCCTTGCCACTTTACTAAGGCTCTTTTTGTGATGCAATTTACCCATAACTCTATACAAGGGCCATCTAGCCAGAACCCCTAACTCCTAAGTCCAAAAATTCAAAAATTAAACCGGGTTTTGGCCAACACATGGGCCTTCTATAAGCCCATTTACCTACTCAAAATATTAATTTCACATCCAAATACAAAATTTTAAAATCTTCACAAAATATTGAAAACCGCGAATAAATCCGAAAATCAGGATGTTACAATTATTACTTGAATTATTATTATTATTTTCATTGTAATTATGAGAAGTTGAACATGGATTTCTTAAATTATAGTATTTTTCTACGTTTCTGCAACTAAGTTTTTTTTTAAAAAAACCAAATGTTTTAAACAAGGCTTTCGTAACTGAAAGGTTTTTTTTAGTTAATTAAGGTTTCTTTTATTTTAAGAAGGGTTTTCAATGAAAACACGATTTTCATTAAAACACTTCAATGTAACACGCCGAATTCAACCATAACATCCGGCGTAGGTTAGGGGTGTTACAGAATATTCATAGCTCTTATTCAAGTCCACACATTTCATTTATTTTACATTTTAGTCCCTCAATTTACAAATTTCACAATTTATCCCATTTTACTCAAAATCATCAAAAATCCAAAGACAAAACATATAAACCCAATATCAAACTTTCATAAATCATCATATAACAACATAAAGCTCATGAATTAATACATGGAACATTTCAAATTCATCATCAAAATTAGAAATTAAGGCATGGGCTTAGTAAAACACAAAGCAACGATCACAAAATCGTAGAAATTATCGAAAATGGAACAAAAACGAACCTTAAATTGATCTTTAGTAAGGCTGAACACTAGCTAACTCTTTTCTTTTCTTTTACTTTGTATTTTTGGTTGTGGATGAACATGTAATGGCCAAGTTTTATGTTTTATTTACTTATTATTAACTTAAATAATCAAATTGCAATTTTTCCCTTAATGAAATAATAATAAAAACTTATAACGGTTGTTGTGACAGCCCTAATTTGACCCTAGTCGGAATGTGGTTTCGGGACCACAAAATCGAGTCATAAAATTTAGTTAAAATTTTATTTGCATATCTTATATGTGTGATAGTACTTGTATAAAAATTTGATGTTTTAATTTTATATTAGGAATGTGAATTTTGCTTGAAAGGATCTAGTTGAGAGACTTGGAAAATTATGATAGGTAAATAAGTAAGGACCAAATAGTATTAAAATAGGAAAGTTTGGGTTTGCATGTCAAAGTGCCCAATTCATGTTAAGTGGCCGGCCAAGCATGGTTCCATTCCTCCAAGTTTATGTTGTTTATTATTTAATATTGGTAAGTAAATTAGAATAAATAAAAGAAAGGAATTAAAAAGGAAAAAGATGAATAAAATAAGGGAGGAAGAAGGAGTGTTCATCCTTTTCCTTATTACAATTGCCGTACCTAAAGAAAGAAAAAGAAGAAATTGAAGTTAAGGCATTTGGTCACCTTTAAGTTGATTAAGAAGCTCTTGAATATTCGGTGCCTAAGGGAAAAGTTTCTAAGAAGTTTGGCCATGCATGTAACTAGATTGAGGTATGTTTGATATTATTCTTTGAGATTCATGTATATTTTAAGTTGTAAGTTTGAAATCTACCTAGCCATGGTTCAAATTTTGTTAATTGATGGAGATGATATTCGGCCATGAATGTTACATTCTTGGTTGGTATTTTGACGTCTTTGGTGATGAGGTATGAAGATGGTTGATTTTGAGTGTTTAATAAAAAGGATACATGAATTATTGTTAAATAATGGTCGAATGTAGCATGATTAAAGATGTGAATAAATTGAAGTTAAGGAGGTTGTCAATGAAAAATATGAGTTGGATGAGTTTTAAAGAATAAAAATTTAGGTGACTAGAGGTCAAGGACATTCGGTCAAAGGCTTGTGTGCTTGCAAAATCGGCCTAAATGTCGTTTTGATGTGTTGAATTGAGTAAGCTAGATGTTGGAACACATAAGGATTCGGCCTTCTAAAACAATAGAGATAAGTGTATGAAAGGCTAAGTTTAAGTAGTAAGGCCGAATAGGTTGTAGATAAGGCACTTGTGAGTTCTTGGCCAAGCAATTGACAAATTAAATTAGAGTTCTTGTGACGTATAATGTCAAGTCTAACTTGGTATATTTGGCCACCTAATTAAGTACATCGGTGGTGTTGAATGTAATCTTACACATTCGGCCATATGGGGTAAAAATGGGTCGAGTGTTCATGAGATGAAATTAGGTGTTTAAGTAATGTTATAGTTGACATTGTGCATATATACATGCATTCGGCCATCTAATTGAGTATGAAGGTGGTGTTAAATCTAATTGTGATGCCCATTCCGAAGTATATATATATACATATATATGTATACATACATAAGTATGCCCATTCGTGATGTTACCTTTAATTATGTGTATAATCGACTAGATGGGTAATTAGTGAGGATGGTTGCCGAATATACAAACATACATATGCATGTGTAATTGAATTATGAATGTTTAGCAAGATGGTTAAACTAGTTGATTTATTGATTAAGCTCAAGGAGTTAAAGGAGGAGAATCAAGCAAAGGCAAAGAAAAGATCATCGAGTAGCTGAGTTGGAACCGTCTTACCCAACACAAAGTAAGTCACCAAGCATATATTTTGTATTGATCTAAATAGACATAATGTCTATGTAATTATGCCGAATGGAATGATAAATTTATATACATGTATGCATGTGGTGATGAAAGTGTTGAATGAAAAGAAAAGAGGTGAGATGTATTGAGTTGTTGATCTCGGCACTAAGTGTGCGGGTATAAACATTTATGATCATGAGATTGGCACTAAGTGTGCGGGTTTAAATTGTACAGCACTAAGTGTGCGAGTTTGATTATATAGCACTAAGTGTGCGAGTTGATTACATAGCACTGAGTGTGCGGACTTAATATATATTTTTGAATCACTATGGGCAGTAAGTGTGCGACATTATTGAGTTGATCACGGACAGCGGATCGGGTAAGTACCTTGAGTTCATGACTAATAGGCGCTATGTTTATATTTGGAGTTGAGCTTGGTAAGTTTGAACCTATGTGACAATTATAATTGAAGTCACGTACATAAGATTTATCGTGGAATAGGTGAAAGGTCATTTAGTTGTATGATTGTAACGAAAATAAAATGATGTATGAAAATGCCTCAAATATCCTATTGATTAGTATATGGAATGTGAATGCATGACTTGGTATGAGATTGAACCGATAGGTTTAAGGAACTATGGTATGGTTCGGTATGGATGGAGTAACTAGCCTCGTTCCATTTTGTTTCCTCTTGTGATAATGTTATTAATGGATGGTAGTGCATTGCTTATGACTTACTGAGTTATATACTCACTCGGTGTTTCCTTGTCACCTATTTTAGGTTTCTTGGACTCGTCTCTTTTTGCGTGATCGGGCCGTCATCGAAGTCATCACACTGGCTAGCAACTTTTGGTATCTTCTTTTTAGTCGGTCTAGGAGAACATTTCGGCATGTATAGGCTAATATGTTTTGTTGAAATTTGGTATGTAAACTTTTAGCCATGCGAAAATGGCATAAATGTTCGGTTGGATTTGGTTCTATAATGTTAGGTCGTAAGTCTTGGAAATTCGATTTTTATGCCATATGTCATGGTTGATTATTTTTGGTGTTAAGATTCATGATATGGCAATAGTGTAGTAGGGAGGTGTTTGACAATGATTAGCCTTTGGCATGGCTAGTCATGATCATAATTTGTGATATGTATGATGAATTACTAGTTAGATCAAGGAGAAATCACGAAATAGGCATAGTTGCTTTAGTAACAGATGCTGGCAGCAGCAGTGACGTGAGATTGAAAAATCACTAAAAATAGTAGGAGAGGAATTAATTAATGAATAAATTATGTAATCGAAGCTCGATGAGACTATTTTCATATAGAAGAAACGAAACAACCATATGATCTGTATGTTAGGAGATAATTAAACTCTTGTGAAACAGGGCCAGAGTGATTTCTGGATTCCCTGTTCCGACTTTGGAAATTCATTATAAATTAACCAGAGATAATTAGAAGTCATGCCATATGTGCATAGATTCCCCTTTGAGTCTAGTTTCTATAGAAACAGACGAAATCAGTATTGAAGCCCTGTACAGGGAGATATCCAAGTCGTAATGTGCAAAGGTCAGTGTAGCCGATCCCTGTAACAAGGGAGACTTTGACTAATAAAATGTACTAATTGGCCTGACCAAAAATTCTAGAAAAAAATATGTAGATGGGAATATGAGTCTAGTTTCAGGGAAAATTCACGTTACTGGATTTTGAGTTTCAGAACTCAAGATATGATTTTTAAAGCGACTAGTACGCAGAGTGACAGCTTGTCTGGGAAATTTTTAATAAGTGGTTTGAAGTCTGTTAACACCTCGCGTTTGACTCCGGCGACGATCTCGGGTTTGGGGTGTGACATTTGATTGGTATCAGAGCTATGGTTTAGTCGGTTCTAGGACTACCATAGCACGTATGAGTCTAGCTATACATGCCTTAATGTTAATGTTTAAATGTGTGATGACTTCTGACGGTTAAAATTTTTGTTGTGATTAGTGAATGGATCCCGGTGTAGAGAGAACCTTGGCGGATGACATTGAAAGTGTAGCGGCTGCTCCTGCACAAGGGACGCCGCCTGTTGAACCTCAGTCATCTGCGAATAATCAAGGTGAGGGGGCTAAACAAGCCTTCTTTACCATGATGAATGAGTGGGTCGCACAATATGCCCGAACCAATCCGGCTGTCCAACCATTCCCGAATTTGAATAATCCACCCCAAGAGCCCGTAATGCCATCAGTTACTGATCCTGTGAGGCTGAGTAAGCCACCTGTAGACTTGATTAGGAAGCGCGGGGCTGAGGAGTTCAGGGCCATAGTTACTGATGATGCTGAAAAGGCCGAGTTCTGGCTTGATAACACCATTCGGGTGTTTGATGAACTGTTATGCACGCCCGATGAATGTCTAAAGTGTGCTATATCCTTGTTACGGGACTCAGCCTACTATTGGTGGAGGACCCTGATTTCCATAGTCCCAAACGAACGAGTAACTTGGGACTTCTTTCAAACGAAATTTCGAAAGAAATATATTAGTCAACGGTTCATTGATCAAAAGCGTAAGGAATTCTTGGAACTCAAGCAAGGCCGTATGACAGTATCTGAATACGAACATGAATTCGTAAGACTCAGTAGGTATGCCCGGGAGTGTGTAGCTGATGAGGTTGCTATGTGCAAAAGATTCGAAGAAGGATTGAATGAAGATTTAAAGCTACTAGTGGGTATATTAGAGATAAAAGAATTCGTAACACTAGTCGAACGAGCCTGCAAGGCGGAAGAACTTGGAAAGGAGAAGAAGAAGGCTGAATTTGAAGCTAGAGACTATCGTAAAAAATCGACGGGTAAAGCTCCGTTCTCAGCTGTAAAGAAGTTCAGGGAGGACACTAATAAGTCGAGGACGACTGCGGGAATTTCCATCAGAGCACGACCACCGACGGACTCCCGAGCTACTTCGGTAGCTAGTGTGGGCAATAATCGTCAAGAGAAACCTGAATGTCCCCAATGCGGAAGACGACACCTAGGTGAATATTGGGGTAAGTCTACTAACAGGGCCTGTTACGGATGCGGTTCGAAGTACCACTTCATTAGAGATTGCACGGAGCTTGATGAGAAGAATAAGATTCAAGGTGCAAGACCTAGTGGAGTGACAACTAGAGGTAGACCACCGAGAATTTTAGGAGGTAGGGGTGGTAGTCAGAGAGGGGCCTCTGATACGGCTGTTCGAGCCGAGAACCGTACTCCTGCTAGAGCATATGCCATTCGCGCACGAGAGGAGGCATCCTCCCCTGACGTCATCACTGGTACCTTCACTCTCTTTGATACTAATGTGATTGCATTGATTGACCCTGGCTCTACTCATTCATATGTATGTGAAACCTTAGCATCCAGTAAGACTCTACCTGTTGAGTCTACTGAGTTCGTAATTCGGGTGTCAAATCCCTTGGGTCGTTACGTGCTTGTCGACAAAGTGTGTAAGAAATGCCCTCTAGTAATTCGAGATTCCTGTTTTCCGGCGGACTTGATGCTTTTGCCGTTTGATGAATTTGATGTTATTCTTGGTTTGGATTGGTTGACCGCGCATGATGCGGTTGTGAATTGCAAAAACAAGACTATTGATTTGAGGTGCGCAAATAACGAGATAATCCGAGTTGAGTCTACGGACTTAAGGGGGTTGCCAGCTGTAATATCAGCAATGTTGGCCCAGAAATATGTAAGAAAAGGGTGCGAAGCATACCTTGCGTATGTACTTGATGACAAAGAATTAGAAAAGAAACCCGAATCTGTACCGGTGGTTTGTGAAAACCCGGATGTTTTTCCTGAAGAATTACCGGGTTTACCACCTGTTCGGGAGGTAGAGTTTGGTATTGAGCTTGTACCTGGAACTACGCCAATTTCGATAGCTCCGTATCGTATGGCACCAACCGAGTTAAAGGAATTGAAAGCTCAATTGCAAGAGTTGACGGATAGAGGTTTCGCTCGACCAAGTTTCTCACCTTGGGGTGCACCAGTATTGTTCGTGAAAAAGAAGGACGGAACCATGAGGTTGTGCATTGACTATCGTCAACTGAATAAAGTGACGATAAAGAATAAATATCCATTACCGCGTATTGATGATTTGTTTGATCAACTAAAGGGAGCCTCAGTGTTTTCAAAGATAGATTTGAGATCGAGTTATTATCAGTTGCGGATTCGAGATTCGGACGTACCCAAAACTACTTTCAGAACGAGGTACGGTCACTACGAGTTCTTAGTGATGCCGTTCGGGCTCACTAATGCCCCTGCGATATTTATGGATTTGATGAATCGGATCTTCAGACAGTATTTGGACCGGTTCGTAGTTGTGTTCATTGATGACATCTTAGTCTATTCAAGAGATGAGACCGAACATGCTGAGCACCTGAGATTAGTGTTGCAAATTTTGCGGGATAAGCAGTTATATGCTAAGTTCAGTAAGTGTGAGTTCTGGTTAAGAGAGGTTAGCTTCTTGGGTCATGTGGTATCCGCATCGGGTATTCGAGTTGACCCGAGCAAAATTTCAGCCATACTTAACTGGAAGCCTCCAAGAAATATTATCGAAGTTCGGAGCTTCCCGGGGCTCGCCGGTTATTACCGACGATTTGTAAAAGGTTTCTCAATGATAGCTGCACCGTTGACGAAACTACTCCAAAAAGATGTTGAGTTTGAGTGGACAGAGAACCGTCAGAAGAGTTTCGATCGACTAAAGACCTGTTTAACCGAAGCTCTAGTGCTAGTACAACCGGAGTCCGGCAAAGAGTTTGTCATTTATAGTGATGCATCCTTACTTGGGCTAGGTTGTGTGTTGATGCAAGAAGGTCGAGTTGTGGCTTACGCGTCGAGACAATTAAAGCCGCATGAGAGAATCTATCCGACCCATGATCTTGAATTGGCGGCCATAGTGTTCGCCCTGAAAATATGGCGGCATTACTTGTTTGGGGAAAGGTGTCATATTTATTCGGACCATAAAAGTCTTAAATATTTGATGACTCAAAGAGATCTAAATCTACGACAAAGACGTTGGCTTGAGTTGTTGAAAGACTATGAACTTGTTATCGATTATCACCCGGGAAAGGCTAACGTGGTTGCCGATGCTTTAAGTCGGAAAGCACTGTTTGCTTTGAGAGCGGTGAATGCTCACTTATCCGTCCCACCCGATGGGGTGCTAGTAGCTGAATTAGAGGCCAAACCATTATTGATTCGTCAAATACTTGAATCCCAGAAAGTCGATGCTGAATTGGTCACCAAACGAGCTGAATATGCTTCGAATAAGGAATCGGAGTTCCGGATTGACGACAATGATTGCTTGACGTTCAGAGGTCGATTATGTGTTCCAAGAAATTCGGAACTTATTTCGATGATTTTGAACGAGGCTCATAGTAGTCGAATGTCAGTCCACCCGGGTAGTACTAAAATGTACAATGACCTGAAACGCCAATTTTGGTGGCCCGGTATGAAACGAGACATTTTTGAATTTGTTTCAAGGTGTCTGATATGTCAACAAGTAAAAGCGGAACATCAAGTGCCATCTGGATTACTTCAGCCAATCATGATACCCGAATGGAAATGGGATCGAGTGACAATGGACTTTGTATCTGGGTTGCCTTTGACTCAGAGTAAGAAAGATGCAATCTGGGTCATTGTTGATAGATTGACCAAGTCTGCTCATTTTATCCCTGTCCGTACGGATTTTTCGCTCGATAAATCGGCAGAATTATATGTCTCCCAAATAGTTCGGTTGCATGGGGTACCTATTTCCATCATGTCGGATAGAGACCCAAGATTTACCTCGCGATTTTGGAAGAAATTACAAGAAGCATTGGGTACCAAGATGCACTTTAGCACCGCATTCCATCCTCAGACCGATGGCCAATCTGAGTGGATAATTCAAATACTCGAGGATATGTTGAGATGTTGTGTTTTAGAGTTTTGTGGTTCATGGGAAAGATATCTGCCTTGGATCGAATTCGCTTACAACAATAGTTTTCAGTCGAGCATTAAGATGGCACCTTACGAGGCTTTATACGGTCGTAAATGCCGTACCCTATTATTTTGGACTGAACTTAGTGCAAGTAAAATCCTTGGGGTTGATTTGATTAAGGATGCCGAGCAGAAAGTCTGAGTAATTCGCGAAAGTTTGAAAGCCGCTTCGGACCGTCAAAAGTCGTATGCGGATTTGAAAAGAAAAGACATTGAATATCAGGTTGGAGACAAAGTATTTCTCAAAGTTTCACCCTGGAAGAAGGTGCTTAGATTTGGTCGTAAGGGCAAATTGAGTCCGAGGTTCATCGGTCCGTACGAAGTATCCGAACGAGTTGGACCAGTTGCATACCGATTAATTTTACCTCCTGAGCTTGAAAAGATTCACAACGTTTTCCATGTCTCGATGCTTCGATGATATAGGTCTGACCCGTCACACGTAATCACTCCATCTGAGATCGAGATTCAGCCTAACTTGAGTTATGAAGAAGAACCGGTTCGCATTTTGATGCGTGAAGTAAAAGAGTTGCGAAATAAGAAAATCCCATTAGTGAAGGTGTTGTGGCATAAACACGGAATTGAAGAAGCCACTTGGGAACTTGAGGACTCTATGAAGGATCGATATCCAAAATTATTCACCGGTAAGATTTTCGGGGACGAAAATTTCTTATGTGGGGGAGAGTTGTGACAGCCCTAATTCGACCCTAGTCGGAATGTGGTTTCGGGACCACAAAACCGAGTCATAAAATTTAGTTAAAATTTTATTTGCATATCTTATATGTGTGATAGTACTTGTATAAAAATTTGATGTTTTAATTTTATATTAGGAATGTGAATTTTGCTTGAAAGGATCTAGTTGAGAGACTTGGAAAATTATGATAGGTAAATAAGTAAGGACCAAATAGTATTAAAATAGGAAAGTTTGGGTTTGCATGTCAAAGTGCCCAATTCATGTTAAGTGGCCGGCCAAGCATGGTTCCATTCCTCCAAGTTTATGTTGTTTATTATTTAATATTGGTAAGTAAATTAGAATAAATAAAAGAAAAGAATTAAAAAGGAAAAAGATGAATAAAATAAGGGAGGAAGAAGGAGTGTTCATCCTTTTCCTTATTACAATTGCCGTACCTAAAGAAAGAAAAGAAGAAATTGAAGTTAAGGCATTTGGTCACCTTTAAGTTGATTAAGAAGCTCTTGAATATTCGGTGCCTAAGGGAAAAGTTTCTAAGAAGTTTGGCCATGCATGTAACTAGATTGAGGTATGTTTGATATTATTCTATGAGATTCATGTATATTTTAAGTTGTAAGTTTGAAATCTACCTAGCCATGGTTCAAATTTTGTTAATTGATGGAGATGATATTCGGCCATGAATGTTACATTCTTGGTTGGTATTTTGATGTCTTTGGTGATGAGGTATGAAGATGGTTGATTTTGAGTGTTTAATAAAAGGATACATGAATTATTGTTAAATAATGGTCGAATGTAGCATGATTAAAGATGTGAATAAATTAAAGTTAAGGAGGTTGTCAATGAAAAATATGAGTTGGATGAGTTTTAAAGAATAAAAATTTAGGTGACTAGAGGTCAAGGACATTCGGTCAAAGGCTTGTGTGCTTGCAAAATCGGCCTAAATGTCATTTTGATGTGTTGAATTGAGTAAGCTAGATGTTGGAACACATAAGGATTCGGCCTTCTAAAACAATAGAGATAAGTGTATGAAAGGCTAAGTTTAAGTAGTAAGGCCGAATAGGTTGTAGATAAGGCACTTGTGAGTTCTTGGCCAAGCAATTGACAAATTAAATTAGAGTTCTTGTGACGTATAATGTCAAGTCTAACTTGGTATATTTGGCCACCTAATTAAGTACATCGGTGGTGTTGAATGTAATCTTACACATTCAGCCATATGGGGTAAAAATGGGTCGAGTGTTCATGAGATGAAATTAGGTGTTTAAATAATGTTATAGTTGACATTGTGCATATATACATGCATTCGGCCATCTAATTGAGTATGAAGGTGGTGTTAAATCTAATTGTGATGCCCATTCCGAAGTATATATATACATATATATGTATATATACATAAGTATGCCCATTCGTGATGTTACCTTTAATTATGTGTATAATCGACTAAATGGGTAATTAGTGAGGATGGTTGCCGAATATACAAACATACATATGCATGTGTAATTGAATTATGAATGTTTAGCAAGATGGTTAAACTAGTTGATTTATTGATTAAGCTCAAGGAGTTAAAGGAGGAGAATCAAGCAAAGGCAAAGAAAAGATCATCGAGTAGCCGAGTTGGAACCATCTTACCCAACACAAAGTAAGTCACCAAGCATATATTTTGTATTGATCTAAATAGACATAATGTCTATGTAATTATGCCGAATGGAATGATAAATTTATATACATGTATGCATGTGGTGATGAAAGTGTTGAATGAAAAGAAAAGAGGTGAGATGTATTGAGTTGTTGATCTCGGCACTAAGTGTGCGGGTATAAACATTTATGATCATGAGATTGGCACTAAGTGTGCGGGTTTAAATTGTACAGCACTAAGTGTGCGAGTTTGATTATATAGCACTAAGTGTGCGAGTTGATTATATAGCACTGAGTGTGCGGACTTAATATATATTTTTGAATCACTATGGGCACTAAGTGTGCGACATTATTGAGTTGATCACGGACAGCGGATCGGGTAAGTACCTTGAGTTCATGACTAATAGGCGCTATGTTTATATTTGGAGTTGAGCTTGGTAAGTTTGAACCTATGTGACAATTATAATTGAAGTCACGTACATAAGATTTATTGTGGAATAGGTGAAAGGTCATTTAGTTGTATGATTGTAACGAAAATAAAATGATGTATGAAAATGCCTCAAATATCCTATTGATTAGTATATGGAATGTGAATGCATGACTTGGTATGAGATTGAACCGATAGGTTTAAGGAACTATGGTATGGTTCGGTATGGATGGAGTAACTAGCCTCGTTCCATTTTGTTTCCTCTTGTGATAATGTTATTAATGGATGGTAGTGCATTGCTTATGACTTACTGAGTTATATACTCACTCGGTGTTTCCTTGTCACCTATTTTAGGTTTCTTGGACTCGTCTCTTTTTGCGTGATCGGGCCGTCATCGAAGTCATCACACCGGCTAGCAACTTTTGGTATCTTCTTTTTAGTCGGTCTAGGAGAACATTTCGGCATGTATAGGCTAATATGTTTTGTTGAAATTTGGTATGTAAACTTTTAGCCATGCGAGAATGGCATAAATGTTCGGTTGGATTTGGTTCTATAATGTTAGGTCGTAAGTATTGGAAATTCGATTTTTATGCCATATGTCATGGTTGATTATTTTTGGTGTTAAAATTCATGTTATGGCAATAGTGTAGTAGGGAGATGTTTGACAATGATTAGCCTTTGGCATGGCTAGTCATGATCATAATTTGTGATATGTATGATGAATTACTAGTTAGATCAAGGAGAAATCACGAAATAGGCATAGTTGCTTTAGTAACAGATGCTGGCAGCAGCAGTGATGTGAGATTGAAAAATCACTAAAAATAGTAGGAGAGGAATTAATTAATGAATAAATTATGTAATCGAAGCTCGATGAGTCTATTTTCATATAGAAGAAACGAAACAACCATATAAGCTGTATGTTAGGAGATAATTAAACTCTTGTGAAACAGGGCCAGAGCGATTTCTGGATTCCCTGTTCCGATTTTGGAAATTCATTATAAATTAACCAGAGATAATTAGAAGTCATGCCATATGTTTATAGATTCCCCTTTGAGTCTATTTTCTATAGAAACAAACGAAATCAGTATTGAAGCCCTGTACAGGGAGATATCCAAGTCGTAATGTGCAAAGGTCAGTGTAGTCGATCCCTGTAACATGGGAGACTTTGACTAATAAACTGTACTAATTGGCCCGACCAAAAATTCTAGAAAAAAATATGTAGATGGGCATATGAGTCTAGTTTCAGGGAAAATTCACGGAACTGGAGTTCGAGTTTCAGAACTCAAGATATGATTTTTAAAGCGACTAGTAGGCAGAGTGACAGCTTGTCTGGGAAATTTTTAATAAGTGGTTTGAAGTCTGTTAACACCTCGTGTTCGACTCCGGCGACGATCTCGGGTTCGGGGTGTTACAGTTGTCCTTAAATGTCCATTAACCATGTTAATGGTCCAATTGCAAAATGAGGACCCTTGCTTCAGAAAGCCAAATCAAATAGGTACTTAACAAACAAAAGACTACTTTTACATTTTACGCGATTATGTCCTTTTTAAAAATTAAGCACACAAACATTCAAATTTCCATACGAGACTTTCATACAAGCTCATTCACATATCATAAACACAGAAAATAATATTTAAATATTTTTTTGATTCGGATATGTGGTCCTAAAACCACTATTTTGACTAAGGTCTAAATCAGACTGTTACAATCAAGGACTCAATTGCATAAAATAATTAACTAAATATAGTTCAGGAGCCATTCAGGGACTAGTCTTCATAAATCATAAATTTTTGGGTAAAATTGTAAGTTTTGAGAAGTAGAGGACACACGGCCATGTGACTGGACCATGTGGTAGGGATACACGATTGTGTGGATAAGCTGTGTGACATTAAAAGATTCAATCTATAGGGGAGACACGACCTGCCAACCGATAAAGGAGACACGACTGTATCATAGACTGTGTGAAGAGTCCTAGGCCGTGTGAGAAGCGAGTTTCTAAGGTTTCAGGGTAAACATGGTCATATGAAAGGGTTATGTATTCCACACAGGTGGTCACATGCCTGCGTGGTTGGTTGTGTGGTCTATGCTAGGCTCGATTTTGCCTTAATTTTCTCGTAAAAGAACACACACCTCACTTTCGATATCTTGAATGTCGTTCCTTGTGCCCTAACTCTGATCTACGGTACCTAGATCTGTTTATTCAACAAAGATACACACAAGAATTAATATTGATTTTTGAGATTTATCAAAATTATCAAGATTTCTGGGAAAACTCGTAAAGAATTCGTAGTCAGTTTTGGAAGATTAACAAGAACTATGTTATTCTAGAATTTTTGGGTTCTACTTAATTGCAAACAAGAATATTTACCAGTCTTTGATGGGATTTCAAAGGTTACCAATGATAAATTCAATGATTTATGAAGGAATGGGTTTAATCAAGAATTAATTTTGATTCGAGTTTTCAATAAATCAATTTCCAGCAAAGAATGTAAAATTTTTATGAAGAGAAAAAAGGGGGAATAAAAGAAAAATATGTATTTAAAGAGGAGAAATGATAAATTCTAGTTAGGTTTGAAAAAGAAGTAGAAATCCACATGTAATTGGATAGGAGATTAAATAGTAAGCGTTTTAGTAATTTAAGGGGCTAAATGGTAAAATACCTATTTTTACTAAAATTGAAAGGAAAAAGAAATGGGGGAGTAAGTTTTAGAGTGATTCAAACCTAGGTGCAAGGGGGAAATGAATGCTTAACCAATTGGGCCGTCGCCCATACTTAGCATGTTTTTAGCACATTTAATATATATGCTAGTTTGATTTTGCTCCTTAGTTGCTGAAAAAATAAAGAAAGTGGAAAAAGTGGGGCTTGAACCTTGGTTCTCTAGGCAATTTACTAAACTCTTAACTATCAAGACTAATACTCATTTCTTGGTGATTTTTCTAATTCTAACCCTATGTATTTTTGGGTGTTACAGTTCTCCACTCCTTAAAGAAATTTTGTCTTTGAAATTTACCTAGTTTGAATAGGTGATACTGTTGACAAAACTTGTCTTTTGTTTCCCATGTGGCCTCCTTAAATCCATGGTTTCGCCACAAGACCTTAACTAGAGGTATTCACTTCCTTCTCAGGACCTTTACATCACGTCCTAGAATTTGCACAGGTTCCTCTTCAAAGGATAAATCTGGTTGTACCTCAAAATCTTTGATTGGAACAATGTGGGAAGGGTTAGAGAAACAACGTCTCAACATTGAGACATGGAAAACATTATGGATTCGATCTAGTCTGGGAGGTAATTCGAGTTGATGAGCAACTGGATTGATTCTCCTCAGAATTTGGCAAGGTCCTATGAATAATGGACTTAGCTTACCCTTTCGACCAAATCTTAACACCTCTCTCCATAGGGATACTTTCAGAAGGACTTTATCACTGAAACTATACTCAATGTCTTTTCTCTTTAAATCTACATATGACTTCTGTCTATCGAAAGCCACTTTTCATATTTCTTATATCAGGTTAATTCTTCCCTCAGATTTATGTACTAATTCTTGGCCTAAAACTTTTCTTTCACCCAGTTCGGTCCAACACAAAGTTGGTCGACGTTTATAACCATACAAGGCCTCATAAGGTGCCATTTGGATGCTCAATTGGAAGCTACTATTGTAGCAAAATTTGACTAATGACAATTTTTTCCCAACTATCTCAAAATTTGATAATACAACCTCTTAACATGTCTTCCAATATTTGAATCACCCGCTCGAATTGTATGTTAGACTGCTGATAGAAAGCAATGCTAAAATTCGAGTGGGTTTCCAATGACACTTGGAACTTCTTCCAAATTCGAGATGTGAAGCAGGGATCTCGATCTAAAATAATCAATATGGGCATCCCATGCAACCTCACTATAACAGTCTATTTTCAGTGAAATCAGAATAATGGTTTTGGGACCACAAATCTGACGAGTAAATTATTAATTTATTATTATTTTAATGACTATAGAATGTTATAAAGGTCGTATAAAAATTTCATTAAGAAATTTTGACGTTTACATGTTTAATTATGTGAAAAGGACTAAATTGTAAAATGTGCAAAAGTAGAGTTGTAACAGCCCATTTTTTTTAGGGTTGATCGGAACAGTGGTTTCGGGGCCACTAAATCCAAACGAGTAGGTTGGTAAATATTATATTTAATATTTACGAGTTAATTGTGATTTTAAAAATGTTTTTGATATTGTGATTTTTGTTTTATAAGCGATTTATTAAGTTCAACTGGTATGACCCTAAGGTCAAGTGGGTTTAGAAAATGAGGTATCGGGACCTTGTTTCTATAAACCGAGTCAAAAATGTTTTTATAAATATTTACGTAGTGGCAATAAGATGGTATTAAAGTTTCGTTGAAAAATTTTATCGTTTCGATAGTTAATTAAACATAAAGGACTAAATTGTGTAAAGTGCAAAAGTTGTGTTCTTTAACCTAAAGGTATTAAATAGATATAGAACTTAAAAGTAGAAGTCCTTATTTGGTAATTAGCCCATTAAAGAGATAGTGGGATATGATGGCTTGACATTTGGTGTAATAAATAAAGTGTATAAAGGTTAATATTGTAAATTGGTTAATAATAATAATAAAATGAATATAATAAAAGAATCAAGGTGTCATCTTTTTCATTCTCTTTTTACCAGCCGAATATGAAGGCTTGAGAAGCCATGGAAGAAGCTTCCAACTTTCAGCTAATGCATGGTAGGCATTTCTAGTCCCGTTTTTAATTATTTTTATATTGTCGGGATCGTTGTTGCTTAATTTATCTAATGAGGGGACTATTTTGCAAAACCATTGAATAGTTTGATATTTTCCATTGATGAGTATAATAGGGCTTTGAAGTTTAATGGAAGAATATGAGTCATTGTTGATAGTTAAACACTTTTTGTTAAGTGAATTTTGTGAAATTGACAATTAAGGGCTAAATTGATAAATGTGAAAACTGTGGTTAAAATGTCAAATAAATGAAATGTGTGGGCTGCTAGAGACACTAGTGATATTCGTCTATAGTAGAATTTTACTCAATTTCATGAATTTGCATTTTTATGATATAGGGACTAAATTGTAAAGAAGTTGAAATATTAGGGGCAAAACTATAATTTTTCCATAAAGTGAATTATGGACTATTTTGATACCATGAACATTTGGCTAAGCTTAATTATGGTTAAAAATGGTTAATTTGCATGTTTTGAGCTCAGGGACTAAAATGAATAAAAGTATAACTTTATGGGTAATTTTGTAAAAATGACAAAAATGACCAAATTGTATGAAATGAGGTGTTTTAATGTCTAAATTAATATACTGAATGAAATTATTAATTTAGATCAAGATCGGTTGGAAAATCGAGAAAAATGAGAAAATTACCAAAATGCCCCTGAACTTTGGTATCTCTACAATTTAGCCAGGTAAGTTCGTATGCAATAAGCATTGTTAAATTGATGTTTCTAATGCTTTTTAATATTGTATAAATTGTATATACGTGAATATTTTAATGTCTGACGACATATCGACAAAATGTGGCACTTAGTGTGCGGGGCAATCAAATATGGTACTCAGTGAACGAAATATTGAGAATGACACCTAGTGTGTGAGACATTGAGAATGTCACTTACTGTGCAAAATATCGAATGATTCAAAGGGAAATTATAAATTGTGATTGAATGATTAAATAGAGCAAAGTGAACAGGTATACATGCTATATTATATGAATTGTTTATGAGACGAATTTATAATGGTGATATTTGGGCTTTGAGCCTAGCAAGCTTTAAGCTGGTGAATAATATTATCGGGTTTAAAACCTAGCAGGCTAAATGTCGGTGATTTGATAAAAGTCTAAGACTATGAGACCTTGTGTTAAATCGGCAATTGAATTTGTTCAATGCATTAAGTTGGCCAGGTATGTGATATATTCTTATGCATGTTAGATCGATTGGAATTGAATCATGAGTGTGAAATGAGAAGCATAGGTGAAAATTCCTATGTCATATATGTGAGTAAGGGCAAAACCATCGTAAATTATTGATAAGGGTGGACTATGTGCGGAATCATTTTATAATTGCTAATTTTAACGGTTGTGTGCGAATCATTGAGCATGATGTATTGTATTGAGATTATGCTTGAGTGAAATTATAGATATGTGATGAAATTGATTGGTGATATACATGTTTAAATAATGTGAATGCAAAGAATGTGTGAAAGAGTAAATTTGTAATAAATCTGCTTGGGACAGCAGCAGTAATGTGATTTTGGAAAATCACCATAAATTGTTGGAGTTGAGTTAGAAGCTGAATAAATTATGTAATTAAAGCTTAATGAATCTAGTTTCTTATAAAACAAACCATGTAAGCAAAAGAATTTCTGATAATGAGATATTTGAAGTGGCGTGGGATAGAGTCAAATGACTTTGGGGTCCCCTGTTCTGTTTTTAGAAAATCATTATAATTTATACAAAAATGGTTATAAGGTAAAATTTATATGCTTAGACTTTCAAATGAAATCAAATAGAACATATTTTAAATTCTGTACAATGAGAAATTTGATTCGTAGTGAAGAGTGGTTAGATTAGTCAAACAGTGAAACAGGGGAAACTTTAAGAAAAATTTGGTATTGATTGGCCAAACCTAAAATTCTGAAAATTTTATGGATGGAAGATATATGAGTCTATTTTCAGGGAAAATTAACGGCAATTGATTTGGAGTTTTGTAGCTCCAGTTATAAATAATTTAGTGACTATTGCTCAGGAAGACAACTTGTAGTGAATTTGTGATTATGTTGTAAACATTGATAAAACTTGTTAATGAGTTGCTTATTGTTTTCTTATGAACTCACTAAGCGTAAAGCTTACTCCCCTTTTCTTTCCCATATTGCCTAGGGTTGCCAGGTTAGCTCGGATTGGAGGCCGTCAGAGATATTATCACATTGTCAAGTCTACGCTATCGGCGTAAGTAAATCTTAGTATTTCGAGTCTATGGCATGTATAGGGTTGTAAAGTTGAGTAAGTAACTGATACAAGACTAAGATATTGGTAAATATTTAATAATGCCTCATGAAAATTTTGGGCCTTGTAAGCCCGATTAAAGGATAATTTACGTGTGTATGAAAAGTTTAAAATTGATCAAAAATTTTTACGGTCTGGTTTTATATAAATGGATGAGTTTAAATCTGGTAGCACCTCGAACCTTGTTCCGGCGAGGGATACGGGCGAAGGGTGTTACATTTTATTGGTATCAGAGCCATAGTTTAGTTGGTTCTAGGACTACCATGGCGTATGTGAGTATAGCTGTACATGCCATATTTGACCTGCGATAGTGTGATATCTCCTAACTCTGACGAAAATTATTTGAATAGGACAGATAAGTTTTTCAATCAAGCTAATTTTAATAGTATAGAATATGTACTCAGATGTTCAAATGAAATTGTGTTCTCTACTGATTTGATTAAATTAAAGTTGGCTCTGAAATGTTGAAGTCTTCATGAATATATGAATCCAAAGATAAATGAAATGATATGTTCAAAGTTCACATATGTGATGTTTTATAGACTTGGTTAAGTCACTTCAATGTGCAACAATAAGTGAACATAGGCACTGTGTGTGTGTGAGTTCTGTAACCGAGCACTGTGTGTGCGAGATCGGTTGTTGAGGCACTGTGTGTGCGAGTTCCATAACCAAGCACTGTGTGTGCGAGATCGGTTATTGAGGCACTGTGTGTGCGAGTTCCGTAACCGAGCACTGTGTGTGTGAGATCGGTTGTTGAGGCACTGTGTGTGCGAGTTCCGTAACCAAGCACTGTGTGTGTAAGATCGATTGTTAGGGCACTAAGTGTGTGAAATGAGATCATGTAAGACCTCGTCCGAGACGAAGGCATTGATTTGAAGTAGTGTATAAGAACGTGTCTGGGACACTGGCATCACTTATGATTCGTGTAAGACCCTGTCTGGGACAGTGGCATCGATATTGAATAAACTTGGTCAGATGTATGTAGTCCATGTGAAAATGAGACATGATAAATAACAGATAAATATATGCTATATGTGCTTGACATGTGACCTTGTGGTTCCATGAATCAAACAAGGAAAAATATGACATGTTTTGGTTGGTATGTATTGGATATGTGCAAGTTTTGTTCATACGAATGAATTGACAGTTATCACACGAATTTAAAATCATAGTCATAAGTTATTAGTAAATATAAATAAGTGAAGCTATTTAATAAGGTTATATGAACTTAAGAGTACTATGAATGTATATGCAATTGAGATTATTTTTCAATTCGGATTAGTGATATGAAATTTTCATAATCATTGAAATGATTTATTTGCTTAAGGCTTACTAAGCTTTCAAAGCTTATTCTGTGTCTTTTTCATAAGACAGATATGCTTTCCAACTGAGCTAATTCTGATAGTACAGAATGTTATACTCAAACATTTGAGTGAAAATGTGTTGGGGATGAGTTGAAACTCATAAAAAGGTATGAATCAGAATGCATGATATTCTGCTATTGATAAATGTTATAATTATATGAGTATATGAGTTGTGATGTTGGGTATATGATTGTTGTGTGAATATTTTGATTTGGAATTTATGATTTGATTTAGCGTATGAGCAATGTGTTAAGTACCAAGTGATCATAAGTAAATGATTGCTAGATGTTTGAGAATGCGGAATTAGTAATGAACTGTTCGTTCATAATAGTATGTGTGATGTGCATGCTTACGTAAGAGTTAAAATTGTTGGCTTTACAACCATCACCCCCTCATTGGTAAAGCATTATAATGAGATCCGTACTATATGGCTTAAATAAGCTTACAAGTGCGGAATGACAGAGTCTCGTGATTGAAGGATTAGTATTGTGATCAGATAAGAGAATGAGTCCGCAAGTGAAGACAGTAACAGAAAAGATATTGGATCGTGTTGAAGGCCATTTGTAATATGCAAAGTCACTGTTAAAAGAAAAGTTGGATTAGATGAAACCAAATATTCAGGTATGATATCTAAAGAATATATTAACTGGAAGTTCTTCCGAATTGGCCTCCGTTAGTGTTGGGATAATGAGAAATTAGTGATGTCAGAGATAGACAGTAGAATCATATTTGAATTATAAAGATATTTGAGCACAACAATTGAATGGTTTACGAGAACTCTTCTAGGTATTCTATGTGTTCAATTATCCTCAGAGGTATGTGAAGCTGTATATTTTCAGATGAAATTCTTATCATATGAGAACGTTATCTATATATATTGATATATGAAAGCATTGTTGGGCTGTTCGGGTTACAATCAGCATTATTATATCTTTCTCTGGTATTCTATTTCATTTTATTGAAAGAAAAGATCGACGATTAAATCTGTGTGATGTTGGTATTCTGCTCCTACTGGTTGTTGATCTGCTTAGTATACATGAAGATTATATTGTTTCTATTACTGTTGATTCCGGTGCATATGAGTGATGCTTTACTTCTGGATTTCCTCTGAAACATCATTGAGATATCTGTCATCTGATATGGCTGCTTTCTTAAAAAAGATTAGTATAGTGATATATTCGAGAATTACAGTATCTCTGCTTTCTTATGATTCTATATGGTTATCTGTGAAAAATATCTATTGAATGACTGTAACTATATTTCAATTTCTCTTATGTTCAAAATGCATTATTGATAATTGGGACATTATATATCTATACGGTTGAGATGTCAGCCTTATTATGGCACTATGATTTTAAATTATCTGATGGTTGTGGCTTCAGTATGGTTCAAAGCTTTGTTGATTAATAATTGAAAAGTTATTACTTGACAGTCGAGATCGATTCAGTTGTCTAGTTTGATTAGATTAATTGCTTGAAGTATTAATCGAGTTACTTGTATCTGAATCTATCCACAGGGTGGAAATAAAGTTTGAATGTTCACGGATAAATAGATGAATATTCTAAATGCATGATTCATATTCTAGAAGATATGATACAGAATTATATCCATCAGAACAATTTTATTGAGAAATGTTCTTATAGATCGCGATTGGGAAGTCTGAATGATGTGATAATTATCAATAAAGTGGTAAACAGTTGAAGAAATTGTTAATTGAAGCGTCAGTTCTCAGGTGAAGAGTTATTCGACACAAGAATTAAAGTTGGTTTGAACTGTTGAAAGATTATGAGTCAGTGATTGATTATCAATCTGGATAAATGATTATAGTCTTTGGGGTTCTGAGCGAGAATCTTTATGTGTTTTACGGCCGATAATCATGTGATTAATCTTATCAAATGATGAGTAGTTATTGGCTGAGCTAGAAACTACATTGATGTTTAATTAGCAAATTTGTGAGGTTAAGAGGTGTGTCAGTGAATTACAAGTTAAAAAGGGTACAACGTAAATTGATTTCTGATTTAGAATGTCAGATTGGAACCTACAATTGTTCGTTATGTTGAGATAGAGTTCGTGTATTGAGAAATCCAGAGATTTTACAACAATTGTGACATCTAGCACAGTGGTAATTATCTGTCCGTACGGGGAGTACTAAAAGAGTGCTAGTTTTCATTGTTCAAATGGAGACACGAGGATTATGTCGTGTTACTAAAATAAACTACTATGAGCTTTGGGTATGGAATTACTTTGTAACACTGTGTTCTAGAACTTGAAAGCAACCGAGAAAGACATTTATTGTTGGTTAAGTTTGCATATAATAATAATAGTTATGAGATGAATGTTAAGATAGCATTGTATGAGTGTGGTATGGTTGCAATTACTGAACTTCATTGTATTGAATTGAATTTTTATAAAAAGAATTTCAGGGTCGATGTGATTGGAAAGACTGAAGGGAAATGAAAGTAATTCATGACCGTCTAAAAACAGTTTCAGATTTGCAGAAAATATATATGGGCTTGATGCGTAAAAGCATTGAATTTTCAATTAGAAAATTGAGTATTTGTAAAGGTATTATAGTGGGAATAGAATTTCTAGATTTAGCTATAAAGAGAAGTTGAGTTCGCAGTTCATCGGATTGAATGAGATTATTATCAAAACTTGAGAAGACCCGTAATGTGTTTTTTATATATATGATGTGATGATACAAATAAGATCCTTTATCTATAGTATCTCATATAGAAGTAGAAACTCAGCTTGTTATGATGTATAGCAAAGAGTAGATCATAATCTTAGCTCATGAGATTGAAAAGTTGAGAAATATGATGCTAGGTGAGAAATTGTTGAGGTTGGTGAAAGAAAATCACTAATTTATTCTCTGGCAAGATTTTCGGGGACGAAAATCCCTAAGGGGGGAGAGTTGTAACAGCCCATTTTTTTAGGGTTGATCGAAATAGTGGTTTCGGGGCCACCAAATCCGAACGAGTAGGTTGGTAAATATTATATTTAATATTTACGAGTTAATTGCGATTTTAAAAATGTTTTTGATATTGTGATTTTTGTTTTATAAGCGATCTATTGAGTTTAAGTGGTATGACCTAAGGTCAAGTGGGTTTAGAAAATGAGGTATTGGGACCTTGTTTCTATAAACCGAGTCTTAAATATTTTTATAAATATTTAAGTAGTGGCAATAAGATGGTATTAAAGTTTCGTTGAAAAATTTTATCGTTTCGATAGTTAATTAAACATAAAGGACTAAATTGTGTAAAGTGCAAAAGTTGTGTTCTTTAACCTAAAGGTATTAAATAGATATAGAACTTAAAAGTAGAAGTCCTTATTTGGTAATTAGCCCATTAAAGAGATAGTGGGATATGATGGCTTGACATTTGGTGTAATAAATAAAGTGTATAAAGGTTAATATTGTAAATTGGTTAATAATAATAATAAAATGAATATAATAAAAGAATCAAGGTGTCATCTTTTTCATTCTCTTTTTACCAGCCGAATATGAAGGCTTGAGAAGCCATGGAAGAAGCTTCCAACTTTCAGCTAATGCATGGTAGGCATTTCTAGTCCCGTTTTTAATTATTTTTATATTGTCGGGATCGTTGTTGCTTAATTTATCTAATGAGGGGACTATTTTGCAAAACCATTGAATAGTTTGATATTTTCCATTGATGAGTATAATAGGGCTTTGAAGTTTAATGGAAGAATATGAGTCATTGTTGATAGTTAAACACTTTTTGTTAAGTGAATTTTTGTGAAATTGACAATTAAGGGCTAAATTGATAAATGTGAAAACTGTGGTTAAAATGTCAAATAAATGAAATGTGTGGGCTGCTAGAGACACTAGTGATATTCGTCTATAGTAGAATTTTACTCAATTTCATGAATTTGCATTTTTATGATATAGGGACTAAATTGTAAAGAAGTTGAAATATTAGGGGCAAAATTATAATTTTCCATAAAGTGAATTATGGACTATTTTGATACCATGAACATTTGGCTAAGATTAATTATGGTTAAAAATGGTTAATTTGCAAGTTTTGAGCTCAGGGACTAAAATGAATAAAAGTAAAACTTTAGGGGTAATTTGTAAAAATGACAAAAATGACCAAATTGTATGAAATGAGGTGCTTTAATGTCTAAATTAATATACTGAATGAAATTATTAATTTAGATCAAGATCGGGTGGAAAATCGAGAAAAATAAGAAAATTACCAAAATACCCCTGAACTTTGGTATCTCTACAATTTAGCCAGGTAAGTTCGTATGCAATAAGCATTGTTAAATTGATGTTTCTAATGCTTTTTAATATTGTATAAATTGTATATACGTGAATATTTTAAGGTCTGACGACATATCGACAAAATGTAGCACTTAGTGTGCGGGGCAATCAAATATGGTACTCAATGTACGAAATATTAAGAATGTCACTTAGTGTGCGAGATATTGAGAATGTCACTTAGTGTGCAAAATATCGAATGATTCAAAGGGAAATTATAAATTGTGATTGAATGATTAAATAGAGCAAAGTGAACAGGTATACATGCTATATTATATGAATTGTTTATGAGACGACTTTATAATTGTGATATTTGGGCTTTGAGCCTAGCAAGCTTTAAGCTGGTGAATAATATTATCACGTTTAAAACCTAGCAGGCTAAATGCCGGTGATTTGATAAAAGTCTAAGACTATGAGACCTTGTGTTAAATCGGCAATTGAATTTGTTCAATGCATTAAGTTGGCCAGGTATGTGATATATTCTTATGCATGTTAGATCGATTGGAGTTGAATCATGAGTGTGAAATGAGAAGCATAGGTGAAAATGCCTATGTCATATATGTGAGTAAGGGCAAAACCATCGTAAATTATCGATAAGGGTGGACTATGTGCGGAATCATCTTATAATTGCTAATTTGAACGGTTGTGTGCGAATCATTGTGCATGATGTATTGTTTTGAGATTATGCTTGAGTGAAATTATAGATATGTGATGAAATTGATTGGTGATATACATGTTTAAATAATGTGAATGCAAAGAATGTGTGAAAGAGTAAATTTGTAATAAATCTGCTTGGGACAGCAGCAGTAACGTGATTTTGGAAAATCACCATAAATTGTTGGAGTTGAGTTAGAAGCTGAATAAATTATGTAATTGAAGCTTAATGAGTCTAGTTTCTTATAAAAGAAACCGTGTAAGCAAAAGAATTGCTGATAATGAGATATTTGAAGTGGCGTGGGATAGAGTCAAATGACTTCGGGGTCCCCTGTTCTGTTTTAGAAAATCATTATAATTTATACAAAAATGGTTATAAGATAAAATTTATATTATTAGACTCCTTAATGAGTATAGTTTCAAATGAAATCAAATAGAACATATTTTGAATTCTGTACAATGAGAAATTTGATTCGTAGTGAAGAGTGGTCAGATTAGTCAAACAGTGAAACAGGGGAAATTTAAGAAAAATCTGGTATTGATTGGCCAAACTTAAAATTCTGGAAATTTTATGGATGGAAGATATATGAGTCTATTTTCATGGAAAATTAACGGTAATTGATTTGGAGTTTTGTAGCTCCAGTTATAAATAATTTAGTGACTATTGCTCAAGAAGACAACTTGTAGTGAATTTGTGATTATGTTGTAAACATTGATAAAACTTGTTAATGAGTTGCTTATTGTTTTCTTATGAACTCACTAAGCGTAAAGCTTACTCCCCTTTTCTTTCCCATATTGCCTAGGGTTGCCAGGTTAGCTCGGATTGGAGGCCGTCAGAGATATTATCACATTGTCAAGTCTACGCTATCGGCGTAAGTAAATCTTAGTGTTTCGAGTCTATGGCATGTATAGGGTTGTAAAGTTGAGTAAGTAAATGATACAAGACTAAGATATTGGTAAATATTTAATAATGCCTCATGAATATTTTGGGCCGTGTAAGCCCGATTAAAGGATAATATACGTGTGTATGAAAAGTTTAAAATTGATCAAAAATTTTTACGGTCTGGTTTTATATAAATGGATGAGTTTAAATCTGGTAGCACCTCGAACCCTGTTCCGGCGAGGGATACAGGCGAAGGGTGTTACAAGAGTTCTAGTAGTAAAGGTATTAAATAGATATGAAACTTAAAAGTGAGAGGACTTAGATGGTAATTAGACTATTTTTGTTGTTAGTGGATTTTTATGGCCAGGTTTTATTAAAATTATTAATGTTTTTAAAGGGAAAAAGAATAAGATGGTAATTAAATGATGAAAACAAACAACAAAAAAATCATCTGTAACAGCCCGATTTAGACCCTATTCAGAACGGTGGTTTTGGGACCACGAATCTGAGTCAAAAAAATATTTAAAAATTATTTTCTGTGTTTATAATTATTGAATTTCTATGTGTGAAATTTTCGAGTTTTAATTTTGTTGTTTGTGTGCCCGATTTAATAAAAGGGCTTAATCGCGTAAAATGGAAAATTTATGGTTTAATTTGTAAGGGTCAAATTATTGTTGTCTTTATTGCATGAGGTATTTAAGTTTCAATATTACCATATGAATTAGTGATGGATAGTTGTGACCTTATTGTATAAGTTTTAGTTATAAAATATCAAAGGTTAATTTAGTAAAATATGTAATAATATGTATAAAATAAAACATAAAAATTTAAAATCCATTTGTTCATCTTTCTTCCTATGACTGAATAACAAAAATAAAGAAAGAAAAACAAAGCTTTTAAGGGTTCGGCCAAAGACTAGCTTGATTAATGTATGTAACTAGCTCAGTTTTTGATAATTTTTACATTTTTGAGATCGTCGTAGTGTAATGTACAAAGCCCATGCTTGAATTTCTGATTTTGATGAATATTTTGAGGCCATTCATGAATAATTGAGCTTTGTGATGTTAGATGATGAATTATGAAAGATATATTTTGGATTAATATGTTTTGTATTGGAATTTTTGATGATTTTGAATAATTAGGGCTAAATTGAAAAAAATAATAAATTGAGGGACTAAAATGTGAAATAAATGAAATTTATGGACTTGTATGAGCATAAGGAAGATTCGGCCTAAGCATGGTAGACTCAAATTTTGCATGTTTTGTGTTTTGTGCAATTTGGACTAAATTGTAAAAAGTGTGAAATGTAAGGGGCAAAATGGTAATTTGCCCATTTATGTGTTTTTGGACTAAATTGAATGGAGTTATGTTTGACTGAGTTTAATTTGAATATGTTTAGATCAAGAACTAAAGAAATCGGATTTGGATCGGAAGAAAACCAAAGTTGTCAAATAATCGTCCCGTTCCGATTATCGCTGTTTGAGGTAAGTTTATAAGCAAATAGTTGTTGTTAATTTTAAATAAATATGAGTTTTACATGCTGAAATGAACTATGTGAAAGTATATATGTGGTAGCCGAATATGAATATAGTTGGGAACTATGTTTACGAATTTGATTCGACCGAGTTACGACGTCCGAAAGCCCCTTACGAACCTTAGGAATAACTAGGATACATATGTCATGACATAGGATTTTCAATATGTGTTCTCGTGTAAGACCCTATCTGGGACAGTGGCATCGATCTGTGATTACATGTAAGACCACGTCTGGGACGTTGGCATTGTATGATATGTGTGATTATTCGAGTGTCCTATTCAATTCCGAATGGTTTAACGGGCAATGATAAGTTGTGAACGAATGTGTAAAACAAGCTAAAGTGATCAGGTATGTGATAGTTGATTACTTATTTGAAAATAAGGTAAGTTGGTTACTTGATATGTGATGTAAATTATATATGATGCAAATGAAAATATATGTGTATATGAAAGGTATATTCGGCCAAAGGTTATGTATAAGTGATATCATATTTGTGATCTATGTGCAAACATATATGAATGGTTATATTTGGCCTTATGACTATAAAATGTGAATATTTATAAGATGATTCATGAGTATATGCATATGAGTTTATATATATTTGGTTATAGAACTTAAATGGTAATTACACCATTTAATGAGTTAGTGGATATACATGACATGGTTTTATTGATATTTTAATGGTTTAAAAAGGTTAATTTAGTCATTTGGTAATTAAAAAGAAAATTAAATAACAAAATATGAGCAAAATATTTCCATCTTCATCTTTTTCTAATTTGAAAACCTAAAAGCACCATTAGAGAAAGGGGGATATTCGGTCAAGCTAACATTGAGTGCATGGTATGTAATTTTGTCTCATTTTTAATCATTTTTCTGTTTTGAGGTCAATTTAACTTAATCTAGCTAGCCGAGGATCAATTTGTAAAACTGTTAAAGATTGAGGGTAATTCCATAAATGCTTTTGCATGATTCTTGATGATTAATGGTAGATTATGAATCCTTGTTGGTAAATAAACGTAAAGTGGTTTTTGATGAAATTTGCATTTAGGGGTTGGTTTGTAAAAATGATAAAAGTTCATGTTAAGTTTATAAAATGATGATTGGCATTGGTTGGTTTAAGTCCTTAGAGAATTTGGTTAGCCTGTGAGAGGGATGAAAATGCTTAAATTTCAATTTATGAGCTTAAGGACTAAATTGTGAAAAGTTAAAATGTTAGGGGAAAAATAATAATTTTGCAGAAATATGAAATATGGACTAAATTGAATACTAGATGTATTAAACAGATTGAAATTTGTCTATTTAGAAAAAGATAGACCACGTACGGATCTAGATCAAGGCAAAGCAAAAGCTTCAGAATGACTCCTTTAACTTCTACACCCTAGTCGTCGAGGTAAGTTTGTACGAATAGTTATCATTTTAATGTTATTTAAAATCATATGTTAATATGTTATTTATCATGGGAACTGATCGATGTTTAAATAAATCAAGGCAGTAAGGGCTATTAAGACCTCGTTGAACCTTAGGAAATCGTAGGATACAAATGACATGTCATTAGGAATTTCATTTTTCAGGTGCTAGTCTTGAACGTTCTACTGATGGCTGAGGTCCTACATTTGTTGTAGATACTCCACAACTCATGTGAGTAGCATCATGTAGCTTATGTTTTGACCCACAACTTGTGTGAGTAGGCCCTTTTTCACAGCTCGGGTGAGCAATGATGTAAAGGAAATGTTACGGTTATATGTTTAAGCATAATTCATGTGAGCTTTCTCGATTATCCAATGGTATTCTAGATGGTTCAATGGGCAAGAAAAGGGATTGAAATGGTAAGTTCTCAAATGGAATTATGCATATGCTCATGAAAAGGATGTATGAATCAAATGATGTATATCAAATGATGTATTTTCATTTGAAAATGACTTATGATATGGTTAATTCAAATGAGTTATGTATAAATGCACTAACTTGTGTATTGGTAATGATGTATAGGCTTGTGCAAAGCTTGTGGTTTGGGTTATATTAGGCTTATACTTATTGTTATGTAAATGAAATGGTCAGTTATGTTTTATTTTCTACGAACTTACTGAGCATTAAGTGCTTACGTAGTTGTTTTCCTATGTTTTATATATTATTGGAAGCTCGGTCAGTTAGAAAGCTTGTCAAAGATCTATCACACTATCCAGCATAAATATCAGTAGTTTTTTAATGTTTTGGCCAATGTTATAATTTCATGTATAGGTTGAATTGTAATGTCATTTTGTTAAATGGTTAGTTGGTCCATTGGTTTGTATAAGTTATGGATGTTGTCTTCGTTTGGTACCATCTGATACTTTGCTTGATGGTTCCCTTTTGAATAACTTATGATGCATGTTCAGAATGGCTTCTATGGTATATTTGAAATGGTATGATTATGGTCAAGCTATGGTATGTTTTGGGAAGTATTGAACTAGGATTTGATGATTGAAATGTGGTCAAATATGCATGTTTAGGTAAGTTTTGATGATTGCAACTATGGTGCCTTGAATGACATATTGGTTATTTGATTTGGGACTCTTGAAATAGTCATTATATGTATGATTGGATAGGGTTTTGATGCCTTGTAAGTGTGCACAATTTTTTCAAATGGTTATGCATAAAATGGTATAGCAAATGACTTGTTTTTCGGCAAATTTATATCCACATGGCCTGAGACACGGGCATGTGACTTAGCCATGTGTCATTTGGGAATTCCTTTGTATGCAAGTCAGTGAGTTACACGGCCTAGCACACAGCCTGGCACATGGGCATGTGGGGAAACTCAGAGAGTTTCACGGCTTGGCACATGGTCGTGTAACTCTACTCAAAGAGTTACACGGGTGAGGACAAGGGCTGGGACACAGCCTTGTCTCCCTAGTTCAAAGGTTACACACGCTAAGACATGTGTGTGTGCCTCAGCAGTGTGAGGCACACGGCCATGTGACCATTGTATTAAATTTTTTGTAACTTTTTCCTAGACTTTTGAAATATTTCAATTTAGTCCCGAATTGTTTCTAAGGCAATTTTATGGCTGTGAGGGCTTGATTTAAGGACGAAATATGCATGTATGATTAATATATGATATGTTTGTGTTAGTGATTGAATTATTTTTTAAAATATTTTTGATGGTACAGTAATGCTCTATAACCCTGTCCCAGCGACAGATACGGGTTAGGAGTGTTACATTTAGTGGTATTAGAGCTACAGTTCAGTGGATTCTCAGACTGAACGTAGCATGTATGGAGTCTAAAAACACATGCCATTATATAACCTATGATAGTGTGATAACTCCTGACTCAAATTGAACTATATTTTTATGTAGATAAGATGTCATCCAACTGAGCTGATTTCAATGAAGTTGACAGTAACGCGCAAACCTTCATTCATGGAGTAGCATCTAGTGGTAGTAGACCCGTGTGTGAGGGCTGGGGAGGAAAGGCTAAAGAAGCCTTATTCCAGATAATGTTTGAGTGGTTTTCAGAGTTCGTGCGAATGAACCTAATGGCTCAATGACCTCCACCCCCACTTGTACCCGAATCGATCCTCGTAATTCCTTAAGGTTTGGAACCAATGCAAGTGAGTAAACCTTTAGTTGATAAAATATAAAAGTATAGGGCTGAAGAGTTCTGTGGTACAGCCGAAGACGATCCAAAGAGGGCTGAGTTCTGGTTAGAAAACATAATAAGAGTTTTTGATGAATTGCATTGTACACTGATAGAATGTTTAAAATGTGTCGTTTCTTTGTTAAAAGACTCGATTTATCAGTGGTGGAATATATTGACTTCGGTAGTACCAAAGGATCAAGTAAATTGAGAATCTTTCTAGATAGAGTTCAAAAAGAAATATGTGAATCAGAGGTTCCTCGATAAGAAACACAAAGAGTTTCTCGAGCTAAAATAGGGCCAAATGATAGTTGCTGAATATGAGATAGAATTTGTACGACTTAGTAAGTATGCTCAAGAATGTGTACCAATAGAACTTGCTATGTGTACTCGATTTGAAGACCTTGTAAACGAAGACATCAAGTTATGAGTCGGGATTCTTGAGCTAAAAGAATTTGTGGTTTTAGTTGATAGAGCACACAAAGTTGAGGTACTTAGCAAAGCAAAGCTCGTGATTTGGGAAAAAGACCTATGAGAAATCGAAAGAATTTTATAATCCTTCATTAGTCGATGGGTTATTCTGGGAGAGATAGAGGAAAATAGCATTCGAGCTCGAAACCTTAGGCTACATCTGTAGCGAGTGTGGGCAATGTAAGAAATAATAACCCTGAATGTTAACAATGTAATAGACGACACTTTGGTGAATGTAGACAGAAAGACAGGTCGTGTTTTAAATGTGGTTCCTATGATCATTATGTCAGAGATTGTCCTAAAAGGTCCGATAAAGAAAAGGCTTAGAACACTAATTTGAGTAACACGGCTGGGAGAGGGGGACCACCTTGGAACACTAGAAATGCAGGTCATAGTCGTAGTGGGACGAAAGATTCTACTGTGAAATCTGAGCCACGGGTACCAGCTAAGGGTTACACAATTCGTGCTCAAAAGGAAGCTTTAGCACCTAATGTGATAACTGGTACATTTTTTATCTTTTATACCAATGTTAATGTTTTGATTGACCCGGGGTCAACAGACTTATATGTATGCACAATTTTAGTGTCAGATAAGAATTTACCTTTTGTGTCTATTGAATTTGTTGTTAAAGTAATGAACCCTTTAGGTCAGTATGTGTTAGTCAATAAACTCTGTAAAAACTGTCCTTTAATGATTTGAGGTTGCAACTTTCTAGCTGATTTGATGTTATTACCCTTTGATGAATTTGATGTGATTCTGGATATGGATTGGTTAACTCTGCATGATTCTATTGTGAACTATAGACGAAAGCATATTATGTTAAAGTGTCAGAATGGTGAAAAGCTTCGAATTGAATTAAATAGACTAGATAGTGCATCTAATGTTATTTTAGCTTTTTGCACATAGAAATATGTTAGAAAAGGCTGTGAAGCGTATCTCACTTATATTTCTTATTCTAAAGTTTCAAAATTGAAGTTAGAATCAGTTCGATTGTATGTGTGTTCATAGATGTATTTCGAGAAGAATTACCAGTCTTACCATCAATCAGAGTGTAACACCCCTATCCCGTAACCGTCGCCAGAATAGGTAAGGGGCATTACCGGACTTGTAACTCATGTCAGAACAGTAAAATTTTAAACTTTTTCTTGAAATAAAGATCATTCATTTAAATAAGTACTAAGCACAGCCAGAGATAAAATTTAAACTTCACTAAGTAAACATTCAAAAGATGCCATTTTCGCATGGCTTATATACATTAACCAAAAATATTCTTCCGCCACTAGTCTATTCTATACATTCCATAAAATAGTTCTAAACATAACAGTAACAAACAGTGGATAGTGATAGTGTGACTTGTTGCTGACGATCCCCGAGCCTGTAGCTTCGCAATGAGATCTATAAAACAGAGGAAACAGAGTAAACGGAGTAAGCATTACAATGCTTAGTAAGTTTTAAGCAGTGTCAACAGATAACAATCAAATTATAGCATAGTTGTTCGTATTTTTATTTCACTCTTCCTTCGGGCATACCATCCCTTTACCGAATATGCACATCTCATCATATACAATAGGCAGATAAACTTTCACATAAAAGTGAGCTCATGTGACATAGATATATCGTATGATTTCACATAACCTCTCACACTGATCCGATGTCACATAATCATAGGAATAGTCTCATAGATTGCTCTCGTATGCATCACATAACTACCTTATGATTTAGTGCAAATCAAGCTCACATATAAACTTGGAGTACATACCTGTTTAACCTTTCGCATTGAATATATTTATAAGCAATTCTTATTACGAAGTCTTACCCGGACATAATCTCCACACGAAGTTATCGGGTCTTACCCAGACAAAATCCCCACACGTAGTCATCGAGTCTTTAGAGCTCGGATATAGTACGAGCACGAAGCTTACGGACATTAATCAGTGATAATATTCTCGCATAAAGCCTGCGGGGTTTTAACCCGGATATAGTACTGACACAAATGCCCTTCGGGACTTATCACATTTATACACTTTCACATCCATCACGTTGGCCACTCGGCCCTGTCACATATATACACTTTCACATTCATCACATCGGCCATTAGGCCTTATCACATATATATACACTTTCACATTCATCACATCGGCCATTAGGCCTTATCACATATATACACTTTCACATTCATCACATCGGCTATTAGGCCTTATCACATATATACACTTTCACATTCATCACATCGGCCATTAGGCCTTATCACATATATATACACTTTCACATTCATCACATCGGCCATTAGGCCTTATCACATATATATACACTTTCACATTCATCACATCGGCCATTAGGCCTTATCACATATATACACTTTCACATTCATCACATCGGCCATTAGGCCTTATCACATATATACACTTTCACATTCATCACATCGGCCATTAGGCCTTATCACATATATACATGTTCACATCCATCACATAGAATCCTAAATCAAAATATAGATTTTCATGTATTCACATCACAATTATCCAAATATACTTCATATACCACATATACTTTCACGTATACACACTGTCTTGGCTGAATCTACATCTATCATTTTCCAATATCATAATTTAGAATTCACGTATGGGTTTAATCAATAGCTTATGAGCAACTAAAACAAGTTTATCAAGGTTTACAACACAATCTCAAATTCAGCACAAGCTGTTTTTCCTAAGCAATAGTCACTAAATTATTTATAACTAGAGCTAAAAAACTCCAAATCACTTTCCGTTAATTTTTCCTGAATATAGACTCGTATATCTTCCATCCATAAAATTTCTAGAATTTTAGGTTTGGCCAATCAATACCAGATATTTCTTAAAGTTCCCCTGTTTCACTGTTTGACTAATCTGACCACTCTTCACTACGAATCAAATTTCTAATTTTATAGAATTTAAAATGTGTTGTATTTGATTTCATTTGAAACTAGACTCATTAAGGAGTCTAAGCATATAAATTTTATCTTATAAACATTTTTGTACAATTTATAATGATTTTCTAAAAACAGAACAGAGGATTACAGTGTCATTCTGCGCTGTCTCACACAACTTTAAGTATCTCATTATCGGAAATTCCTTTGCTTACACGGTTTCTTTTATAAGAAACTAGACTCATTAAGCTTTAATTTCATGTCTCATTCAGCCTCTAATTCAAATTCATAAATTTATGGTGATTTTCTAAAGTTACGTTACTGCTGCTATCCTAAGCAGGTTTATCACAAATTTACTCTTCTGACATATCCTTTTAGCACTTCATAATATCATATCCATTTGGCAACATATCATATCAATAACTTACCTATACTTCATAATAGCCATAAGGCTATATGCATAAAAATTTACAATAGAGTTATGATTCTTTTAATATGTGCTTAACATATCATACTCAATCACATTATAGGCTTTAATACTTAAAACTTACCTCGATCGCTAATGTACGTCAATTCCGACTATTCGACCAATTTCCCTTTTTCCACGATCCGACTTTGTTTCCTTGAGTTCTTGAGCTAATGAACCAAATTTAAACTTATCACATCACTATTGTGTAAAACCACATTCGATTATATTATAATTCGGTTAGCAAGAAATACACTTATTCCTTATAACATTTAGCTCAACCTTCAATAATTCAATTTGCTAATTAAAACATAGAAATTTATAACCAATTCAAAATTCCTTAACAATGGCCGAATTTCAAAAGGGCTATCAAAGGACATCATCAACTAACTAACAAGCATCAATTGTAATTCAAAACTTAGGTTCACATTTGGCCCAAGCAAACTTCATTTCAATTATGCCACTCTTAAACTTATCCATAATACCCTAAGTTCATTTAGTAGCTAGGCAACAATTATACAAAAACAACAAGCATTTAACAACAATGTACTTAACCAATTCCTTAAGCATACATTCGGCAATATACATATATATTAATGACTAAAACACTTAGGCCAATTCTAAATCATCCACAAATCTTCATGCTTACATGCCATAACCGTATGGTTCTTATCACACTTGGACCACAAAATGCATAAATTTCACAAATTCTAATTAACATCATAGGCTCAATTTCGGCTAACACTCATTTAAATACTTACAATTTAGCACTAATTTAGCATTTCAACATAGCCGATTGTCATTAAGCAATTTAGCCACAAACATTTAATTTTACCAAGCTCAACTCATCTATAATCAACCCTCAATACCCTAAAGCATCAAAAACGACATCAAAGAAATACAAACATCCATGACCGAATGTCATCTTCATAACTTTACAAAAACATTTGCCATGAGCTAGCTTCTATACTTGATGGCCACTCCAAATATACAAAGATTTTCAATGATAGAGCATTAACATACCTTAATCCACTTAAAGGTGACCAAATGCCTTAACTTCAATTTCTTCTTTTCTTTCTTTAGGTACGGCAATGGAGGAAGAAAAAGATGAATCAACTTTGTTTTTATCACCCATTTCTTTTAATATAAGTTCATATTTCATATTATTTATTCATTTAACATTTAATTTATTAATATAAAAGGCATATATTTTGTATCCCATACCATCATGGCCGGCCACTTCCTCTAAAGTGGGGAATTTGACATGCAAAACCATTATTTTCAATACATGCTTTAATAGACCCTTATAGATTAACCTATCACATTTCAAAAATGTCACACAAAAGTCCTATTAACTAAATTCACATGCAATTTACTAAATCGAAGCTTAAAACTTTCACACATTCAAATTCACATATAATAAACATAAAATATGACGGCTAATTATTTTTATGACTCGATTTTGTGG
Source organism: Gossypium hirsutum (assembly GCF_007990345.1). NCBI lineage: Eukaryota > Viridiplantae > Streptophyta > Magnoliopsida > Malvales > Malvaceae > Gossypium > Gossypium hirsutum. Next base: position 32,096,046 of record NC_053426.1, on the reverse strand, counting down.
TCCCGAAACCACTTTTCGACTAGGGTCAAATTAGGGGTGTCACAACTCTTCCCCCCTTTAGGGATTTTCGTCCTCGAAAATTTCTACCGATGCATAGTTTAGGATAACGTCCTCTTATTGAATTATATCCATATAAACATTAGCTCATCGATAGCAATTGTAATTCATTATTGATTTCGCATCGACCTATAAAATCATTTTCTTATCTTAAAACAAATACATAAACATTTCTACAAGTATGCACATATATCTCATTTTCTTGATTTCATAAGCAATAATCACTTAATTTAATTCACAAATGCATTTCAAACACATATTAAGCACATATTAACATGTATAATTCACATCATCAACCCACATATTTGTAACTCACATTTTCATTCATGTATAAGCTGTAACCTGACCGAAAGTACACATATACTCAAACATCCCAATAAATATCCTTTATAACTCCATCATATCTCACTATTCAACTTAACCTATTTCCAACAGAAAATCAACTTCCACATACCTGAACATTGAATTCATTTAGCACATTCCATCACCGTTAACGATACCCGTTGAATCATTCGAAATCATTACGGATACTCATTAAGCACATATAGCTCTTACAATGCCATATCCTAGATATGGTCTTACATATTATCTCAAATCAATGCCTTCGTCCCAGACGAGGTCTTACATGAATTCCACTTCACACACTTAGTGCCCACTGACCGATCTCGCACTCATAGTGCCCGGTTAAAGGAATTTGCACACACACAGTGCCTCTAATCATTCACACACATAGTGCTCTTATTCATTCGTTATTACACATTGAAATGACTTAACCAAGCCTATAAACATCATGTATGTACACTTTTTTAACATATCATCTCATTTAAATTTGAATTCGTATAATAATGAACACTTAAACTTTGCTCAAATTACCGGCACGAAGCCTACTAGGCACGAAGGCCCGAATACACGTCACCAGCATGATTACTCTTCGGGACCTAGCCCGGATATAACACCAGCACGAATGCTCTTTGGGGTTTAGCACGGATATATCACTACCACGAATGCTCTTCGGAACTTAGCCCGGATACATCACTAGCACAAATGCTCCTCGGGACTTAGCCCGGATATATCACTAGCACGAATGCTCTTCGAAACTTAGCCCGGATACATCACTAGCACGAATGCTCCTCAGGACTTAGCCCGGATATATCACTAGCACGAATGCTCCTCGGGACTTAGCCCGGATATATCACTAGCACGAATGCTCCTCGGGACTTAGCCCGGATATATCACTAGCACGAATGCTCTTCGGGACTTAGCCCGGATATATCACTCTCAATTCTCATGTACATATACACATATAGCAATACACATTAGTATATCATTTACATTACTTGAATACAAACACAACATGCTTATCGACCATTCAACTTCCAGTTCCATAGCCACATACAAAAATCACATTTATAGTCATAACACTCTTTCAAAATTGCATCACTTATACCCTTATAATTCAATCCAAATCGAAATTCAAATACGAGTACATGATACGTACCTGATCAACTTAATAATTTAGGCATATCTAAGTGAAGTTATATCGCAAATTCTCATAGTCAGAAGCTTGCTACAGCTCGATCGGGATCAAGATTCATTACAATACAGCAAACACATTTTAATAGCCAAAAATCATCACACTATCATTTTATCACTTTATGGCATGTATAAATAGACTCACGCGTGCTACGTTAGTCCTAAAATCGACTAAACCGTAGCTCTGATACCAATAAAATGTAACACCCCTATCCCGTAACCGTCGCCAGAATAGGTAAGGGGCATTACAGGACTTGTAACTCATGTCAGAACAGTAAAATTTTAAACTTTTTCTTGAAATAAAGATCATTCATTTAAATAAGTACTAAGCACAGCCAGAGATAAAATTTAAACTTTAACATAATAACATACAAATAATACAAGTAAACCATAATCATACAAGACATAATAACATAACCACCAAGATTATTCATCGTTCAAGCATTTTAGCTCATTTATCAAGTATTCATATATATATATGTATGAATGTACTTTCTTGTCACATATCATCCTTTAACAAGGCATCACTCATGAGTATAACATACGTACCTGTACATACCCATACATATAAAATAACTTTACCTTCATTACCATGCCCATTTGGGACTTTCATCGCATCATCCATTATAATACCCGTTAAACACTCGGAATACTATTGGATACACGGAAACTTGCACATAAGTGCCATAAACATACGTAGCCGGTGCTACATCACATCATGCAACGCTCGCAATAGAGCTACTCACGGGCTTGCTCATATAAGCTATCGATCAAGGTGTAACTACACGGGCTACTCACAAAAGCTGTCAGGTCTCCGACTGCTTAAGGATTATCTAGCCACCGATAGAACACATAAGACCATTGCCCAGAACTCAATCGCATGTATCGCATCCATTATGAACTCGGACCATTCAACGAGCTCGGATGCCACATATATCACAAACCCAGACCACTCAATGAGTTCGGACTTCTTAATTCCTAGTGACTTGTCACTTGTATCTTAAACTATTCCTAAGGTTCAAATGGGGTTTTTCTCACTTGCACATTGCACCTCTATTACACTTGCTCGTGACATCATGGATAACGACCATAATATCATTCATGCTTACTTTAGTACCATTAGACATAGCATACATAATAAGCAATAAAATAATTATCACATAATGTTAAAACAACATAACATACCACATTGTCACATTATTTACACATGTACTTACCTCGTTACAAAAATGATGGTAATCAAGCCTAATCGTCGTATACTTTATTCTTCCCTCGATCAAGACCCGATTCACATTTTTCTTGATGTATAATGCCAAATTTAACTTGTTTATTAATCACATTACTCAAATCGATCCATAATTCATGCTTTGGTAAAATTACCTTTTTAACCTTATCTTTCCACTTACTTACAATTTAGTCCCTAGGCTTGTAAAATGAAATGCATGCATTTTCTTGGTTACCCAAGCCTAGCCGAACCTTTACTATGCTCATATCAGCCCATATTTTCCTTTATTTCACATTATTACTACCCACTTTTACACTTTTACAAACAAGTCCCCTTTTTAGGTGTTTCCACTAAAAATCACCTAGTAAAAGATGTTTATCATGCATCAAACATTCATATTTCTCTATTAATCAACAAAATACATGCATGTTACACATGGGCCAAATTTCATATATGAATCCTAGCTCAAAATATAGCTAGAAATCGGTAGATCATGCTCCAAAGACTTCAAAAATATAAAGAACATTAAAAACGAGGCTAGGAAGCACTTACAATCAAGCTTGAAATGTTGAAAAAACCCTAGCTTTCGGCTAACACTTGAAGAAGATGAGCACATTTTTGCTTTGATTTTCCCTTTTTATTCTTTTAATTACCAAATGACCAAAATACCCTTAATTCTTTTTCTTCAAAATTTTCTTATACATGTCCAAACTTTTAGAAATTGGTCAAATTGCTAATTAGGACCCTTTAATTCATAATCTAAAGCAATTTCATGCTGAAAGCTTCTAGAATGCAAGTTTTGCATCTTATTCAATTCGGTCCCTAAAATTCAAGTAGACATTTTATGCATAGATTTTTTTCATGAAACTTTCATAAAAGCATGCATTCATATCATAGACCTCATAAGAATCATATAATAATTATTTCTATCTCATATTTGTGGTCTCGAAACCACTGTTCCGACTAGGTCCTAATTCGGGATGTTACAACCTCCCCCTTTTAGGATTTTCATCCCCGAAAATCATATAGGTAAAAAGGTTTGGGTATTGTTTCCTCATGGCCTCTACGGGCTCCCATGTAGCTTCTTCAACCCCATGTCTTTGCCATAGAACTTTCACAAGAGTAACACTTTTATTTCTCAACTGCTTGACTTCTCAAGCCAAGATCTTAACCGGTTCCTCACCATAAGTCATATCTGGTCTGATTTCAACCTCTGTCAGTGCAATTATATGAGAAGGATCGGATCTATATCGGCGTAACATGGACACATGAAACACATCGTGAATCTTTTCTAACTCAGACGGCAAAGCCAACTGATATGCTACCTGTCCTATCTTTTCGGTAATCTCATACGGTCCTATAAAATGAGGACTCAATTTACCCTTTTTACCAAATCTCAAAACCTTTTTCCATGGAGATACCTTCAAGAATACTTTATCACCAATTTGATACTCAATTTCTTTTCTTTTCCAATCCACATACGACTTTTGTCTATCCGAGGCTACTTTCAAATAATCATAAATTACTTTCACCTTTTCTTCGATTTCCTTAATCAAATCAATTCCATGAATCTTATTCTCCTTAAGTTCAGTCCAATACAAAGGTGTACAATATTTACATCCATACAATGCTTCATAAGGTGCCATTTTCAAACTCGACTGATAACTGTTGTTGTAGGCAAATTCAACCAAAGGTAAGTACTTTTCCCAACTACCTTAGAATTCAAGAACACAACATCTGAGCATATCTTCAAGTGCCTGAATTATTCTCTCGGATTGTCCATCAGCCCATGGATGAAGAGCGGTAATAAAATTTAGCTTTGTACACAAAGCTTCTTGTAACTTCTTCCAAAATGGCAAAGTAAACCTTGGGTTTCTATCTGAAATAATCGACAAAAGGTACTTCATGAAGTCTCACAAACTCAAAAACATACAACTCGACTAACTTATCAAGTGAATAATTAGTGCGTACCGGAATAAAATGAGCCGATTTAGTCAATCTGTCGACCACAACCCATACGACATCTTTCTTTCTTGGTGTCAATGGTAAGCCTATCACAAAATCTATAGTAATTCGGTCCCATTTCCATTTAGGAACCAAAATGGGCTGAAGTAAACTTGAGGTTACCTGGTGTTCGGCCATTACTTGTTGAGAAATCAAGCATCTCGATACAAACTTGAATATATCTCCTTTCATACCGTTCTACCAATACATTTTCTTTAAATAATTGTACATTTTCGTGCAACCCAGATGAACTAACCTACATCCGTTGTGAGCATCACGCAAAATATTTTGAATCAAATCAGTATTCTTTGGAACACAAATTTTACCATGGAACCTCAAACAACTATTAGAGTCTATCTAAAAATTTGATTCGTTGCTTGACTCACACTGAGCTTTCTTTGCCTGTTACTCTTTATCAGCTTTTTGAGCATCACAAATCTGTTGTAGAAAAGTCGGCCTAGCTCTCAACTCTACTAGAATTTCACCATCATGAGACAAGGTCAACCGTGCATTCATAGCTCTCAAGGCAAATAAAGACTTCCTACTCAAGGCATCGGCGGCCACATTTACCTTACCAGGGTGATAATCAATCACAAGCTCATACTCTTTTAACAATTTGAGCTATCTTCTTTACCTCAAATTCAAGTCCTTTTGGGTCATCAGATACTTAAGACTTTTATGATCTGTATAAACATGGCATTTCTCTCCAAATAGGTAATGTCGCCAAATCTTCAAAGCAAATACAATAGCAGTCAACTTTAGATCATGCGTAGGATAGTTCTTCCATAGGGCTTTAGTTGTCTTGAGGCATAAGCTACTGTCTTGCCTTCTTGCATAAGCACACAACCTAGTCCACTCAAGGACGCATCACTATATATCACAAATTCTTTCCTTGATTCCAGTTGTACTAACACTAGTGCCTCAGCCAATAACATTTTCAACTTCTCAAAGCTCTGCTGACATTTTTCTGACCATTCAAACTTGACATCTTTTTGTAGTAATCTCATCATAAGAGTGGCTATCATAGAGAATCCTTTCACCAAACCCAAAAAGCTCCTAACTTCAGTTACATTCTTTGGCTGTTTCCATTCAACAATAGCAGAAATCTTGCTGAGGTCAACTCGTATACCATCTTCTGAAATGATGTGGCCTAAAAATTTGACCTCTCGAAGCCAAAACTCGCTTTTACTAAACTTGACATATAATTGTTTATTCCTCAAAGTTTGTAACACTGTTCTCAAGTGCTCGACATGTTCTGCCTCATCTTTAGAATAAATCAGAATGTCATCAATGAACACCACAATAAACTTATCCAAATATGGTTAAAAAATTTGGTTCATCAAATCCATAAACATGGCAGGAGCATCAAACTCATAATGGCCATACCTTGTTCTAAAGGTAGTCTTTGGCACATCCTACTCTTTAACTCATAATTGTAATATCCGGACCTTAAGTCTATCTTAGAGAACCATGCCACTCCTTTTAACTGGTCGAACAAGTCATCAATCCTTGGAAGAGAATACTTATTTTTAATTGTCACCTTATTGAGCGGCCGGTAGTCAATGCATAATCTCTTGGAACTGTCCTTATTTTTCACGAATAACACGAGAGCACCCCATGGCGAGAAGATTGGTCTTGCAAAACCTTTGTCAGTCAACTCTTGCAACTGTAACCTCAATTCTTTTAGCTCATCGGGGCCATCCTATATGAAGTAATAGAAATAGGTACAATCCCTAGCATCAGTTCAATACCAAATTCAACTTCTCTAATTGGAGGAAAACTTGGAAACTCCTCCGAAAATACATCCACATATCCTTATGATTCCGATGGTTCAACAGGCATTCTGAGAAACAAATGATTATATGTGATGTGTATCTAATTCAGGTACGTTTGAAATGTATACTATGTTTTAGAATAAAAGGTAAGTATATGTACAAGTGATAATATATGTTATAAGTATGAGAAAATATGCTATATGTGTAAATGAATTGGGAATATGTTAAATGTATATGAACTATATGGTTTGAGATAGTATTTGGCCATGGAGTATATGTAATTTGATGATGCTTTCATGTTTTGAATGTTAAGTTTATTTGTATATGGCTTACTAAGCTTTTGAAAGCTTAGTTTGTGTGTTTTTCAATTGTTCTATAGATATTAAAGCTTTTGGAAGCTCGGGGATCATCGAGGATCATCACCACACTATCGAACCTTATTTTGGTACCTTTTGACATTGTGAATATAAAAGTATGTCATGTATAGGCTAGAAGTATTTGGATATGTTTTGTAATGTATATATATCATGCCATTGTGATATGGCTAGTTTGTGTTTGAACTTATGGTTTGATTTTGGTATATGAAATGTGATGTAATATGAGCAATACGATATGTTCATGAATGGCCAAAAGAATTGGTCAATTTGGTAAGTTTTGATTTGTGCCTATTATAGAATTTGGCAAGGTTTTGGCATGAGATTTAATTGTGTGATTATATATTATGAACCTTTGTTTTGGCATGACTTTGGCTTAGGAATTAATTTTTTTTTTGTATATTGAGTATGTAATTGACGAATAATGTTATGGCATGAAAGATGTATGTTTTGGTTGTGAAATGGTTAAGAATTTGGTATAAAATGTCTTTGGTTTTATGCTTGTAGGTAAGACCATTAATGGGTGGCATTTTGGCCTTGTAAATGGCCTATTTTGCCCACACAGGTAGGGACATAGGAATGTGTCTCAGCCATGTTGCTTGAGGGCCATTTCGAAATGAGCCTGAGCAGACCACACGGTAACATACACGGGCGTGTGCTAGGCCATTTGGCCAGGTCAGTTTTGACCACGGGCTAGACACATAGGCATGTGGTTAGCTGTGTGACCAAGTTAGTAGCCTCCCTAATTTTCATACGGCCTGGCACACGGGCGTGTCTTGTGGTTGTGTGGACAAGTCAGAATGTATGCCCTGTTTTAAACGGCCTAGACACACGGGCGTGTCTAAAGCCGTGTGAGGCACATGGCCTATTCACATGGGCGTGTGACCTGTACAACTTTGAATAATGTTTAAGTTTTGAAAAATTTTGTATGAACTCGGTTTAGTCCCGACCCCTTACTAAAGCATGTTTAAGGTCTCGTTGACCTATGTAAGGGTCTCTGTAATGATGTATGATTATGTGTGAATGATGTTTGTAAATTATTTGTGAAATGTTTCAATTTGTCTGGTAACGCCTTTAACCCTAGTCTGGCGATGGATACGGGTTAGGTGTGTTACATTTGGTTGGTATTAGAGCTATGGTTTAGTCGATTCTAGGACTAATATAGCGTATGTAAGTCCAGCTATACACGCCATATCTATGAACTACGATAGTGTGATGAATTCTGAAAATGAAAATGTACTTTTATATAGGAAATAGATCCTGAACGAGCCGTAGTTGATGATGTCGAGAGTAATGCACCTACTCCCGCGCAAGGGACAGCGCCATCCGACTTTAGACCGTCTATGAGTAGCCATGATGGAGAGGCTAGACAAGCCTTCTATCAAATGATGAATGATTGGTTCAGTCAGTAAATTAGAACTAATCCGCCTGTTTAACAACCCTCAACCCCGGCTAATCCTCCGAAAGTCCCTGTTATACCACAAGCGAATCTGATTCCATTAACTAAACCACCGGTATATAAGATTAGAAAATATGGGGCCGAAGAATTTCGTGCTACTACGAATGATGATGTTGAAAGAGCTGAGTTCTGGTTAGAGAATACAATAAGAGTATTTGATGAAGTGCCATTGACTCCTGACGAATGCCCAAAGTGTGTCGTTTCGCTTCTGAGAGATACGGCCTATCATTGGTGGATGACTTTAATATCCGTGATTTCGAGGGAACGAGTCACTTGGAATTTCTTCCAAGCTAAATTTTGGAAGAAATACATTAGTCAGAGATTGATAGATCAGACATGTTGATTTATGATATTTTATGGAAGAATATGAGTTATGGTTGTGAAATAAATAACTTTTGTGAAGAAATTTTCATCGAAACCCTAACTAGGGACCATTTTGCATAAGTTGAAAAATTAGATAGTAAATGTGAGAAATAATGGGAATTTTGGGTTACTATAAGAGTAAAAAGGGTTCGTCTAGGCTTAAGATATGAATAAATTCGATAAAAATCGATTTTTGGAACTAGAGGTAAAATGGTCATTTTGCCCAATTATAAATTGTTGAGTACCTAGATCATTAAAATGATTAAATTTGTGAATTTTTATCATTATAGATTAAGAATTGCAAAATCCAGGCCTGGATCTAGGAAAAGCAAAGCAGGTGGACTAAGTCGAATGAGTAGTCTACATTTTGTATACCGAGGTAAGTTGTATGTAAATAATACAACTACATTGTCATTATATGTGTTTAATTTGATGTAACACCCCTTATCTGTACCCGAGCCCGGGATAAGGTACGAGGCATTACCAGACTAACATACAAACATCCAACAAAAATGCAGGTTATAAAATTTCAATTCCATCATTTTGTCCCTTATATGGGCTTACGAGGCCCGAAGCATACATTTAAAGTGGTACGAGATTGAACCGAGAATGTATTAAAAACTTAAGGAAATTTTTGTGCTTTAGCCTCACACGCCTATGTAGAGGCACACCACACGCCCATGCCCCTAGCCCGTGTGGGATCTTGAAATTTATTTAATTCAGTTCAAGGTGCAGTGGTTTTCACACGGCCTAGACACACGCCCGTGTCCCTCACATAGCCTAGACACACCCGTGTTCAAAAACCTAGACATTCTATTTATGATGTCATCAGTCATTTAGGGGTACACGGCCAAAGTACACACCCGTGTGGTCTGCCCGTGTGTCACACACGGATGAGACACACGGCCGTGTCTCCAACCCGTGTAGTTACTACAAAGCATGCAACATGGAAATTTTGGGGTGCAGGGGACACACGGCTGAACGACACGCCCGCGTGGGCTGTCTGTGTGTCACACACGGTTTAGACACCTATCCATGTGTCTATTCATGTGGACCATTTGGAGGCTATCTTCCAAGCCATTGGTCACCCAAGAACCCTCATGTAGTCCAACATGCTTAACATCCTACTATCTAGCATAAACCACAATCACATACATAATTTGGCATGCAATCAAGAGATAATTATAAGAAAACACTCCAATTAACTATATGGACCAATTCACTTGGCCATATACAAAATAATCATACCAATTAGGGAACCATTACTTTGGGCTAGCCACATGACATGACACATATACAAAATAACAATCACCTATACATGCCATGACTCAAAATAATCAAATGTATTATACCTAAAGTTTAGCTGATAGTGTGACCCAAGCTCCGACACTCTCGATCCTTTGAGCGAGCTTGGTGAATCTAAAAGAAATAGAAAAAGGGAGGAGTAAGCTATGAAGCTTAGTAAGTACACATACAAATAAAGTAAATCTTAATTAAACCATAGAATATTATTTACACCTTTGTCACTTTTTTATACCTTTCATCAAACATGTGATCTAAATTTTCTTTATAAGCATAATATATAAAAACATATATTGCCATGGATGATCATAGTCGTAGAAATACACAGATTAAACACATACCTTTTCTCCCCTGTACACATATGCATTTTACTTAGTTTACGTTCGAACCTCGTATACATTAGCTGCTGAACATTTGGAATAACGGATAGGATACTCGGATATGAATGCTACAAAGTGCCATAATCATGACATAGCACGCCTCTCAACAAGGATACATATGAGCACTCGAACCTAGCATGCATCACATTACTGCGCCTCTCAACAAGGCTACATAAGCTCCCGGACCTAGTGTGTACCACATAATTACATGCCTCTCAATGGGGCTATACAAGCTCCCGGACCTAGCATATATCATGTCATCAAATGAGCTCATCCTTACATAGCTATCATAGTGACATGTCACTTGTGTCCTTACCTATTCCTAAGTTCAAACGGGATTTTTGGACTTACGTCTCTTTGTCGAACATTCTCGGAATGTTGGCCTTATAACATATGACATTATCATATACAAATACTAACATGGCAACACTTGTAACATAAGAACAAAACATCAAAACATATTATAGCAACAAGGTAACCAAATAATATATTAATTATCCATATGTTATTTAAACATTTAAAACATTAATTAAGGTATTTATTTGTACATTTACTTACCTCAGTACAAAATATTCGAAATAGTGCCTATGCCTCGTACACTTTGTTCTTGCCTTTATCGAGACTCAGTTCTCATCTTTCTTGATCTATCATAACAAATTTAGCTCATTAACTTCATACATTACTCAAATCGACCCTAAATTCATGCTTTAATAAAATTATCCTTTTTACCCCTAAACTTTCACTTATTCAGAAATTAGTCCTTAGGCTCGTATGAAGAAATACAAGTGATTTTTCAGTTACCCAAGCTTAGCCGAATAGCTCTTGTACTTAAAGCAACCATGCTTTCCTTCATTTCACACTTTTCTACCCATTTTCATAACTTTTACAAATAAGTCATTTTTAGGGATTCTATGCAAAATCTCTTAACAGAAGTTGTTCTCTATACCTTAAACTATCATATTCTTCCATAGTCTACCATAAAACATCTAACTCATGCATGGGTAATTTCCTAAAAATAAACCCTAGCATGAAGTATGGGTAGAAATGAAGAGAGCAAGTTGCAAAGATGTCAAAAATACAAAGAACATTAAAAACGGGGCTAGGATTGACTTACTATCAAGCTTGAAAGTTGAAGAAACCCTAGCTACGGTACCTTTGAATTTTCGACAGCAACATGAGAAAGATGAGCTGATTTTTAGCCTTTTTTTCCCTTTTAATTCATTTAATATCCAAATAACCAAAATGCCCTTACTCACTAAACTTACAAAAATTTCCATAGATGTCCATATTTGTTCAAAAATTTAGAAATTGAGAAAATTTCTCTTTAGGACCTTCTAATTCATATTTCAAAACAATTTCTCACAAATTCACCTAAAACCCAAGTTTTACATCTTATTCAATTTAGTCCTTATTTTGTAATTGGAAACTTTATTCTTAAAATTTCCTCATGAAACTTTACCACATGCATAATCTTATATTCTAAATCTCATAATGATCAAAATCTAAATATTTTAACGTCGGATTTATGGTCTCGAAACCATTATTCCGACTAGACCATATTTCTAGATGTTACAATTCTCTCCCTTTAAGGGACTTTCGTCCTCGAAAGTCTTACCTGGAAATAAATTTGGATACTGACTTCTCATAGTCTCCTCGGGTTCCCAAGTGGCCTCTTCGACTCCATGTCGATGCCAAAGTACTTTCACAAGAGCCACACTTTTATTCCTCAATTGCTTAACTTCTCTTGCCAAAATCTTAACCATTTCTTCACTATAAGTCATATCCGGTTGGATCTCAACCTCAGTTGGAGTAATCACATGCGAGGGGTTTGATCGATATCGACATAACATGGACACATGGAACTCGTCATGAATTCTTTCCAACTCTGATGGCAAAGCCAAGCGATAGGCAGCAGGCCCAATTCTCTCGGTGATCTCGTAATGTCCAATAAAACAAGGGCTTAACTTGCATTTCTTACCAAATCTTATAACCTTTTTCCATGGCGACACTTTCAAAATCTCCTTGTCACCCACTTGATATTCGATCTCTTTCCTTTTTAAATCCGTATACGATTTTTGTCTATCCGACGCTGCTTTTAGACAATCTCGAATCACTTTAACCTTATCCTCTATTTCTTTAATCAAATCAACTCCGTAAATCTTGCTTTCCTTAAGCTCTGTCCAATACCAGGGAGTTCGGCATCTTTGTCCATACAAAGCTTCGTAATGAGCCATCTTCAAACTAGACTGGTAGATGTTGTTGTAAGCGAACTCGGCCAATGAAAAATAAGCTTCCCAGCTAGCTTTAAACTCAAGAACACATCATCGAAGCATATCCTCAAGTCTCTGGATTATTCTCTCGGATTGTCCATCGGTCTACTAGTGGAAAGCAGTTCTAAAATTCAATTTCATACCAAAGCCGCTTACAACTTTTTCTAAAATCGAGATGTGAACCTCGGGTCTCTATCTGAAATGATCGACAAAGGTACATCGTGAAGTCTAACAATCTCTGAGATGTAAAAATTAGCCAACTTGCCAAGAGAAAAGTTAGTGCGTACTGGTATAAAATGAGCTGACTTAGTCAATCTGTCAACTATTACCCAAATAGAGTCCTTTTTCTTCGGAGTCACTGGTAATTCGGTTACAAAATCCATAATAACTCAATCCCATTTCCACTCTGAGATCATAATGGGCTGAAGTAACCCAGAAGGCACTTGATGTTCAGCTTTGACTTGTTGACAAATTAGACATCTTGATACAAATTTAGATATGTCTCTTTTCATGCCGTTCCACTAATAAGTTTCCTTCAAGTCATTGTACATCTTTGTACTCCCCGGGTTAATAGACATACTACTATAATGTGCTTCTTACAAAATATTCTAATTCAGCCTCTAGGAACACAGATTCTACCTCTGAATCTCAGACATCCATCAGAGTCGACCTGAAAATTAGATTCACTGGAGCACTCGCACTAAAATTTCTTAGCTTGTAATTTTTTATCAATTTTCTGAGTCTTGCAGATCTAATGAAGAAGAGTTGGCCTAGCTCTCAATTTGACCAAAATAGAACCATCATCACATAAAATCATCTGAGTGTTCATAGCTCTCAAAGCGAACAAAGACTTTCTGCTCAAAGCATCAATGACCACGTTCGACTATCTCGGATGGTAATCAATCACGAGTTCATAGTCTTTCAACAATTCTAGCCATCTCCGTTGTCTTAAATTCAAGTCCTTCTGAGTCATCAAATACTTAAGACTTTTATGGTAGGAGTAGACATGGTATTTCTCACCGAACAAGTAATGACGCCAAATCTTCAAAGCTAACACAATCGCTGCTAATTCTAGATCATGCGTCGGATAATTCTTATCGCGAGGCTTTAACTGTCTAGAAGCATAGGCCACAACTTTACCTTCTTGCATAAGCATACAGCCCAGTCCATTCAAAGATGCATCATTGAAAATTGTAAATTCCTTCCCTGATTCAGGTTGTACTAGCACTGGTGCCTCCGTCAGTAACATTTTCAACTTCTCAAAACTTTGTTGACACTTTTTCATCCACTCAAACTTGACATCTTTTTGCAGTGGTCTCATCATAGGGGTGGCTATCATAGAAAATCCCTTTATGAACCTTCGGTAGTAACCCACTAATCCGAAAAAGCTCCTGAATTCGGTTACATTCTTTGAAGGCTTCCATTCAACAATGGCAAAAATCTTACTGGGATTAACTCGAATACCATCGCCTGAAACGATGTGGCCTAGGAATCCAACTTCCCACAGCCAAAACTCACTCTTACTGAACTTAGCATACAATTGCTTCTCCCTCAAAATTTGTAGAACAATCTTCAAGTGTTCGGCGTGCTTTGCCTCATCTCCCAAGTAGATTAAAATATCATCAATAAATACTAAGACAAATTTATCCAAATAGGGCCGAAAAATTCTATTCATTAAATCCATAAATACAGCTAGAGAATTTGTTAATCCAAACGGCATAACTATAAATTCATAGTGACCGTATCTAGTTCTAAAAGTAGACTTAGGTACGTCCACTTCCTTAACTCAAAGTTGATAATAGCCGGACCTCAGATCAACCTTGGAAAACCATGTTGCCCCTTTTAACTGATCAAACAAATTGTCAATTCTTGGGAGTGGATACTTGTTCTTGATCCTGACCTTATTTGATTGTCAGTAATCGATACATAATCTCATGGAACCATCTTTCTTCTTTACGAACAACACGGGAGCACCCCATGGTGAAAAGCTTGGTCTTAAAAATCCCTTGTCAGATAGTTCTTGTAGTTGAGACTTTAACTCTTTCAGTTCTGTTGGAGCCATTCTATATGGAGAAATAGAAATAAGTGCAATCCCTGGCATCAACTCAATGCCGAATTCAACCTCTCTAACCGGGGGCAAACATAGCAATTCCTCTAAAAACACATCCATAAAATCATGTACTATAGGTACTAATTCAACCTCCAACTCAGGTTCCTTTGAATTCATCACATAAGCCAAATAAGCTTCATACCTCTTTCTTAAACATTTCTGGGCATCTATTGAATAAATTACAATCAGTGACCCACTAGACTCATCGGACTCTAACCGAAGGATCTCATCGCTTCCATATCTTAATTCAATACCTTTCCGTCTATAGTCCACTATAGCACCGTGAAGTGTCAACCAGTCCATACCCAAAATAATATCAAATTCATCAAACGGCAACAACATCAAATCAACTGGAAAGAAAAGACCTCTCATCATCAAAGGACATTTCTTGCATATCTTATTTACTAAGACATGCTTTCCTAACAGATTTGATACTCTAATCACAAATTCTGTAGACTCTACAAGTAAAGTCATGCTAGATGCCAATGTCATGCATATATACAAATAGGTAGAGCCTGGATCTATTAAAGCAATAACATCTTGGTCATAGAAAGAAAATGTACCAGTGATCACATCTGGCGAAGATGCTTCCTCTCGAGCACGTATGGCATAGGCTCTAACTGGGGTCCTAGCCTCAGATCGCATAACAGTCTCTCGAGTCATATTCTTGCTGCCAGCTCCACTACCAGTATTCTTCAAGGGCCTCCCTCTAGGAGCCGAACCACTCTGTCTCCTGGTTTGAAGTTTCTCACCCAGCTCGGAGCAATCCCTAACGAAATGATCCAGAGAACCACATCCAAAACACGTCCCCTCATTTCTCCTACACGGACCTGGGTGACGTTTCCCACAGTGTTGGCACTCAAATTGACAAGGCTTAGCGTCATCTACACTAGCCATAGATGTAGCTTGAGTCCTAAAACTTGAGCCTTGCTTCTTACAGCTTCCATGGGAGCGTCCTGTCGATGCATAAGAATGAGGAGGTACATCTCTTGATTTCTTGGATTGTGTCAGAGCCGATCTACTCATTATTCTCTTTCTAACATCTCTAACCTCTGACTTAGCTTTCTTATTTTCTTTCATTAGTTCTTCAGCCCTACATGTCCGTTCGACAAGTACAACGAATTCTTTAAGTTCAAGGATGCCTACTAATACCTTAATGTCCTCATTGAGTCCATTTTCAAACTTACGGTACATCTTGGCCTCAGTGGGCACACACTCTCAAGCATACTTACTTAATCGAACAAATTTTTGCTCGTATTTTGTCACTGACATACGTTGTAACGCCCCAAAAATCCCTAAATCCCGAATTTTCCTTTTCTTTTGGTTTGATAAAAATTGTGCTTAACATTTCTAGTCAAGTGTAAATTTTGTGATAGTAGGTCTTGGTTAAGGTTTGAGTTCAAACTTAGGGGTGAAGGAAATTATGGTTTAATTATTAAATGAACCTTATTGGCAAGTAGGTTGGCTTTTAAATAAATGAAGAAAGAATTGGACACAAGAAAGCCTTGTGGTGGAGTGGCAAGTGGTGTCACATGCATGACAAGGAGGTCCGAGGTTCGAATCCCTCCTTGCTCAAAAGAAGGATTTATTTTTGCTTAAGGGATGGACAGTGGTGGCGTTGAATGTGAACTCTGTAGGGAGTGATAAGAGGAGAAATTTAAGGAGGGGATTAAGGGGTTATCAGGGAGAAAAATTAGAAGATAAGGAATGTAAAGAGGTGGAGCCAAATTGGGGATTAGGGGATAGGAAATTCGGCTAGAGGCTATATATAGATGCCGAATGTGAGGTTGCCAGGCTAATGTTGAATTCTCCCTCACCTTGTTGCCAGAAAATGCCTTTTTCTCCAAAGATCTAAAATTCGAAAATCCATTGTTCTTCCTTCTTTTCTTTGTGCCGATTTTCCATTCTTCCCTTACTCAAGTTCTTTTCTTGATTCACCTATGATTTTAAATGATTTCTTCTTTCCTTTTTTCCAAATAACCTTTTTCACCATACAAGTCTCAAGAGCCGAATATCCTCTGTGCCGCCACTACTTTTTCTACTTCGACCGATTCTAGTGTAAGTGTTTTGCTCTCTCAATTAGTTTTGCTAGTATAGATCACTTTGTCCCTTACTTCTTCTAATCGGTTTTGGTAGGATTAGTATCGAATCTCAGTCTTTTGGATCTCTGCCAATTTACTCCCTAGGTGTTGAAACATTGGTAAGTGTTCTTCACTTCAGTAAAGGTTGGCTGAATAGGCTTTAGTAGAAAAGGGTGACATATGTTGGATACAAGTCACCCAATATGTTTTTAACAATAAAGGTTAATGTAGATCTGGGTAACACTCGTGATTAGTGATCAAGGAAAAGCTATTAAGACTTGGTGTTTCAGGTAAGGTTAATGTGAGACTTCAGATTTTGGTAAAGTATTTGATAAGTATATGTAAGTAATCATTGAGTGATATCGATTGTAGGTTCGTGGTAAGGGGGATCGCAGCACGCTTTATTACCACGTGTGTACATACACTGCACACACAGTAGATCGGCAAAAGCCAAAATGCCAAAAAGCTAAAAGTTTGGCTACGGTAGTCTTGCGAGTGCGCGAACACTCGTAAAGGGGAAACTGATAGGTTACCTGAGGCTCCATGAGCGATTCCATGAACTTGGGCTGTGTTGTGGCCAACCGGTCCAAGATGGGCTAAGTGGGCCCGATGGTCTATTGGGCCATAATAGGCAAAATTAGAAACTTGATTAGGGCCTAATGGGGCATATGAATGAGATTGGGCCTTGTGGGCCATATGCATGTGTAACACCCCCTTACCCGAGACCGTCGCCGGAGTCGAGCACGAGGCGTTAACAGACTTAAATGATCACTTAAACAATTTCAAACAATTTATTTCACCTTTCGTAATAAACTGGCCATCTGCGTCACAGTCGTTAAAAAAATCATATCTCGAGTTACAAAACTCGAAATTAAAATCTGTAAATTTTCCCTGAAACTAGACTCATATATCTATTTACTAATGTTTTTCCAGAATTCTTGATCGGGCCAATTAGTACAGTTTATTAGTTAAAGTTTCCTCTGTTTTAGTGTTTGACTGCTCTGACCTCTGTTCACTATGAATCACTTTTCTCCCTGTACAAAATTTAGATAATGATTAGAAATCTATACATATAAATTATGACTCATAATTATTTTTGTACAATTTTTAGTGAATTTTTAAAGTCAGAACAGGGGATTGAGAAATCGCTCTGACCCTTTCCACCAAAACTCAAATTTCTCATATAATACAAGTCATTTACCTGTTTTGTTTCTTCCATATGAAAGTAGACTCAATAAGCTTCAATTTTATATTTTATTCATCATCTAATTCTGTATCTACAATTTTTAGTGATTTTTCAAACTCATGTCATTGCTGTTGTATGATACTGTTTTATAGCAAATTTCACCTATTTATGAATTTCCATGGATTAGATAGCACATTAAGTATACATAACACCAAATATGATCTTGATTAGCCATTCCAATGGCTAATCATTACCAAACATTTCCTTACCACCCAATAGCGATATCATAAGATCATATACACAAAATGATTAAAATGCTATACATGCCATACTCAAAATATACAAGCCACTATACCAAAATGGTCCACGGATAGTGTGAGCGAGCCTCCGACCATTCCCAATTTCTGAGCTGGCTTGTGAAAACTACAAAGAATGGAAAGAAAGGAGTAAGCATAAATGCTTAGTAAGTTCACATGTAAATAGCAAGTAACATAATCATGCAATCCAACATAAAACATCATTTGTAAAAATATCATCAAGACATTCATGTTACATTTGCATTTACTATCTTACCACGATTTCATCATACCAAGTTCTTAACCCGAGGGTTTAAGCGCGTACCTGTCTAAATTTTCTTATTCACCATACTTACCAACATGTCACCTCTGTCTTAAGTATTCTCCTTATTCACTTAAGATTCACCCGTTGAACACATCGAAATATAATTTGGATACACGGATTGCATGCACATAAGTGCCATACCCGCAGCTAGACAAAATCAATAGCTTGCGGAAATTATGTAGCCAAGCTACCATGTAACCTACCTATAAGCGAACTCAGACTCAACTCAATGAGCTCGGGCGTTTGCATCCATAAGTGAACTCGAACTCAACTCAACGAGTTCGGATGCCTAGTTACATCTCACGAACTTGGACTCAACTCAACGAGTTCGGAACTCAAATATCCTAGTGACATGTCACTTGTATCCTAATCTATTCCCAAGGTTCAAACGGGATTTTCCTCAATCACACATCTTTGTTGTCTTCCACGGAATGTCAGAACCGATACTTGACAGCATTTCATATTTATCAAGTAGCTCACATAATTTGCATATTACTAAATAATAATCCAAAAAGCATAATAATTCATGATAATAATCATCATATCATATAAATAACATTAAATTACTTAAAATGACAATTATGTTACTACATTTACACTTGAACTTACCTCGGTACAAAATGTTAGAAATCGAGCCTGTTCCTCGTAAACTTTATTTTTCCCTCGATCACGACTCGAATCTTGTTTCTCTTTATCTAAAATAACAAATTTAGATTATTTAATACTCACATTTATTAAAACAGTCCTTGACTCAAACTTTGGAAAATTACATTTTTGCCCTTAAACTTTTACATATTTACACTTTTGTCCCAAGGCTCAGAAATTAAACTTCATCCTATTTTCCTATGTTTTATGACATGCTGATCTTTTTTTCCTTCTATGGAAACATCAAATTCTCACTCTAACATGTACTTATGAACATTAGGTATTTTTACCGATTATGATTTTACTCGTTTTCACGTAAAATCGCTTAGCAAAAGTTGTTTAACACAATTTCAAGCTTCATATTCTACCATAAAAAATCAAAATAAACACATTTCACCTATGGGTATTTTTCCAAATATAAACCTTAGGTTAAATTATTGCTAGAATAAGCTTAATCAAGTTACCGGGACTCAAAAAACGTAAAGAACATTAAAAATGGAGCTAAAATGGACTTACAATCGAGCTTGGAAGCTTGAAAAACCATAACTATGTATTCCTCATGTGAAATTCGGCCAAAGGGTTGAAGATGGACAAAAATTGGCTTTTAATTTTGTTTTTAATTCATTTTAATAACTACATGACCAAAATGCCCTTAACTAAAAACTATGGTGTTTTATCTTCCTTTAGGTATTTTTTTTCCAAACTAGTATAATGGTCTAATTACTATCCAAGGACCTCCACTTTAAAAAGCCATTACTCACAAGTGTAACACCCCTTACCCGTATTTCTTACCGGAACAGAATATGAGGTATTACTAAATTTTTAAAAATTTTCGACAGCATTCCTACTTATTTATTTTTTTTTTTTGCTTAAACCTCCTGCAAATTTAAAACACATTCCAATATACCAACCAATTTCATTTGTATAAACACACATATAGTTTAACTATTAATAAGCACTACATTTAAAAGGGAACCATAACATATATTTACATGATGATCCCACATTACATAAAGTGTCTATACATGCCATAAAATTTCGGAACACTAGTAGTAAAATACCCCAAATGTGAAGGATAGTGTAGATGATTGTCTGACTTCGTTCCAATTTCCGAGTTGTTGGAAGTCACTATAACCAAGAGAAAAATAAAATCGAGTAAGCATATAGCTTAGTAAGTAAACACATGATAAATAAGTAATTACTCCCATAACTACACCAAAATATAAACTTATTCATGAATAACTTTATTGTTTAGGCAATTTCCAGCAAGCTGTTTTTCTGCGTCATAGTCGCTAATTTATTTTTATCTGGAGCTACAGGGCTCCAAATTGAGTTCCGTAAGTTTTCCCTGAAACTAGACTCATATACCATTTCACCATAAAAATTTTAGAATTTGTAATCCAGCCAATTAGTACAGTTTATTCATTAAACCTTCCCTTGTTTCACTGCCCAACGGTTCTGACCCTTCCTCACTAAAATTTACTTAACTCTCTGTACAAAATTTGAAAAATGGGTTTTCTTGTTTCTAATAAAAATAGACTCAATAAGGATTCCAGGGATATAAATTTCATACCATAATTATTTTTTTTTCAATTTTTGGTAATTTTCCAAAGTTAGAACAGGGGATCTCGAAATCAATCCAGCCCTGTTTTAGTAAAATTCAGATATCTCCAAAAATACAACTCTTTTGCTTATTCTATTTTTTTTTCATATGAAAACAGACACATCCAGCTTCAATTTCATGTATTATTCAGCTTCCCATTCATTTTCCACCATTTATGGTGATTTTTCAAAGTTACCCAACTGCTGTTGTTCAACACAGTTTATAATTAAATCGTTCCTTTTTCGTTTTTGATATTTTCTCCCATCTCATACATGGATCGATTTAGTGTCCAACTCAATATTTACCTTCCACACTTTTTCGTTGAACACTCGGAATGTTAACCGTTATTTGGTGGATCTCGCACTTAGCACCACCACTGAATCGGGGAATCATCACTTAGCAACCCCTCGGGGGAATCAGCACATAGCAACCCCCTTTTCATTTCAAATATACAATGGATATCGCACTTAGCAACCCCTCGGGGGAATCAGCACATAGCAACCCCCTTTCACATTTCAAAGATATGGTGGATATCGCACTTAGCACCACCAATGAACCGGGGAATCAGCACTTAGCAACCCCTCGGGGGAATCAGCACATAGCAACCCCCTTTCACATTTCAAAGATATGGTGGATCACGCACATAGCACCACCCATAAATCGGGAAATCAGCACACAGCAACCCCTTTTATATACAACATACTACGGCTTATTCCGAGTGTTCAACCCATAACCCATATATTGCAACCCTTTATCACCTTTCCCGATTTAACAACATTTTTAGGATATTGCCAAACATTTATTTTAATTCCAAATAAATCTCAACATATATCAAATAATATCAAAATAATACATTAAGTCACGTGTTTACTTACCTCGGTGCAAAATATCGTAATTTTGCACTTTACTCCACTATCTTTTATTTTCCTCGTTTGATATACTCTTCACGTCTTTCTTGATCTATAATAGCAAATTTAACTCGTTTAAAATCCACATTTATTAAAATAATCCACCACCCAACTTTTTTGAAAATTACAATTTTGCCCCCAAACTTTTTCATAATTACACTTTTGTCCCCAAGCTCGGAAATTAAACTTCATCACTTATTCTTAAGTTTTATAACATGCTGAACATTTTTCCCTTCTATGGAAACATCAAATTCCCACTCCAACACATACTTTTGAATATTAATTATTTTTACCGATTATGTCTATTTACCCGTTTTCGCTTAAAATTGCTTAGCAAAGTTGTTTAACATAATCTCTAGCTTCATATTCCACCATAAAACAGCAAAATAAACACATTTCACCTATGGATATTTTTCCAAATATGAACCCTAACATGAATTAATGGTAGAATAAGCTAAACCAAGTTACCGGGACTCCAAAAATACGAAGAACATTAAAAACGGGGCTTAGAATCACTTACTATGGAGCTTGAAAGCTTAAAAACCCTAAATATGGCTTCCCCCTTGCTGATTTCGTTCACCATGAAGAAGATGAGCATATTTTGCCATCTTTTTCCCATTTAATTCTATTTAATAACCAAATGACTAAAATGCCCCCATTTAAAAAAATCTATTTCACCCATTTCTTATGTCTATTTTTGTCCATCAACTAACTAATGGTCTAATTACCACATAAAGACCTCCAATTTAAAATTTCATAACAATTAGACACCTCTAAGATGTAGAACTCAACTTTTGCACTATTTACAATTTAGTCCTTTTGACTAAATTGAGTGCCCAAACGTCGAAATTTTCGAACGAAATTTTTACGAAAATTTTCCGTGAAATTGTAGATCATAAAAATATAATAATAACCATATTTTCCCTCGTCGGATTTGTGGTCCCGAAACTATTATTCCGACTAGGCCCAGAATCGGGCTGTTACACAAGTACTTAGTACCTTTGTGAACTAGAACACACATTTTACAACTTTTGCAATTTAGTCCTAAATATCAAATTGGACCCTCTATCGATAAAATTTCTAAACGAAATTTTCACACAATCATGAAATCATGCCACAGACCTTAAAATGATAATAAAATAATTATTTCTCTCTCGAATTTGTGGTCCCAAAACCACTTTTCTGATTAGGCCCTAATTTAGGATATTACAGCATGTATGTAGACTTGTTTGGGCTCTGTAAAGGGGTTTTGGGCCTAGTATCTGATAACTGTTTAATTGACATAAAACTTAATTAATTAATTGTGACCGTGGATGAGTCATAAGGTTAAGGTGTGGCAATGGGTGTATGCATATC
Source organism: Gossypium hirsutum (assembly GCF_007990345.1). Taxonomy (NCBI): domain Eukaryota; kingdom Viridiplantae; phylum Streptophyta; class Magnoliopsida; order Malvales; family Malvaceae; genus Gossypium; species Gossypium hirsutum. The sequence continues at coordinate 32,072,794 of NC_053426.1, read as the reverse complement.
TAGGATTGGATCTAGGGAGAGCTTGGTACTTAAGCGGTCTTAATGACTCACCTCCTCTTCTTTGGAATCCTACCTGGTGCATAGTATCTGTTCACTTTAGCCAATGAGGACTTGTTAACGAGCCAAGGTAGGTAATAAACCTAATAAAAAGAAATTACCGAAATGCCCCCAAGGGCGAAAATGACCAAAATACCCCTATATGTTGAATGTAAGATTTATGGATGTTACATGCATATCTGCTGCATACATACGATATTCTGTTTAGGTTGCATATGGGTTGAGAATTATGAAATGGAGGAAGTATATGAAGATCACATGGTTGCTTGACAATCGTGGGTCTACCGACGGCTTTTAAGCCCAATATGTGATTAGCAGCTTGCTGCAATGAAGGTAGTTCGACAATCGGGCTACCATTGATGTGTATCGAATGGGTGGGCCGATATTTATATCCCCACATGATGTGTATTGGGGGACGGAGTTGATGTGTAATGGTTGGATTATTGGGGTGGGTTGCACTGCATTGCATTGCATGTATGATTTTATGGATTGATGAATGCTTATTACTCATCGAGGGTTGTACACACTGAGTTTTCGAAAACTCACCCCTTCTTTTGTTTTTCTCAGGTGATGCTTGGTAGAAGGTTCGATGTTTGGAGGGACTCAGAGGTGACCAGCTAGCAAGACGACTTGGACTTGTTTTTTAAAAAGAGCATATAGTGTCTAGTTTATTAAGTAATTTCAGACTGGAATGAAATAAGGCCTTCCCTTTTATTATTATTTGGATTGTTATTTTTATGCGTTGTAATTTTGAGAAGGTGAACATGGGTTTCCTAAATCATAGATTGTTTTTCTACGTTTCCGCAACTAAATTTTAAAATGACAGGCTTTCATAAATTATATGTTTGAAACAAGCTTTCGCGATTGAAAGAGAATTTTTATAAGTTAATTAAGGTTTCTAATTTTAAGAAGGGTTTTCAATGAAAATAAGGTTTTCGCTAAAACACTTCAATGTGCGCACCAGATTCGGCCATAACGTCCAGGCCTGGTTTGGGGTGTTACATTTAGTGGCATCAGAGCCTAGGTTGTAAAACTCGAGCTCTGAAGTGGGCCTTATTATTTTGGTTTTTTTTTTAAATTTTGGATCACAATGTTTTGGAAGAAAAAATTTCTTGTTGTGCGGCACACCGAGTCTCCAACGTTGAACCAAGTAAGTTCCTTTATTCTTAAGCTTGTGTAATTTGATATACTGTAGGTAGTTAGTGGGCTACTTTAGATGATTACGCTAAGGTGTTTTTTAGATTGAAGCTGAAGCTCGTAGGACCTTGGAACTGTAGAGGATTTATGAAAACAACCTTCTTTTTAATACTTTCATAAAATATCAGCTTAATTATTGAACCTAATTAAAACATCATAAAAGTTCTAATCTAGACAATACATGAATCAACGGTGATTGCTAGAAGAGGTGTAAGAGGCCGTGGCTGAGGCTAAGGCCGCGAAAGTGTTAGGGATGGACCGTCGACATTGGGCCATATGCCCAATGTTGGAGTAGAAGAGGCTCCAGCTGCACCCGTGGCTGAAATAGGACTATATGATCGGGCCTGGGGGGAAGATGCATTGTCGCAGGCAATGCTGAGGATTTTGGAAAGGGTCGCAGGGCCCAATAATGGCACGGGAAATCGGGGGTCCATTCCGGAGCGACTTCGATCAAATGGGGTTGAGATCTTTAAAGGCATGGCTGGTGTGGCTCTTAATGTGGCGGAATACTGGTTGGAGGCCACCAAAAGGACAATGGAGGACTTGGACTATTCTCCTGAACAAAAGATGAAAGGGGCAGTGTCACGACTTAGGGAAGAAGCTTACCAGTGGTGGCTGATAGTGAAAGAGGGCACCCAACCTGAGCAGGTCACTTGGGAGTTCTTCAAAACTACGTTCCAAGGGAAGTATGTGGGTGCGAGTTATGTGGATGCTAGAAGGAAGGAGTTCCTGAACTTGACCTAGGTAAACAAATCTGTGGTGGAGTATGAGGCGGAATTTCTACGCCTTAGTGGTATGCAAGAGTTATGGTGGCAATGGACTATGAGCATTGTATTAGGTTTGAGGATGGTCTTAGGGATAGCCTCAGAGTATTGATAGCTCCACGAAGGGAACGAGTCTTCTCAGAGTTGGTAGAGAAAGCAAAGATAGCGGAGGAGGTGAAGCACACTGAGTGCTTCAATCGAGAAAAAGAAAATGGTAGGAATAAAAAGAAGGTTGAGATTCCTGGTGTTGGACAGAGGGCCTAGGGCTACGGCCAGAGATAATGGGCCGGTTAGTGCAGGGCCCCCTGCTGTGAATCCAGGGGTTCCACCTTGTGCTGATTGTGGGAAAGGTCATGTAGTCGAGTGTTGGAAAAGGACGAGAGCTTGTCTAGCTTGTGGATCTATGGAGCATAGGATCAAGAATTGCCTTAGAATACCAGTTCAATTACCAAGCGTGGGTAGAGGTGATGTACAACCACGAGGGGTGGTCAACAGTTGCCCAGAGGCCATGGTCAGGCTAGGGGTGAAAACGTTTGGGCCGTGGAGCACCGGGCAGAGGTGCTGGTCATGCTGAGGCGAGACAGCCAGCGTTGGTCTATATAGCACGTTGTTGAGAGGACAGAGACGCTCCAGAGGCGAATATTGGTACATACGTTAACCATAATATGCTATTTATTTAGTTTGGAATTAGAGTGCACAGCGGGAGCATGGTGTGGAAGTCTATGCTACGCAGCTGTACCAATAGTTGGGAATTTCGAGGACAAAATTTCTATTAGGGGGTAGAGTTGTAACGCCTCAAAAATCCCGAAATCTTGAACTTTCTTTTTTTTTGGTTTTGATAAAAAAAATGTTCTTAACATTCTTAGTCAAGTGTAAATTATGTGATAGTAGGTCTTGGTTAAGGTTTGAGTTCGAACTTTAGGGTGAAGGAAATTATGGTTTAATTATTAAATGAACCTTGTTGGCAAGTAGGTTGGCTTTTAAATAAATCAAGGAAGAACTGGACACAAGAAAGCCTTGTGGTGGAGTGGCAAGTGGCGTCACATGCATGACAAGGAGGTCCGGGGTTTGAATCCCTCCTTGCTTAAAAGAAGGATTTATTTTTGCTTAAGAGATGGGCAGTGGTGGCGTTGAATGTGAACTCTGCAGGGAGTGATAAGAGGAGAAATTTGAGGAGGGGATTAAGGGGTAATCAGGGAAAAAAATTAGGAGATGAGGAATGTAAAGAGGTGGAGCCGAATTGGGGATTAGGGGATAGGAAATTCGGCTAGAGGCTATATATAGATACCGAATGTGAGCTTGCCAAGCTAATGCAGAATTCTTCTTCACCTTGTTGCCAAAAAATGCCTTTTTCTCCAAAGATCTAAAAGCCAAAAATCCCTTGTTCTTCCTTCTTTTCTTTGTGCCGATTTTCCATTCTTCCCTTACTCAAGTTCTCTTCTTGATTAACCTCTAGTTTTAAACGATTTCTACTTTTCTTTGTGCCGAATAACCTTTTTCACCATACAAGTCTTAAGAGCCGAATATCTTCTGTGCCGCCACTACTCTTTCTACTTCGACCGATTGTAGTGTAAGTGTTTTGTTCTCTCAATTGGTTTTGCTAGTATAGATCACTCTGTCCCTCACTTCTTCTAATCGGTTTTGGTAGGATTAGTATCGAATCCCAGTCTTTTGGATCTCTGCCGATTTGTTCCCTAGATCTTGAAACTTTGGTAAGTGTTCTTCACTTCGATAAAGTTTGACCGAGTAGAAAAGGGTGACATATGCTAGATACAAGTCACCCAATATGTTTTTAACGATAAAGGTTAATGCAGATCTGGGTAGCACTCGTGATTAGTGATCAAGGAAGAGTTATTAAGACTTGGTATTTCAAGTAAGGTTAAGGTGAGACTTCGGCTTTTGGTAAAGTATTCGATAAATATATGTGAGTAATCATTGAGTGATATCGGTTGTAGGTTCGTGGTAAGGGGGATCGCAGCATGCTTTATTACCAGGTGTTTACATAAACTTCACACAAATAGTAGATCGGAAAAAGCCGAAATGCCGAAAAGCTGAAAGTTTGGCTATGATAGTCTTGCAAGTGCACGAACACTCATAAAGGGGAAACCAATAGGTCATCTAAGGCTCCATGGGCGATTCCATGAACTTGAGTCGTGTTTTGGCCAACCGGGCTAGGATGGGCTAAGTGGGCCTGATGGGCTGTTAGGCCATAATAGGCAAAATTGGCAACTTGATGTTAAGTGATGGAAATTATATGGAAGGATGTATGTGCATGTGATTTGGGCTTAATGGGCCATATGAATGTGATTTGGGCCTAATGGGCCATACGAATATGATTTGGGCCTAATGGGCCATATGAATGAGATTGGGCCTAGTGGGCTATATCCATGTATGTTGACTTGTTTGGGTAAAGGGGTTTTGGGCCTAGTATCTGATAACTGTTTAATTGACATAAAACTTAATTAATTAATTGCGACCGTGGACGAGTCATAAGGTTAAGGTGTGGCAATGGGTGTATGCATGTCTAGGAATAGATCTAAGGAGAGCTTGGTACTTAAGCGGTCTTAATGACTCACCTCCTCTTCTCTAGAATCCTACCTGGTGCCTAGTATCTGTTCACTTTAGCCAACGAGGACTTCTTAACGGGCCAAGGTAAGTAATAAACTGATTAAAGAGAAACTATTGAAATGCCCCTAAGGGCGAAAATGACCAAAATACCCCTATGTGTTGAATGTAAGATTTATGGATGTTACATGCATATCTGCTGCATACATATGATATTCAGTTTAGGTTGCCTATGGGTTGGGAATTATGGAATGGAGGAAGTATATGAGGATCGCATGGTTGCTTAACAATCGTGGGTCCACCGACGGCTTTTAAGCCCAATATGTGATTAGAAGCTTGCTGCAATGAAAGTAGTTCCGCAACTAGGCTACCATTGATGTGTATCGGATGGGTGGGCTGATATTTATATCCCTACATGATGTGTATTGGGGGACGGAGTTGATGTGTAACGGTTGGATTATTGGGGTGGGTTGCACTGCATTGCATTGCATGTATGATTTTATGGATTGATGAATGCTTATTACTCGTCGAGGGTTGTACACCCTGAGTTTTTGAAAACTCACCCCCACTTTTGTTTTTCTTAGGTGATGCTTAGTAGAAGGTTCGATGTTTGGAGGGACTCGGAAGTGGCCAGCTAGCAGGACGACTTGGACTTGTTTTTTAAAAAGAGCATATAATTTCTAGTTTATTAAGTAATTTCAGACTGGAATGAAATAAGGCCTTCCCTTTTTATTATTATTTGGATTGTTATTTTAATGCGTTGTAATTATGAGAAGGTGAACATGGGTTTCCTAAATCATAGATTGTTTTTCTACGTTTTCGCAACTAATTTTTAAAATGACAGGCTTTCATAAATCATATGTCTTAAGCAAGCTTTCGCGATTGAAAGAGAGTTTTTATAAGTTAATTAAGGTTTCTCATTGTAAGAAAGGTTTTCAATGAAAACAAGGTTTCCACTAAAACACTTCAATGCTGTGACGCCCCGTACCCGAGACCGTTGCCGGAGTCGAACACGAGGTGTTAACAGACCTAATTCATTTATTTACACAGTTCATTTTAAAATTTCTATATAAGCTGGTTAACTGCATCATAGTCACTTTAAAAATCATATCTCGAGTTCCAAAATTTGAAAACTGATTCTGTAAATTTTTCCTGAAACTAGACTCATATATCCATCTCCAAATATATTTCTAGAATTTTTGGTTGGGCCAATTAGTACAGTTTATTAGTTAAAGTCTCCCCTGTTTCAGAGTTCGACTACTCTGACCTTCATGCATTACGACTTAGATATCTCCTTGTACAGGCCTTTAATACTTATGCCGTCTATTTCTAATGTAACTAGACTCGAAAAGGAATCTGTACATATAAATCATGACTTCTAATTATCTCTGGTTAATTTATAGTGAATTTCCAAAGTTAGAACAGGGGATCCAGAAATCGCTCTGGCCCTGTTTCACGAAAACTTAAACATCTCATAAAATACGGCTCATATGGTCATTTCGTTACTTTCATATCAAAATAGATTCATCAAGGTTCAATTACATAATTTATTCACTATTTAATTCCATTCCTACTATTTTTAGTGATTTTTCAAATCCACAACACTGCTGCTGTCAGCATCTATTTTTAAGGTAAACTTTACCTATTTCATGGTTTTCCATGGCTCAACTAGAATTTGTCATACATAGCACCCAAAATGATAGTGATTAACCATTCCAATGGCTAATCGTTACCAAGCATTTCCATACCACTCAATGAACAATATATCAAATGATTATAATGCTATGCTCAAAACATATATAAGCCATTTTCGCATGGCTATACGAATACACATTACCAAAGGGTACTTAATTAACAACAAGGGTCAGCCCTATACATGCCATTTTCAAAATTGAACTAAAAGAGTACCAAAAAGTGGCTTAGATAGTGTGGATGACTTCGACTTTGACACTCCCGAGTCCGATAGCTGACGAACAAAATCTATAAAACAGAGAATTAAAGAAACAGAGTAAGCATTTAATGCTTAGTAAGTTTGAGTAATGAAATTATTTACGACCAAAGTATAGCGCTCATATGACTAAATGAATAATTGCATATATGCATGTTCTCAAAATCATACTTACTTCACGCTTCAACCATTATATTCATACATAGGGAATCAAACCTAGCTAGAGGCCAGAAGCTCGTTGATCAATTGAGTGAATACTATTTAAAAGGAATCGACTTTTCCGTTGCATATACGAACATACCTTATCGTTTGGATTTTATGAGCGTATTAATTGAAATTTTTACAGCAAGATCGCTCACTTCCCAAACCCAAGTATCTTCGAGATTTAGCCGGATATAGCAACTCGTACAAATGCCTTCGGGTCTTAGCCCGGATATAGTCACTAGCATAAATGCCTTCGGGACTTAGCCCGGATATGGTCGCTAGCACAAATGCCTTCGGGACTTAGCCCGGATATAGTCACTAGCATAAATGCCTTTGGGACTTAGCCCGGATATCATCCGAATAATCATGCACTTATATCAACAAATCATAACACATCTATATTTCGTTTTCATTATTAGAACTCATACACAAGGCACTTATCAACCATTACCATTTTCGGCTCAATAGCCACATACAAAAAGCGTGGTTTTGATTTGCTTTATAACATGATCTCTATACGCATTCGGCTGCCCGTCATAAGTATAAACTAATTACCTCAATATATAATTCAAGTAGAATCATTATATCACCGTTTATTAGTTATGCTTATGTGCCATGACCTAATCAAATCATAAACTAAGTTCCATTACTCGAAAACTTACCTCGGATGTTGTCGAATGACTTCAACGGCTATTCTATTACTTTTTCCTTTCCCTTATCCAACTTTGATCCTCTAAGCTCTTGAGCTAAATCAAACAATTTACTTCCCAATCAAACACAATCATACGGCATTCATATACATTTTAGAACCAATTCATTTGAATCAATTTGCTACTTATACATCAAAATTTCCAATACAAGTATTTAGCACCTATGCACTAAAATCGGATTTGCAAACACTCATAGACCATGTCCGAATAGCTTAATTAACACCAATCTATAGCCCCTTGAACAATGAATTAAACCCATTCGATTAGCAGCAAAAACTAATATTTAACAACTATTGTTTTCTTTTATTTCAAACATGCAGCAGACCAATTCCTCCACATATTACAGCACATTCAAATCAGCATTTACATGCTGGAACAATTTGTTTTCAAGCTGCAGTTTCCAGCAGTCATTTATGCATTTAATTGTCAAATTGTTACGTCACTACTAACAAATGAAACTTAGTAAGAATAACATAATACTTTTGCTATTAAACTCAATTTATCAACCCCTATAACCATAACTCACCTGCATGCAAACATTGGAATTTAAACATAAGAATTTACAAAGTTTCCTTTGAAAAACTCACTCACAAGCACATTCAATATGTCCTATTTTGGACAGCACAAGGTAGAAAAAATTATATCCCGCAAGAACACACTTAATAGTACTAAAATTTATTAGCTCATCACAACAAAAATCCATTCTTTTTGATCCTGTAATAACTCAATTAATTGGTCCCTAAACTGGACAGCATAATGCAACAAATGGGACTGTCCATACAACCCCAAATCGGCATGAAAATATTTAGAATTTAGACTAATCATCCAAAGGATGTATGAACCTCCAAAGCAACATTGAACATACCTTAACCTAGAGAACCACCATAGCCGAATTTCTCCAAGCTCTTTCTCTTCTAGTTACGGCAATGAGGAGCAAAGGTGAAACAACTTTTGTTTCTCCTCCCATTCACCACATATTTTATTATTCTTAATACATTATTTTATTTTGTAAACTAGTAATGCTAATAGAAAAATACATATTATCATCAATGACCCCTACCATGGCCGGCCACTACTTATTATAAATGGAAATTTGACATGCAAGCCCATCATTTTTATAACATGCATTATTAGATCCTTATAGATTAACCTATCACATTTTAAAAGTGTCATCCATAAGTCCTATTAACTAAATTCACATGCAATCGACTAAATCGAAGCTTAAAACTTTCACACATTCATATTCACATATTTTAGACAATAAATATCATATTCAAATACTTTGGTGACTCGGTTTAGCGGTCCTGAAACCACTTTTCGACTAGGGTCAATTTAAGGCTGTTACAAATGCGATGCGCTAGATTCAGCCATAACGTTCGGGCCGGGTTTGGGGTGTCACATACGTCCTTGCTTAAGCTCGAGGAATTCCTTTTGTTTCTGATCAGTAAACCTTTCGCTGATATACTTCTTTTGGAATTCCTTCTAAAAGAACTCCAAAGTGACAGCCTCCTTAGGCACTACCGAGATCAAAGTCTTCCACCAATGATAAGCATCGTCCCTCAGTAAAGAAATGGCACACTTAAGGCACTCCTCGGGCGTGCAAGATAGCTCCTCACATACTTGGATCGAATTCTCAAGCCAAAACTCAGCTCTCTTAGCATCGTCATCAGTATTTGCTCTAAATTCCTCAGCCCTTTGTTTTCTAATATTATCTACGGGGGTCCTAGAAAATCTCATGAAGTCCATGTTTCGAGGCATCATAGGCATGGGTTGAGGGTTCAAAGGGGGTGGAGGAGGTGGGGCTTGAGCATTAGGGTTTGCTCTTTCATAAACTCAGTGTACCAGTTATTCATCATTTGGAGGAAAGCCTCTCTAGCCTCCCCCCTCGGCTAACTTATTGGGTCTATCCCCTTCTGGCACCGTCCCTTGAGCGGAGGCTGGTGCATTACTCTCAACATCGTTGGCCACAGCTCGATCAAGATTCATACTATATGAAAAATACAATTTATATCATCAAGAGTTGTCACACTATCACAAATGTATTCATGGCATGTATAGCTAGACTCAAACACATGCTACGTAGTCCGAGAACTGACTAAACATTAGCTCTAATACCAATAAATGTAACACTCCTTACCTGTACCTGAGACCGGGATAAGGTACGAGGCATTACCGGACGAACATACAAACATCCAACAAAAATACGGGTTATACAATTTCAATTCCATCATTTTGCCCCTTATATGGGCTTTCGAGGCCTGAAGCATACATTTAAAGTGGTCCAGGTCTAAACTGAGAACGTATGAAAAACCTAAGAAAATTTTTGTTCTTTGGCCTCACACGCTCGTGTGCTTGGAACACTCCCGTGCCCCTAGCTCGTGTGGGAGCTTGAAATTTATTTAATTCAGTTCAAGGTGCAGTGGTTTTCACAGGGCCTAAACACACGCCCGTGTCCCTCACACGGCCTAGACATGCCTGTGTTGTCGCCCGTGTTCAAAAACCTGGACATTCTGTTAATGACGTCATCATTGATTTAGGGGTACACGGCCAAAGCACATGCCCGTGTGGTCTGCCCATGTGTCACACATGGATAGACACACGACCGTGTCTCCAATCCGTGTAGTTACTACAAAGCATGGAACATGGAAATTTTGGGGTGTAGAGGACACACGGCTAAACGACACGCCCGTGTGGGCTGTCCGTGTGTCACACACGGTTTAGACACCTATCCATGTGTCTATTCATGTGGACCATTTAGAGGCTATCTTCCAAGCTACTGGTCACCCAAGAACCCTCATGTACTCCAACATGCTTAACATCCTACTATCTAGCATAGACCACAATCACATACATAATTTGGCATGCAATCAAGAGATAATTATAAGAAAACACTCCAATTAATTATTTGGACCAATTCACTTGGCCATATACAAAATAATCATACCAATTAGGGAACCATTACTTTGGGCTAGCCACATGACATGACACATACAAAATAACAATCACCTATACATGCCATGACTCAAAATAATCAGATGTATTATACCTAAAGTTTAGTTGATAGTGTGACCCAAGCTCCGACGCTCTTGATCCTTTGAGATAGCTTGACAAATCTAAAAGAAATAGAAAAGGGAGGAGTAAGCTATGAAGCTTAGTAAGTACACATACAAATAAAGTAAATCTTAATTAAACCATAGAATATTATTTACACCTTTGTCACTTTTTCATACCTTTCATCAAACATGTGATCTAAATTTTCTTTATAAGCATAATACATAAAAACATATATTGCCATGGATGATCATAGTCATAGAAAGACACAGATTAAACACATAACTTTGCTCCCCTGTACACATATGCATTTTACTTAGTTTACGTTTGAACCTCGTATACATTACCCGCAGAACATTTGGAATAACGGATAGGAAACTCGGGTATAAACGCACCGAAGTGCCATAATCATGACATAGCACGCCTCTCAACAGGGCTATATATGAGCATTCGGACCTAGCATGCATCACATTACCACGCCTCTCAACAGGGCTACATAAGCTCTCGGACCTAGCGTGTACCACATAATTACATGCCTCTCAATAGGACTACACAAGCTGCCAGACCAAGCATGTATCATGTCATCAAACGAGCTCATACTTACATAGCTATCCTAGTGACATGTCACTTGTATCCTTACCTATTCCTAAATTCAAATGGGATTTTCAGACTTACGTCTCTTTGTTGAACATTCTCGGAATTTTGGCCTTATAACATATGACATTATCATATACAAATGCTAACATGGCAACACTTGTAACATAAGAATAAAATATCAAAACATATTATTGCAGCAAAGTAACCAAATAATATATTTATTATCCATATGTTATTTAAACATTTAAAACATTAATTAAGGTATTTATTTTTACATGTACTTACCTCGATACAAAATATTCGAAATAGTGCCTATGCCTCGTACACTTTGTTCTTGCCTTTATCGAGACTCGGTTCTCGTATTTCTTGATCTATCATAACAAATTTAGCTCATTAACTTTATACATTACTCAAATTGATCCTAAATTCATGCTTTGATAAAATTACTCTTTTTACCCCAAAACTTTCACTTATTCAGAAATTAGTCCTTAAGCTCGTATAAAGAAGTGCAAGTGATTTTTCGGTTACCCAAGCCTAGCCGAATACCTCTTGTACTTAAAGCAGCCCATACTTTCCTTCATTTCACACTTTTCTATCCATTTTTATAACTTTTACAAATAAGTCCTTTTTAGGGTTCCAATGCAAAATCTCTTAACAAAAATTGTTCTCAATACCTTAAACTATCATATTCTTCCATAATCCACCAAAATACATCTAACTCATGCATGGGTAATTTTCTAAAAATAAACCTTAGCATGAAATATGGGTAGAAATGAAGAGAGCAAGTTGCAAGGATGTCAAAAATACAAAGAACATTAAAAACGGGGCTAGGATTGACTTACTATCAAGCTTGAAAGTTGAAGAAACCCTAGCTATGGTAGCTTTGAATTTTCGGCAGCAACATGAGAAAGATGAGCTAATTTTTAGCTTTTTTTCCCTTTTAATTCATTTAATATCCAAATGACCAAAATGCCCTTACTCACTAAACTTACAAAAATTTCCATAGATGTCCATATTTGTCCAAAAATTTAGAAATTGGGAAAATTTCTCTTTAGGACCTTCTAATTCATATTTCAAAGCAATTTCTCATAAATTGCACCTAAAACCCAAATTTTGCATCTTATTCAATTTAGTCTTTATTTTGTAATTGGACACTTTATTCTTAAAATTTCCTCATGAAACTTTAGCACATGCATAATCTTATATCCTAAATCTCATAATGATCAAAATCTAAATATTTTAACGTCGGATTTATGGTCTCGAAACCATTATTCCGACTAGATGATATTTTAGGATGTTACATTTGATATGGCATAAATCGCTTATATGTGGAAATAATTATGTATGATGAATTTTGAGATAGTAGAACTCTCGTTCAACCTTAGGAAATAAATCAGTTATTCATGCCATGACACTCGGGTCATTTATGTGCTAGTGTAAGACATGTGTGGGACATGCATCGGCCATATTATGAGAGCCAATGTAAAACCATGTCTGGGACATGGCATTGGCATTGAGACGAGAGCTAGTGTAAGACATGTCTTGGAAATGCATCGACCTCGAGGTGTAAGCCAGTGTAAGACGTGTCTGGGACATGCATCAGCTACAAAATGTGTCAATGTAAGACCATGTCTAGGACATGGCATCGGCACTAATATGTGAGAGTCAGTGTAAGACCATATCTGGGACATGGCATTAACTTGATGGATGATAGTGTAAGACCATGTCTGGGACATGGCATCGGCACTCTACCCTGTGTTTGAGGCTTAATGAATATCCGATAGTAATTCAAATGGTTCAACTACGAGAGTTACAGTTTAAGTTAAACGAGAAAAGTATAACCATGTTGTGAGTGGTGCAGGTACCTATTTGAAATGTATGAGATGTGAGCTTAGTATATTCTATATGAATGGTATTGGATAGTGATGAGTAAGTTGTGCTTATACCTATTTTTGTAACATGAGTATGATGAAGATTGGTAAAGTTGTCATTATATTTATTTTCATGCAACTTACTAAGCTTTATGCTTACCCTATTTCTTTCCATTTTCTTATAGTGCCACCTAATTAGCTCGTGGATCAATAGACATCGGAGGCATCGATCACACTATCAATCGAAGCACATGGTATAGTTAGATTTATTTATTTTTATTATGGCATGTATAGGACCTCGACTTTAGAATTTTGTGTCATTGTTAATCGGCCAAATGTGTTGGCTTATTTTAGCATTTTGATTCATTTTGTATAAGGCCATGGAAATGGATAAAGTTGAAAGTTGTTATATGAATACAAGAGGTTATTTCATGAATGGGTAATTTGTTGGTTGTTTTAGTAAATACGAAATGTGTAAAGGCCTTAGATGTGATTGCTGGATTGGGGAATCATATTATGATGATCTTTAGCATGATGGATGTTGTTATTTTGTGTTTCAGGGTGGAAAAGGGCCTGGTAAATAGCCCTATGTTGTCCATACGGATATACACACAAAGGTGTGTCTAAGCCGTTTGTGACACACAGCCAACCCCATGGGTGTGCTGTCCGGCCGTGTGTCCCCTGCACGTAAAAATTTCAAGTCAGTATGCATGGTAGTAAACACACGGGCAGAGACACGGTCGTGCATCTCAGCCATGTGAAGGACACAGTCTAGCACACGGAAGTATGCCTTAGCCGTGTGACCTTTAAGGATTGCTGAAGTCAGAAACATAATGTCAAGATTTTTAGACACAAGCTAGGACAAGGACGTGTGATGGCTGTGTGAGGGACACGGGCCATGGACACGGGCGTGTGTTAGGCCGTGTGAAAACCCCTGTAGGTTAGAATTTATAATTTAATTCACACAGGCGTGGGACAAGGGCATGTTACCCTTCCACACGGGCGTGTGCCCTGTTTCAAGAGTCATTTTTACTAAGTCAGTTTAAGGACCCGAGATGATTTTGAATGGTTTCCAATGAGAGTTTGAGGCCTCGTAGACCTACATTAAGGAGTTTAAACAAGGTTAGAAAAAGTTTTAAATTTGATCAAGTCTTGGTGACTTGGAAATGATTGTATGCATGTGGTTTAGTATGGTAATGCCTCGTGCCCAATCTCAGCATCAGACTCAGGTAAGAGGTGTTACAATTCGAGTAGAGATCGTGTTAGATATTATTCGAGCTTCAGATCTCCAGCCCTAATTCCTGAAAACCCCTGTTAAAATTATTTTTTTGTGTGTGTGTGTGATATGGATGTATGTCTGCCTTAGTGGTGTAGTGCTCTGGGAGTGTCTGGAAAGTCATGGGTTCAAGCCTTAGCTTGGGCAAAATTTTGCTTCTACTTGAATAAACCCTAGCTAGAGACAGTAGGCTTCTTAAAGTAAATGTGGTTAAAGTATGACACAAAAAGCCTACTGATCTAGTGGTAAGTGGCGTCTTGTATATGCTAGTGGTCTGAGGTTCGAATCCCTATTTATGTATAGGGAGATTATTTTTACTGTTTGCCTTAGGAGGTGGTAGTGTTTGATCGAAACACTTATGTATGGAGGAGAATTTGAATCGGTCATAGAAGGATTGTAGGAGGGGGTTAAGGAGAGATTTGAGGAGGATTTTTGGGAATTTGGAAGTGGGAGGAGTTGTGGCTGAATGGGAATTTGACCACTCAGGATTTCGGCTATGAGTGGTAATTGGTCACTTCTTTTGTGGTTTGGCAAAATTCGGAGTCCTCTCACTCTTTATTTCTGAAGTTTCTTATTACTGTTGTTCTTTAGTGTATTTTTGGTTCGGATATGTTTCAGTTCGTCCTTCTCCCCTTGATACTTTGTTGTCTAAGCCAATTCTCTATTGTTTCTATTTCAGTTTTGGGGCAATTTCTCTCTACTCCCTTTTCTTCTTCGCTTTTCTCAATCGTTTCTCCTTGGCTAAATTTATCAGCTCCCTTTCTTTTGTTCTCGTGGTCATCTAAGTTTATCTCCTATAGTGACTGTATACTCCTTGCTCCTTGCTCCTCTTTCTTCCTCTTCCCTCAAGCTATTCTTGTTGCGATATCTACATTTTTAATAGAGAGGCCGATTACTCCAACCCTTCTGGCGCAATTTGGTTTTTTCTAACAAATCGGTAAGTGCCATGGTATTGCTTAAGGCCGAATACTCTTTCCCTTTCGTGTCGATCCTTATCTTCCTTGTCTCAGGTGTGAAGATCTTTTCGGTTTCTAGTTCTCCTTAGAAAGGGAAGGAGTTATTAGTGGATCTTGAGGCAGTCGAAACTTCGCCCTCATTACTCGATCAAGGTAACTCTAGGTGTTATTATTGTGGTCAACTGGTGCATGGTTTGGTTGGAAGAGTGTTGGCCGATTATCCTACCTTCCCCTATCATGGGTTTTATGTTCTCTTTAAGCCATCATAATGTTGCAAATCATGTGTTTGTGTAATCATTGATAATAGCTTTTGCTGTCCATGCAGCTTTTCAATTAGAAGAGTAAAGCATTCTTAGTTATCGGTTCAACAGGGCTACCTACACTCTCGTAATCAAAGCAAGTTTAGACGTTATTTTAAGTTGAGGATCGAAAAGGGTGAATAACTCTTGTATCAAGCGACTAATGAAATATCCTGTTTGAATGTAGGTTTAGGGTTGAAACTCTTAGGTCGAGCGCACGTTTTGCAACAGGTGTGTGAACACTACCTTTAGATGTGTAATAGCAAAAGCCAAAAAGCCGAAAAGTCGAAAAGTCGAAAAGCCAAAAATTGGGATGTCGACACCACACGGACGTGAGGCCGCCTGTGTGGCAGGCCGTGTAACAAAACATGGTGGTGTAGTTGATAAGATGGCCATGAGTGCTTTCATGGACCAAAACGATATTGGGCCAATTTGGGCCAAACTGGGTCGTCTGGGCCGAATGGGCTTGTGGTCCCCACTTTGGAGAATCACACAGAAGTGTGATAAATATTGGGCGAGGCTATGTAGACCACATGGCTAAGGCCATTTTTGGGCTTTTTTGGCCATACGAGCATGTGGGCCCATATGGGCCCGCAATATAGGCTGTAGGCCCATTATCGCTGTTTGACTGTTAAGGTTGCATGGGTCGCCTAAGACAACTATGGACCTACTGTTGGGTTGATAAGTATAATTAGACCCCATATTGATGAAATAACCATTATACCCCTGTGAGATAAATTGATTGGAATACCCTAGTATTATGTATAATTGTTTGTGAGCATGATATTTCTGCATACACATATATTATGTTGCATTACATGGGGTAGGATATATGTTTTGGAGGAAGTGTACTGAAAGGCTATAAGCCTATTACTGGTAGCTCTGCTACAAATACTACTTAGTACTGAATACGGTATGTTTTGGTGTGTAGGGCTGGGTGGGTCGATTTTATCCCCATATGGTGTGTAGGGCTGGTACGAAGTTGGTGTGTAACGGATGGACTGGGTAGGATTCTTTATCTACATACTGTAGTGATATCGGCTAAGGCCCAGACTACTTTTATCACTGAAATGGGCTAAGGCCGAGACTGCTACTGTTACTGAAAAGGGGCTAAGGCTTCTAACTGAAACTAAAAGGGCTTAGGCCCAGATTGCGCTTACTATGATTGTTTGCTATTATGGGATTTCACACACTGAGTTTTCGTAAACTCACCCATCTGTGATCTATTCAAGAAATCCCCAGGCTTAGATGGATCGAGGCGACAGAGGACTCAAAGGTGGCCACTCAATGTAGTTAATTTATTTAAAATACTATAATTTAGATTTTATTCGATATCGGGTTTTCATTATGTAATAAGGACTTTAAGAGTTTATTTTAATTTGGGGATTTATTTGATTTAAATTTTTTATTTGTTAGTAATAAGATTCGTATTTTCAAGAAAACACAAACAAATTTTTTTCTGAAGACATCACGTTTACGCAACACATTTTAAAAGCTTCTGTAACAAACATGGTTTTAAAGTTTAATAATAAACTGGTATAATTACTATTTTACTTAAACAACTTGAGTTTTCTTAATAAACTAGGCCTCCTAACCATTTGTTAAGAATCTAAATAAGTTTTTATAAAGAACGAATTTTTCATCAATTAGTGTTTTCAAAAACCACTCCAAGGTGATATCACAAATTCGACCATAACGTCTGGGCCGGGTTTGCGGTGTTACATTACAAGTGTTGAAAATGTCAGATTTGATTGCACTAAGTGCAAACACTGTGGTAAAAGACATCCCAGCGATTGTAGACTGTACAATCAGGCTTGTTTCAAATGTGGATCATTAGACCATTTCATTCGTGATTGTCTTGAGTCTAACAAGCAAGAAATTGTACAAAATTCGAGGGCAAGTGGCAATGTATCTTGTGGTAGACCTTCTAGAAATACGGGAAACATGAGTGGTAGTCAAAAAGGTACTAAAGACACCACTGTTAGATCTGAGGCTAGAGCACCTGCCAGAGCCTATGCCATTCAAGCTCGATAGGAAGCTTCGTCTCCAGATGTTATAACTGGTATTTTCACACTTTATGATACTTCTGTGATTGCTTTGATAAATCTTGGATCAACACACTCATATATATGCATGAATTTAGTATCTGGTAATACTTTTCCTGTAGAGTCTACTGAATTTATGATTAAAGTATTGAACCCTTTAGGTAGATGTGTTTTGGTTGATAAAGTCTGCAAGAATTGTCTGTTAATGTTTTGAGACATTTGTTTTCCAGCTGATCTGATGTTATTACCCTTTGATGAGTTTGATATAATTCTGGGTATGGATTGGTTAACTTTGCATGATGCTATTGTGAATTGCAAACGGAAAACTATTGATTTGAGATGCAAGAATGATGAAATAGTCAAATTGAAACCAGTGATTTAAATGGGTTACCGGTTGTGATTTTGTCAATGAAAGCTTTGGGTATTGTGAGAAAGGTTGTGAAGCTTACTTTGCCTATGTGAGATTCGAAAGTGTTATAAAAGAGAGTTGAATCAGTACCTGTTTTCTATGAATTCCCTGATGTGTTTCCTGAAGAACTTTCGGGATTACCTCTGATACGAGAAGTTGAATTTGGCATTGAGCTAGTACTTGGAACTACTCCGTCCGTATAGAATGGCTTCGACTGAACTAAAAGAATTAAAGTCTCAATTACAAGAGTTGACTGATAGAGGATTTGCAAGATCGAGTCTCTCGCCTTGGGGTACTCCTGTTCTATTTTTGAAAAAGAAAGACGACACGATGAGAATGTGCATAGATTATCGTCAGTTGAATAAGGTGACTATCAAGAATAAATATCATTTTCCCTGAATTGATGATTTATTTGATCAATTGAAAGGAGCTACCGTGTTTTCAAAGATAGATTTGAGATCGGGTTATTATCAGTTGCAAGTAAAAGATTTAGACATTTCGAAAACTGCATTCAGAACGAGGTATGACCACTATGAGTTCTTAGTTATGCCTTTCAGATTAACGAATGCACCTGCTATCTTTATGGATTTGATGAACAGAATTTTCAGACCATATTTAGATCAATTTGTTATCGTATTCATTGATGACATATTGATTTATTTGCGTGATGAGTCTAAGCATGCCGAGCATCTGAGAATAGTATTACAGACTTTGCATGATAAGCAATTATATGTGAAGCTTAGCAAATTTGAATTCTAGTAACGAGAAGTTGGTTTTCTGGGCTATATTGTATCAGCATCAGGTATCCGAGTTGATCTGAGCAAAATTTTAGCTATTTTGGATTGGAAGTCTCCGAGAAATGACCCCGAAGTCCACAGTTTTCTGGGACTTGCCGGTTATTGTAGGAGATTTGTAAAAGGATTTTAGATGATCACGACTCTGTTGATGAAACTACTTCAAAAATATGTGAAGTTTGAATGGTCTGAAAAGTGTCAGAACAGCTTTGATCAATTGAAAGCCCTATTGACTGAAGCTCTAGTGTTAGTACGACCCGAATCAGGTAAAGAATTTGTGATCTATAGTGATGCTTCATAAAATGGTCTGGGATGTGTTTTAATGCAAGAAGGTAAAGTCATTGCTTATGCTTTGAGATAGTTAAAGCCGCACGAAAAGAACTATCTAACGCACGACCTTGAGTTAGCTGCAACTGTATTTGCTTTGAAGATTCGGCGCCACTATCTGCTTGGTGAGAAATGTCACGTATATTTTGATCATAAGGGTTTGAAATATCTGATGACTCAGAAAAATCTAAATTTGCGACAAAGAAGGTAGTTAGAACTACTAAAAGACTATGAGCTTGTGATTCACTATCATCTGGGAAAAGCAAAATGTTGTTGCTGATGCTTTGAGTCAAAAATCATTGTTTCCATTACGTGCGATGAATGCTCATTTGGTTCTATCCGATGATGGTTCAGTATTAGCTGAATTGAAAGGAAGACTATTGTTTTTACAACAAATTATTGACGCTCAAAAGGTTCATAATGAGATAATCGCAAAATGAGCTCAGTGTGATTTGAATTCTGATGTTGAATTTCAAGATGATAATAATGGTTATTTGAGATTCCGAGATCGAATTTGTGTTTCGAGAAATCCAGAGTTGATTCAGATGATTTTGAACGAAGCTCACAACAGTCATTTATCTGTTCATCTAGGTAGTACAAAAATGTATAATGATCTGAAACAACTTTATTAGTGACCTAGTATGAAGCGTGATGTCTCTAAATTTGTTGCGAAATGCTTGATCTGTTAGCAAGTTAAAGCTGAACATCAAGTGCCATTGGCTTGTTACAACCGATTATGATTCCCAAATGGAAATGAGATAGAGTGACGATGGATTTTGTATCAGGTTTGCCCCTATCTCCGCTAAAGAAAGATGTTATCTGGGTCGTGGTTGACCTATTGATGAAATCAACTCATTTTATTCCGGTACGATCTAATTACTCGCTTGATAAATTAACTGAGTTATACATTTCCGATATTGTGAGGTTGCATGGTGTGCCATTGTCTATTGTGTCAGATAGAGATTCGAGATTCACTTCGCAAATTTGGAAGAAACTACAAGGGGCATTAGGTATGAAATTGCATTTCAGTACTACTTTTCACCCGTAAACAGATGGTCAATTCGAGCGGATTATTCAGATTCTTGAGGATATGTTGAGATGTTGCATTCTTAAGTTTGAAGGTATGTGGGAACAGTATTTTTCATTAATTGAATACACGTACATTAATAGTTTTCAATCGAGCATTAAAATGGCACCGTACGAAGCCTTATATGGCCGTAAATGTGGAACACCTTTGTATTGGACTGAGCTTAGTGAGAATAAGATACACGGGGTCGATTTGATAAAAGAGACTGAACAGAAAGTAAAAGTGATCCGAGATATTCTAAAAGCAGCTTTTGATCGTCAGAAATCATATGCAGATTTGAAATGAAAAGACATGGAATTTGAAATTGGTGATAAAGTGTTTTTGAATTTGGCAAAAAGGCAAATTAAGTCCGAGGATAATCGGGCTGTATGAGATTATCGAGCGTATCGGACCGATTGCATATAGATTGTTGTTGCCACCAGAGCTAGAAAAAATTCACAATGTATTTCATGTATCGATGCTTCGACGATATATATCTGATCCATCACATGTGGTTTCTCCGTTTGAGATTGAGATTCAGTCTGATATGACTTACGAAGAAGAATTGATCCGTATCTTAGCATGTGAGGTTAAAGAACTGTGAAATAAGAAAATTTTGTTAGTAAAAGTATTGTGGCATCAACACAGTGTTAAAGAGGCTATCTGGGAGCCTGAAGATGCTATGAGACAACAATATTCGAATCTGTTCAACAGTAGGATTTTCGGGGAAAAAATCCTTAATGGAGAAGAGTTGTAATAGTCCGGTTTAGACCCTAGTCAAAATAGTAGTTTTGGGACCACAAATCTGAGTCAAAAAATATTTTAATAATTTTTCGTGCTTATTATATGTGAATTGACATGTGAGAAAATCCCGTATAAAAATTTGATCGTTTGTGTGCTTAATTTGATAAAAGGACTTAATCGTAGAAAATGCAAAAGTGGCCTTCTATTTGATTAAGTGCCTAATTGATTTGTCTTGTTAAATGTGAGGTCTTTAAGATGCAATTAGACCATTAAATTAATGCATTGACTTTTATGGACAACCACTATTAAGTTTTTATATGCTTTCATTAAGGGAAAAATTGGAAATTATTTTATAAAGGTTAATTAAATTAAAATAAAGCTAAAATTAGCTTATTTATCATCATCTTTGCCGAATTCATCAAAGAAATAAGAAGAAAAAGATTGAGTTAGGGTTCGGCTAGGAAATTTGAAGATTAAGGTATGTGTTTTGATCGGTTTTTTATAATTTCTATCTTTTTGTGATCGTTGCTCTGTATACTATCAAGCTCGTGTCTTAATTTTTGATTTATTTGATGATTTTGAGTGATGCCATTGATGAAACTATGAGCTTTATGAAGTTTGATGTTAGTAAATTAAAGATGTGTGTTAGATTACTAAGTTTTGTCTTTGAATTTTTGATGAATTTGAGTAATTTGGGCAAAATTGTGAAAATTATAAATTGACAGACTAAAATGTGAAATAAAAGAAATATGTGGACTTGTATGAACACTATGAGAATTCGGCTAGGCATGTGTGCAAAGAAATTGTGTGTATTTTGTGATTTTGTAAATTAAGGACTAAAGTGCAAAAATGTGAAAATGTGAGGGCTAATTGGTAAAATTTCCTAAATGTTTGTTTGTGGATTGATTTGAATGATTTGGTGAATAAAAGAGTTAATTTGAATTTATCTAGATCAAAAATTAAAGAAAACTGAATTAGATCGGGAAAAGTCGAAAGTCGTAGAGTAGCCAATTCTATCTATTTGAATTCGTACGAGGTAAGTCTATATACAAATAAATGTATTTGAAATGGTTTATTTATGCTTATATGTTATTGAACAATGATGATTGGCTTTATGCTTTGAATATGAGATATCTGAGAAAGTACTGACAAAGTTATGACGTCTAAAAAACCCCATACGAACCTTAGGAATAGTTAGGATACATATGTCATGACTTAGGATCCGATATGTGTTATTGTGTAAGACTACATCTGGGATGTTGGCATTGACTTATGATTTACGTGTAAGGCCATGTCTGGGACGTTGGCATCATATTTGATTTCATGTAGGACCCTGTCTGGGACAATGGCATCGATATTTGATTACGTGTAAGACCACGTCTAGGACGTTGGCATTAAACAAGCTTTTTGAGCTATCCGTGTATCCTTATGATTCTGACGGTTCAATGGGCATTCCAAGAAATGAATGATTATATGTGATGTGTATCCAATTCAGGTACCTTTGAAATGTATACTATGTTTGAGAATAAAAGGTAAGTATATGTACAAGTGATAATATATGTTATAAGTATGAGAAAATATGCTATATGTGTAAATGAATTGGGAATATGTTAACTGTAAATGAACTATGTGATTTGAGATAGTATTTGGCCATGGAGTATATGTAATTTGATGATGCTTTCATGTTTTGAATGTTAAGTTTATTTGTATATGGCTTACTAAGCTTTTGAAAGCTTACTTTGTGTGTTTTTCAATTGTCACCACAGTTGTGAAATGTGATAGCTAAATTGTAAAGTGGTCTATTAATGCATGTTGTCAAAAAGGTGGACTTGCATGTCAAATTAGCCATTTTTTTGTAGTGGCCGGCCATGATATTGATTAATATATATTATATGTGTTTTATATTAGCATTTTAATATACAAAATAAATAAGAAAATAAGATAAAGAGTTAGTGGGAGAAAAAACCAAAGTGAATCCATTTGTACTCCTCCATTGCCATAGCTTGAAGCGAGGAAGAAGGAAATTTTTGCTTAAATTTTCAGCTTAGGTGATGGCTATAATGAGGTAAGTACTAAGAAATTCTTGAAAAAAAAATTATGCATAGTTTGGATGATTGGTTTGAATGCTACCTATTCCATGTTTTAAATTTGGGTTATTTGGGGGTTTGAAATTCGGTCAAGAAGCTAGAACTCTTAGTATATATATCTATATATTTTTCTTTATTAAAATGGATAGTAATGTGGAGAATGATGAATTGTTAAATTGCTTTTAACTTGAAGGTAGAGGTTAGAATGTGTTTTAGGGAGATGCCGAATGTGGTTATTGTAGGTATCTTAAGAAATAATATTGTGGCTTGAGTTGCTAACTATCGGTTAAGGACTATGAGGATTAACAATTTCGAGATGATGTATAGGTGTTAATTACCATGTATTTAGATGATTTGAAGATTAAGTAGTGACTTAAATTCTTAGTGGCAAATGGCTATTATGGTGAAATGCAAATGTCAATATTTAGTTGCTAGTGTTTATATGTGTGTTAGCCGAATTTGAACATGAATAATGATTTGAGCACAATGTGTTGTATTGATATTATGCTTAAGTGAAATTATAGATATATATAATGAAATTGATTGGTGATACACCTGTTTAATTAATATGTATGCAAAGGATGTATGAAAGAGTGAATTAGTAATAATCTGTTTGGGACAGCAGCAGTAAAGTGATTTTGGAAAATCACCATAAATTGTGGGAGTTGAGTTAGAAGCTGAATAAATTATGTAATTAAATCTTGATGAGCCTAGTTTCTTATAAAAGAAACCGTAAGAGCAAAAGAATTACCGATAATGAGATATTTGAAGTAATGTGGGACAGAGTCAAAATGACTTCTGGATCCCCTGTTGTGTATTTATAAAATCACTATAAAACGAATAAAAATAGTCAAATGATGAAATTTATATGCTTAGACTTCTTAATGAGTCTAGTTTCAAATGAAATAAACAAGAACATGTTTTGAATTCTGTACAATGAGAAATTTATTTCGTAGTGAAGAGTGGTCAGATCAGTCAAACAGTGAAACAAGGGAAACTTTAGGAAAAATATGGTATTGATTGGATAAACTAAAAATTATGAAAATTTTATGGATAAACTATAAATGAGTCTATTGTCAAGGAAAATTTACGGATATTTATTTGGAGTTTCGTAGCTCTAGTTATAAATAATTTAGTGACCGTTGCTCAGGAAGTCAGCTTATATTGAAATTGTGATTATATTGTAAACATTGATAAAAATTTGGTAATGAATTGCTTGTTGATTTCTTATAAGCTTACTATAATCTGTATGTGTGAAAGTCGAATATATATGTATTATATTCTAAAAATAATATTTGAATAGTCGATTAATGATTAGTTTAAAATTTGTTGAATTAAAGCTCAAGAGCATAGGGGGCAATTTCGAATAAGGGAAAAGAGAAAGTAACCGAGTAGCCATTTCGTAACCGTTCAAATATATCCGAGGTAAGTTTTAAGTAGTTTCCTTTAGTATATAATTGACGATGCCACTATAAGAGTATAGTAGGTAAATTGTGATCTTAGGCATGCACTTGAATTAAGATGTATAATAGATAATGCATGTATATGACTTATAGTTTGATGGCCACTTTGAATTTAAGACTAAATGATGAAGAGAATGAGTGATATGAGATATAATCATTGAGCTGAAATGTGAATGATGATGTGCGTATTGAGTTTATATTCGAATGTAATATACGACTATTAAGTGATAAGGTGACTGACATGTGTTATGATCAAATGTGTTTGAGATAGAAAAATATCCGGACATGAGATTCGCAGGCTATATGCTAGAAATATATCTGGACTTGAGGTCCGCAGCCTACATGATGGAAAAATATCCGGGTTAAAGACCCGCAGGCTTACGTTAGTAATGTATTCCGAGCTCTAAGATTTGACAGAACCGATGCCAGTAAGTTAAATAAGATTTCGACTTCGAATATCAGTGGTAAACATCGTTGCGTAAGTATTTTATGTTTTACATGTTTTGGTTCGTGTTATGTGCTTATATTTGAATTGATTTTTAAGTGATTTACTAGCATCAAGGCACGATATATATATGTGTGTGAATGAATTCGGTATTTGAGGATAAGACAATAATATAATTGGTTAATGTAAGTCACCATATGAAAGAATGTGATTAAAGGTATTAATATAATCTATGTAAATAGTGAAATATGTATAAGAAGTCTTGTGTATAAATACATACATATTCGGCCAAAGGGTTTTGTAACTAATGTACTAGTGTATATTTGGTCAAGTGAATTACAATTAGAATACAAGTTTTGTGATACTCAATGTTCAATTTTTATGACAAGCCTAAATAGTATGAATTGCTTAAAACTTACTAAGCCTCGAAAGCATACTCTGTTTCTTGTCTCTCTGTTTTCTAGATCGTTGATTTTTGGCCACCGACTCAGGGATCGTCAGCAGTTCATCGTAGTATCGAATTTGTTGGTACAGTTATTTTGGTCTCGATATGGAATGTATAGGTTGGACTGTTGACAAAAATTATATTTTGTAATTTGTAAATATCTTGGCCGTATGAAAATGGCACTTATGAGTTATAAATCTGTATGTATTCAGTTCGATTTATGCTTGGGTTGGTAGATTATGTGATTGAAATTAAATGTTTAGCTTGGTAATACCTCATTGCCTATACCGACGATCGGACACGGGGTAGGGGTGTTACATTTTATTGGTATCAGAGCTACGATTTAGTCGATTCTAGGACTAACGTAGAGTGTTTGAGTCTAGCTATACATGCCATATAGTATTTATACGATAGTATGATGAATTCTAACAGTTGAAACTGTGTTTTCGTAAAGTAATGGATCCCGATCCCAATCGAGCGGTAGCCGATGATGTTGAGAGTGTAGCGCCTGCTCCCGCGCATGGGACAACGCCGATGGACTCTCAACCTATTGCAAGCAATCAGAACGACGAGGCTAGATAGGCTTTTTATAGTGTGATGAATGATTGATTCAACCAATACATTCGAACTAATACGGCTGTCCCACAACCCCCACTCCCGAATAATACGCCCCCTGCACCTACGATACCTTCGGTAACTGATCAGACGAGGTTAAATAAGTCTCCAATAGACAGAATCCGAAAGCACGGGGCTACTGAATTTAAGGCTACAGATAGCGATGATGCTGAGCAAGCTAAATTTTGGTTGGACAATACTATCCGTGTATTCAATGAACTATCTTGCACACCTGATGAATGCCTAAAATGTGCCATATCTCTGCTACGTGATTCTGCCTATTATTAGTGGAATACATTAGTTTCTGTTGTGCCCAAAGAATAGGTGACGTGGGAATTCTTCCAGATTGAATTCCGAAAAAAGTATATCAGTTAGAGGTTCATCGATCAGAAACGAAAAGAATTTCTTGGGCTTAAACAGGGTTCCATGTCAGTTACTGATTATGAATGGAAGTTTGTCAGAATTAGTAGATATGCTCGGGAATGTGTATCGTCTGAGGCTATTATGTGTAAACGTTTTGAAGATGGGCTGAATGAAGATATAAAAATGTTTGTTGGCATTCTTGAAATACGAGAGTTCGTAGTACTTGTCGAGCGAGCTTGCAAAGCCGAAGAGCTCAATAAAGAGAAAAGAAAAGCTGAAATGGGAACAAGAGAGTTCCGTAAGAGATCTTTGGAAAAGCCCTTCCAGCAGTCACCGAAGAAATTTAGAGATGATACGGGCCGATCTAAAGACACTTCGGGCTTTTCTAGACAAGACCTTAATCGACCCCCAGTGAGTACGCGAGCCACTTCAGTTGCCAGTGTTGGAAATGAACGTTGGGACAGAACCGAGTGCAAGTATTATGGTAAATGGCATTCGGGGAGTTGTAGATTTCATGACCGCTCCTGTTATAAATGCGGGTCAGCCGACCACTTTATCAAAGATTGCCTGAGATTATCCGAACAAAATGTGAATCAGAGTGGGAAACCGAGTAATACTACAGTACGAGGTAGACCACCTAGGAATACAGGGAATGCTAGCGACGGTCAGAGAGGGTCTAGAGATGTTACAACCAGATCCGAGGCTCGTGCTCCTGCTAGAGCTTATGCTATACGCGCACGCGAGGATGCTTCTTCACCTGATGTTATTACCGGTACTTTCACTCTCTTTGATACTGATGTGATTGCATTGATTGACCCTGGTTCTACTCATTCATATGTATCTGAGACTTTAGCATCTAGTAAGACTTTACCTGTTGAGTCTACTGAGTTCGTAATTCGAGTGTCGAATCCCTTGGGTCGATATGTGCTTGTCGGCAAGGTATGTAGAAATGCCCCCTAGTAATCTGAGGTTCCTATTTTTCGGCCGACTTGATGCTTTTACCGTTTGATGAATTTGATGTTATTCTCGGTATGGATTGGTTGACCGTACATGATGCAGTTGTGAATTGCAAAAGGAAGACCATTGATTTGAGATGTTTTAATAATGAGATAATCCGAGTTGAGTCTACTGACTCGAACGGATTGCCAGCAATAATATCCTCGATGTTGGCTCAGAAATATGTAAGAAAGGGGTCTGAAGCATATCTTGCATACGTACTTGATGGCAAAGAATCATAAAAGAAACCCGAATTAGTGCCAGTGGTTTGTGAGTATTCAAATGTTTTTCCTGAAGAGTTACCGGGATTACCACCCGTTCGAGAGGTAGAATTCGGCATCGAACTTGTACTTGGGACTACACCAATTTCGGTAGCTCCGTACCGTATGGCACCAACGGAATTGAAAGAATTGAAAACTTAGTTGCAAGAGTTGACGGATAGAGGTTTCGCTCGACCGAGTTTCTCACCTTGGGGTGCACCAGTATTGTTTGTGAAAAAGAAAGATGGAACCATGAGATTGTGCATCGACTATCGTCAGTTGAATAAAGTGACAATAAAGAATAAATATCTGTTACCGTGTATTGATGATTTGTTTGATCAACTGAAGGGAGCCTCAATGTTTTCAAAGATAGATTTGAGATCGGGTTATTATCAGTTGTGAGTTCGAGACTCAAATATACCTAAAACTGCTTTCAGAACGAGATACGGTCACTACGAGTTCTTAGTGATGCCGCTTGGGCTCACTAATGCTCTTGCGGTATTTATGGACTTGATGAATCAAATCTTTAGACAGTGTTTGGATCGGTTTGTAGTTGTGTTTATCGACGACATTTTGGTCTATTCGCAAGATGAAACCGAACATGCCGAGCATTTGAGATTAGTGTTGCAGATTTTACGGGATAAACAGTTATATGCTAAGTTCAGTAAATGTGAGTTCTGGTTGAGAGAAGTCAGCTTTTTGGGGCATGTGGTATTCGCATCGGGTATTCGTGTTGATCTGAATAAAATATCAACCATACTTGATTGGAAGCCTCCGCGAAATATTACTGAAGTTCGGAGCTTTTTGGGACTTGCCGGTTACTACAGACGATTTGTAAAGGGTTTCTCGATGATAGCCACACCAATGACGAAACTACTTCAGAAAGATGTTAAGTTTGAATGGTTAGAAAAATGTCAGAAAAGTTTCGATCAATTGAAAACTTGTTTGACTGAAGCTCCAGTGCTAGTGCAGCCCGAATCTGGTAAAGAGTTTGTCATTTACAGTGATGCATCCTTACTTGGGCTGGGTTGTGTGTTGATGCAAGAAGGTCGAGTGGTAGCTTTCGCATCGAGGCAATTGAAGCCGCATGAGAAAAACTATTTGACTCATGATCTCGAATTAGCTGCCATCATTTTCGCTTTGAAAATATGGCGACATTACTTGTTTGGAGAGAAGTGCCATGTATATTAGGATCACAAAAGCCTCAAATATTTGATGACACAAAGAGATTTGAATCTGCAACAAAGACGTTGGCTTGAGTTGTTAAAAGATTATGAGCTTGTCATTGACTATCACCCGGGAAAGGCCAATGTGGTTGCCAATGCTTTAAGTCGTAAATCACTGTTTGTTTTGCGAGCAATGAATGTTCACCTATCCGTTTCACCCGATAATGTGTTAGTAGCAGAATTTAAGGCCAAACCATTATTGATTCATCAAATACGTGAATCCCAGAAAGTTGACGATGAATTGGTTGCTAAACGAGTTGAATGTGTTTCAAATGTGGAATCAGAGTTTCAAATTGATGACGACGATTGTTTGAGGTTCAGAAGTCGACTATGTGTTCCAAGAAATTCAGAACTTATTTCTTTGATTTTAAGCGAGGCTCATAGTAGCCGCATGTCAATCCACCCGGGTAGTACGAAACTGTACAACGATCTGAAACGTCAATTTTGGTGGCCTGGTATGAAACGAGACATTTTTTACTTTGTTTCGAAGTGTTTGATATGTCAACAAGTGAAAGCGGAACATCAAGTGCCTTCAGGGTTACTTCAGCCAATCATGATACCCGAATGGAAATGGGATCGAGTCACGATGGATTTTGTATCTGGGTTGCCATTGTCGTCAAGCAAGAAAGATGTGATCTGGGTTGTTGTTGATAGACTGACAAAGTCGGCTCATTTTATTCCTATACGTACGGATTATTCCCTTGACAAGCTAGCTGAAATGTATGTTTCTCATATTGTAAGGTTACATGGAGTACCTATTTCTATTGTGTCGGATAGAGATCCGAGATTCACATCGCGATTTTGGAAGAAATTGCAAGAAGCATTGGGTACCAAGTTGCATTTTAGCACCACTTTTCATCCTCAGACTGATGGTCAATCCGAGTGGATAATTCAGATACTGGAGGATATGTTGAGATGTTGCATCCTTGAGTTTAGCGGTTTATGGGAACGATATTTACCTTTGATTGAATTCGCTTACAACAATAGTTTTCAATCAAGCATTAAGATGGCACCTTACGGGGCTTTGTATGGTCGTAAATGTCGTACACCGTTGTTTTGGACCGAGCTTAGTGAAAGTAAAATCTTCAGGGACGATTTGATTAAAGATGCTGAGCAGAAAGTAAAAGTAATCAATGAAAGTCTGAAAGCAGCTTCAGATCGTCAGAAGTCGTACGCGGATTTGAAACGAAAATACATTGAATATCAGGTCGGAGACAAAGTGTTTCTTAAAGTTTCACCTTGGAAAAAAGTGCTCAGATTTGGCCGTAAAGGCAAATTGAGTCCGAGGTTCATCGGGCCGTATGAGATATCTGAACGAATTGGGCCAGTCGCATACAGATTGATTTTACCCCCTGAACTTAAAAAGATTCACAACGTTTTTCATGTCTCGATGCTTCGACATTATAGATCCGATCCATCGCACATAATTAATCCATCAGAGGTTGAAATTCAATCTGATTTGAGTTATGAAGAAGAACCGATTCGTATCCTAGCTCGCGAGGTGAAAGAGTTACGAAACAAAAAGGTTTCGTTAGTAAAGGTGTTATGGCTCAAACACGGGATCGAAGAAGCTACTTGGGAAACCAGAACTCTATGAAAGAACGATACCCAAATCTATTCACTGGTAAGATTTTCGGGGACGAAAATTCCTTACGTGAGGGAGAGTTGTGAGAGCCCTAATTTGACCCTAGTCGGAAAGTGGTTTCGGGACCATAAAACCGAGTCATAAAAATAATTAACCGTTATATTTTATGCTTATTGTATGTGAACATGCATGTGTGAAAGATACATACCTTAATTTTGTTATTTAAATGTGAAATTTATTAAATAGGACTTATGTCAGACAATTGTGAAATGTGATAGCTAAATTGTAAAGTGGTCTATTAATGCATGTTGTCATAAACGTGGACTTGCATGTCAAATTAGCCATTTTTTTTAGTGGCCGGCCATGATATTGATTAATATATATTATATGTGTTTTATATTAGAATTTTAATATACAAAATAAATAATAAAATAAGATAAAGAGTTAGTGGGAGGAAAAATCAAAGTGAATCCTTTTTTACTCCTCCATTGCTGTAGGTTGAAGTGAGGGAAATTTTTGCTTAAATTTTCACCTTAGGTGATGGCTATAATGAGGTAAGTACTAAGAAATTCTTGAAAAAAAAATTTATGCATAGTTTGGATGATTGGTTTGAATGCTACCTATTCCATGTTTTAAATTTGGGTTATTTGGGGGTTTGAAATTCGGTCAAGAAGCTAGAACTCTTAGTATATATATATATTTTTTTTTCTTTATTAAATTGGATAGTAATGTGGAGAATGATGAATTGTTAAATTGCTTTTAACTTGAAGGTAGAGGTTAGAATGTGTTTTGGGAGATGCCGAATGTGGTTATTGTAGGTATCTTAAGAAATAATATTGTTGCTTGAGTTGCTAACAATCGGTTAAGGACTATGAGGATTAACAATTTTGGTATGATGTATAGGTGTTAATTTCCATGTATTTAGATGATTTGAAGATTAAGTAGTGACTTAAATTCTTAGTGGCAAATGGCTATTATGGTGAAATGCAAATGTTAATCTTTAGTTGCTAGTGTTTATATGTGTGTTAGCCGAATTTGAACTTGAATAATGATTTGAGCACAATGTGTTGTATTGATATTATGCTTAAGTGAAATTATAGATATATATAATGAAATTGATTGGTGATACACCTGTTTAACTAATATGTATGCAAAGGATATATGAAAGAGTGAATTAGTAATAATCTGTTTGGGACAGCAGCAGTAAAGTGATTTTGGAAAATCACCATAAATTGTGGGAGTTGAGTTAGAAGCTGAATAAATTATGTAATTAAATCTTGATGAGCCTAGTTTCTTATAAAAGAAACTATAAGAGCAAAATAATTGCCGATAATGAGATATTTGAAGTAATGTGGGACAGAGTTAAAATGACTTCTGGATCCCCTGTTGTGTATTTATAAAATCACTATAAAACGTATAAAAATAGTCAAATGATGAAATTTATGCTTAGACTCCTTAATGAGTCTAGTTTCAAATGAAATAAACAAGAACATGTTTTGAATTCTGTACAATGAGAAATTTATTTCGTAGTGAAGAGTGTCAGATTAGTCAAACAGTGAAACAAGGGAAACTTTAGGAAAAATCTGGTATCGATTGGATAAACTAAAAATTATGAAACTTTTATGGATAAAATATAAATGAGTCTATTTTCAAGGAAAATTACGGAAATTGATTTGGAGTTTCGTATCTCTAGTTATAAATAATGTAGTGACTGTTGCTCGGGAAGTCAGCTTATATTGAAATTGTGATTATATTGTAAACATTGATAAAAATTTGCTAATGAATTGCTTATTGATTTCTTATAAGCTTACTATAATCTGTATGTGTGAAAGTTGAATATATATGTATTATACTCTGAAAATAATATTTGAGTAGTCGATTAATGATTAGTTTAAAATTTGTTGAATTAAAGCTCAAGAGCATAGGAGGCAATTTCGAATAAGGGAAAAGAGAAAGTAACCGAGTAGCCATTTCACAACCGTTCAAATATATCCGAGGTAAGTTTTAAGTAGTTTCCTTTAGTATATAATTGACGATGCCACTATAAGAGTATAGTAGGTAAATTGTGGTCTTAGGCTTGCACTTGAATTAAGATGTATAATAGATAATGCATGTATATGACTTATAGTTTGATGGCCACTTTGAATTTAAGATTAAATGATGAAGAGAATGAGTGATATGAGATATAATCATTGAGCTGAAATGTGAATGATGATGTGCGTATTGAGTTTATATTCGAATTTAATATACGACTATTAAGTGATAAGGTGACTGACATGTGTTATGATCAAATGTGTTTGAGATAGAAAAATATTCGGACATGAGATCCGCAGGCTATATGCTAGAAATATATCTGGACTTGAGGTCCGCAGGCTACATGCTGGAAAAATATCCAGGTTAAAGACCCGCAGGCTTACGCTAGTAATGTATTCCGAGCTCTAAGATTTGACAGAACAGATGCCAGTAAGTTAAATAAGATTTCGACTTCGAATATCAGTGGTAAACATCGTTGCGTAAGTATTTTATGTTTTACATGTTTTGGTTCGTGTTATGTGCTTATATTTGAATTGATTTTTAAGTGATTTACTAGCATCAAGGCACGATATATATATGTGTGTGAATGAATTCGGTATTTGAGGATAAGACAATAATATAATTGGTTAATGTAAGTCACCATATGAAAGAATGTGATTAAAGGTATTAGTATAATCTATGTAAATAGTGAAATATGTATAAGAAGTCTTGTGTATAAATACATACATATTCGGCCAAAGGGTTTTGTAACTAATGTACTAGTGTATATTTGGTCAAGTGAATTACAATTAGAATACAAGTTTTGTGATACTCAATGTTCAATTTTTATGACAAGCCTAAATAGTATGAATTGCTTAAAACTTACTAAGCCTCGAAAGCTTACTCTGTTTCTTGTCTCTCTGTTTTCTAGATCGTTGATTTTTGGCCACCGACTCAGGGATCGTCAGCAGTTCATCGTAGTATCGAATTTGTTGGTACAGTTATTTTGGTCTCGATATGGAATGTATAGGTTGGACTGTTGACAAAAATTATATTTTGTAATTTGTAAATATCTTGGCCGTATGAAAATGGCACTTATGAGTTATAAATCTATATGTATTTAGTTCGATTTATGCTTGGGTTGGTAGATTATGTGATTGAAATTAAATGTTTAGCTTGGTAATACCTCATTGCCTATACCGACGATCGGACACGGGGTAGGGGTGTTACACGGACGTGTCTTGTGGTCGTGTGGACAAGTCAGTATGTATGTCCTGTTTTGACACGGCCTAAACATACGAGCGTGTCTAAAGCCGTTTGAGGCACATGGGCTGTTCACACTAGCGTGTGACTTGTACAACTTTGAAAAATATTTAAGTTGTGAAAAATTTTGTATGAGCTCGATTTAGTCTCGACCCCTTTCTAAAGCATGTTTAAGGTCTCGTTGACCTATGTAAGGGACTCTGTAATTATGTATGATTTTGTGTGAATGATGTTTGTGAATTAGTTGTGAAATGTTTCGATTTGTCTGGTAACGCCTTTAACCTTAGTCCGACGATAGATACGAGTTAAGGGTGTTACAGTAAGACCATGTCTGGGACATGGCATCGGCCTCGACATGTGAGCCAGCGTAAGACCATTTTTGGAACATAGCATCGGTAATTCACCTTTTTGTGTAAAGCTTGTCAAATATCCTTTAGTATTCCAAATGGTTTCACGGGTTATTTTAAAGCTTGTGATAATGATATGGAATGATATAATCATGTTGTGAGTGGTACAGGTTCTTATTTGAAATTCATGAGATATGAGTCTAGTTACGTTGCATTGATGGTAAGAACGACATGAGTAAGTAGCTATGAAATGATTTTGGGATAATATTGAAATCTTTGATTTATACTTGTGATATATAAGCATGTAGTGATATTTACCCATGTTCACTCAAGAATGTTGTATTGATTTATAATATGCATGGTTGATGTTGTTACTTATTTATATGCAACTTACTAAGCTTTATGCTTACTCCCTCTCCTTTCCATTTTCTTATAGTGTCGCCAAGCTAGTCTTAGGGATCAAGGGATGTCGAAGGCATCGATCACACTATCACTTGAAGCTTTTGGTATAGTTAGTTTAAATGTTTTGATTGTGGCATGTATAGGGACCTGAATCTTTTGTTTAGAGTCTTGTTAGTTAGCCACAAGTGTTGGCTCATATGATGGATGTGATATTCATTTTGTATATGCCATTAATGTTGGCTAATATTGATTATTATTAAATGCATTTGATGCA
Source organism: Gossypium hirsutum (assembly GCF_007990345.1). NCBI lineage: Eukaryota > Viridiplantae > Streptophyta > Magnoliopsida > Malvales > Malvaceae > Gossypium > Gossypium hirsutum. Next base: position 32,038,130 of record NC_053426.1, on the reverse strand, counting down.
AATTTCTCATGGTTGTGGTTGATTTTTTTATATGTGTTATGCTTGGATTGATTTTGGTTAATATTGTGTAGGTTGGTGCAAGTAAAGGTGGCAAAGAGGCTTGGTAAATAGTCTTATTTTTGTCCACATGGGTAGACACACTGGAGTGTGTCTAGGCCATGTGTGACACACGGTCTGCCCCACAGGCGTGTAGTCTAGTCGTGTGTCCCCTGCACCTCAATTTTACAAGGCAGTATACATGGTAGTAAACACACGGGCAGAGACACGGCCGTGTGTCTCAGCCGTGTGGAGGACACGGCCTAACACACGGGTGTGTGCCTTGGCCGTGCACCCTTAACTGTTTGATGATGTCAGAAACAAAATGTCAAGATTTTTGTACACGAGCGTGTCATGGCCGTGTGAGGGACACGGGCATGTGCCAGGCCGTGTGAAAACCCTTGTAGGTTCGAATCAAAAAATAAACCCACACGGGTTAGGGACACGGGGGTGTCCATATATGCCCAGGCACTGTGAGCTACATAGGCCTTCAGCATGATCATGTTAAGACAACACATGGGCGTGTTAATTTTTTTACATGGGCGTGTGCCCTGTTTACCTTGAAATTTTTCAAAGTTTTCCAAAGTACTCAGTTAAGTCTCGAATCTTTTTTGAAACATGTTTTGGGCCTCGTGGGCTCGTATTTGGGACTTTATGTTTTGTTTTCAAAAATTTTTAATTTGGACGAAAATTTATGGCATGGAAATATTTGTAAGCATGTGTTTAAGTACGGTAACATCTCGTATCCTGTTCTAGCATTGAACTTGGGTAAAGGGTGTTACAATTAATCAATAATCTTTGTATAATAAATTTACCACATTCTAAAATCATTGTCAATAAGTAATATTAAGTATGAACCATCATGTCTATATAAATACCTATAAATAACTTGTATTCTAATTAATTTGATGAAAATTAATTGTCCCATACCATGATTTTTAATAAAACGATAATCGTAATAACAATAATAATTCATTGGCAAGAACAAGCCGAGACCCTCCATATATCATGTCCATGTTGCAGTCCATTGGGTTATCTAAAAAGATGGAAAATAAAGGGAGTGAGCTTTGGAAGCTCAGTGAGTCCCTCTATAATAAACCAATTCATTATTCGATCCCAAACATTACAATTAGCCATCAATTTCACATATCAGTCAATTCAATGTGATAATTCAAGTTTGCTACTTTAAGCAAGCGAACATCAATATTCAATCATAATTAATGAGAAAATTTTGGTTTTCAAACCATTATACCTTTCGTAATAACCATATGCACATTTAACAATTCAAACTTTTCAATATGTACTTTTCATGAGTATGCTCAATGTGTCATGTGATGATCATTTAACAATCAATAATCCTACCCTCGACCACTAGCACACCAAATAAGAAGTTCCCCAGAACCCTGCCTCCAAACACACCAATTAAGTCCTCCTGAGCTACTCGACAACGATGACCGGCCACCCTAGGTTGCTCGACAGCGATGACCCGCCACCCCGGGTTGCCCGGCAACGATGACTTATTATATTACAGTAAAATTGTCAGATCATTCATATGTGGTCAAGCCACTAAGTTGAAGTCAAGTTGTTGGTAACTGTAGAAACACAGCCGCTCCCACTAAAAAGCTATTGGAAAGACTATGAAAGCATAGTGGAAAAGCGTCGCAGTTAGGATTTGTTGTAACTGTGGGTACACAGTAGGACTGTCGTAGTTGGAATCTGCTAAGGTTGTGAGTACATAGTGAACATTCATGTAACTAGGGAGTCACGAACACTTGCAGATAATAGCTACCAGAGGGATCGTGAAACATAGTGAGATTGCAATTGGAATTTGCCATTCTGTGGGTACACATCCAGTCATTCATTTCTGCTATCAATATGAGCTACCATTCTTCCTCCTTTCATATCGTCCCCCCATGCATATATAATGTAATCATTCTTTTAATGTATACATTCTTTCAATCATTAATACTTTCAACATTCTATTTTTTTTGCATAACAACGACATTCATGATTATATCCTGTAACACCCCGAACCCGAGACCGTCACCGGAGTCGAACACGAGGTGTTAACAAACTTTAAAAATTTTCCAGACACTGCCAATCTGCGTAATAGTCACTTTAAAAATCATATCTTGAGTTCAGAAACTCGGAATCCAGTTCCGTAAATTTTCCCTGAAACTAGTATAGTTTATTAGTCAAAGTCTCCCATGTTACAGGGATCGACTACCCTGACCTTTGTGCATTACGACTTGGATATCTCCCTGTACAGGGCTTCAATACTGATGCCGTTTGTTTCTATAGAAACTAGACTCAGAGAGAAATCTATACATATATGGCTTGACTCCTAATTGTCTCTGGTTAATTTACAATGAATTTCCAAAGTTGGAACAGGAAATCTAGAAACCGTTCTGGCCCTGTCTCACAAGAACCTGAATATCTCATAGCATACTGTCCGTATGGTTGTTTCGTTACTTTCCTATGAAAATAGATTCATCAAGGTTCGTTTACATACTTTATTCACTATTTAATTCCCTTCCTACTATTTTTAGTGATTTTCCAAATCTACATCACTGCTGCTGTCAGCATCTGCCTTTAAGGTAGACTTTACCTATTTCATAGTTTCCATGATTCAACTAGCCCTTTTTGCATAAATAGCACAATTTATGATAGTGATTAACCATTCCCATGGCCAATCCTTGTCAAGCATATCCACACCTCTCAATAACCATATCCATACCAAATGATTATAACATTATACTCAAACATATATAAGCCATTTTCGCATGGCTATCCAAAATTATACAAGTCCAAAGGGTCCATGACCCACAACGAACGGGTAGTCCTATACATGCCATTTCGAAGTTCAACCAAAATTGTACCAAAAGGGGGGCTTTGATAGTGTGGGCGACTTTGACTTCAAAATCCCGAGTCCGATAGCTGGAGAACAAAAATCTATAAAATAGAGGATCAAAGAAACGGAGTAAGCAATTTATGCTTAGTAAGTTTTGAGCAAGGAATTCCAGCACAGCAAAAGTATAGCATTCATATAGCTAAACGAATAATTTCATATGCACAAATTTTCGATATCATACTTGCTTCACATTACCAACCCTTATGTACATACACAAAAGATCAACTTAGCCAAAGGCCGGTAGCTCGTTTATCAACTGAGCGAATACTTATTTGTAAGGGCTCAACTAAATTCAAGCACATACGAAACATACCTCAATGTTGGGATGTTTCTAGAGTATTTACTGAAATTTTTACAGCAAGATCATTCATTCCCAAATCACGTACCTTCGGAATTTAACCGGATATAGCTACTCGTTCAAATGCCTTCGGGACATAGCCCGGTTATAGTAACTCGCACAATTGCCTTCGGGACTTAACCCGGATTTAGTAACTCGCACAAATGCCTTCGGGCTTAGCCCGGAATTAGTATCTTGCACAAATGCCTTCGGATCTTAGTCCGGATATGGTCACCTAGCACAAAGCCTTCGGGACTTAGCCCGGACATCATTCAAATAACCATGCACATTTAACAATAAAATCATGGCACATTCGTATTTCGTTTTCGTTAGTAAAACTCAAACACAAGACATTTATCATTCTTGCAATTTCGGCTCAATAGCCACACAAAGAGCATGATTTTGGTTTGCTTAAAACATGATCTAACCAAATCATAATTTAAGCTCTTTTACTCAAGAACTTACCTCGGGTGTTGTCGAACGATTCCGATAGCTATTCGACCACTTTTTCCTTCCCTTTATCGGATTTAGTTCCCCTTTGCTCTTGAGCTTAATTAAACAAATAAATTGATTTAATCATTTGAGCATCGGAAAGAGGAACACAAGGCACTTAGCCCATTTTTATACATTAGACATTAAAGTCGCATATGTACGGAATCATGAATCAAACTCAACATTTTAGCTAATTTTTCCCCCTTGGCCGAATTTTCTAAGCCAAGACAAAAGCATCAATATGCTTGCCTCTAACCGAATACATGCAACACCAATCTCCTTCCTATGGCCGAATATGCATGTCTATGTTGGGGCCGATTTCAACACTTAATACATTCTACAAGTATGGTCACTTGTATTGACTAAACACCCTTTTGTTTCAAGTTCAAAACTTGGCTAATACACACATATATACACTAGTAAAGCATCCTCTCCCTTTCCATCAATTTAACACATGCATTACTCATTAATATACAAAAATTATATTCGGCCTTAGCACACAACTTGCTAGCCGATTCTTCTTCATCTAGCAACCAATGCACATATGTGCTCACTCAAAAATGCTAAAAAGAAGATTCAAGAATCATCAATCCACCATCACATGCATCATTAACAAGCTTCATATTTAGCATGCAATGGCATTAACACAAAATCTACCTAGGCCGAATATCATCCCCATGACATAGCAAAGATTTGAACCATGGGCTAATTAGAACTCAAGCTAGCAACTAAAAACATGCATGAATCTCATGGCACAACCTCAAACATACCTTGATCTAGATACAAGTATGGCCAAACCTCCTCCTAATCCTCTTCCAAACCAAACATGAAGCAAGAACTTCTTCCTCCTTCCTTTGAATTTTCGGCCAAATGAAGATGAAAAAGGATGAACAAAATTTCTCTTTTCTTTTCTTTAACTCACGGCAATGGGGGGGGGAAACAACCACACACTTTTTTTTTGTTTTCATCATATTCCCTTTCATTATTTTATGCCCATGCTCCTTATTTTATTTTTTTCCACCCATGATGCACCAACACAACATGTTTATGACATGTCTTGCCCATCACACTTGGTCTACCATGCTTGTCATGGCCGGCCACTACTAATTAGGGGGGAATTTGACATGCAAGTCCCCCCTTTTTATTTCATGCACTAATAGGTCCTTATGCTTCGACCTATCACATTTCAAAAATGTCGCACATAAGTCCTATTGACTAAATTCACATGCAATCGACTAAATCGAAGCTTGAAATTTTCACATATTCATAATTACATATTCTAGACAATAAATATCACATTCAAACATTTCGGTGACTCGATTTAGCGGTCCCGAAACCACTTCCCGACTAGGGTCAATTTTGGGCTGTCACAACTCTCCCCCACTTAAGAAATTTTCGTCCCCGAAAATCTTACCGGTAAATAGGTTTGGGTATCGTTCTTTCATCGAGCTCTCGGTTTCCCAAATAGCTTCTTCGATCCCGTGTTTGAGCCATAACACCTTAACTAATGGAACCCTTTTGTTTCGCAACTCTTTCACTTCACGAGCTAGGATACGAATCGGTTCTTCTTCATAAATCAAGTCAGATTGAATTTCAACTTCTGAGGGATTAATCACATGTGACGGATCGAATCTATAACGTCGAAGCATCGAAACATGAAAGACATCGTGAATCTTTTCAAGTTCAGGAGGCAAAATCAATCTATACGCAACCGGACCAACTCATTCTGAGATTTCGTACGGCCCAATGAATCTCGGGCTCAACTTGCCCTTACGGCCAAATCTGAGTACCTTTTTCCAAGCCGAAACTTTAAGAAACACTTTATCTCCCACCTGATATTCAATGTCTTTTCGTTTCAAATCCGCATACGATTTTTGACGATCTGTGGCTGCTTTCAGACTTTCACGGATTACCTTTACTTTCTGTTCGGCATCTTTAATCAAATCAACTCCGAAAATTTTACTTTCACCGAGCTCGGTCCAAAACAATGGTGTACGGCATTTACGTCCGTACAAAGCCTCGTAAGGTGCCATCTTAATACTTGATTGAAAACTATTGTTGTAAGCGAATTCAATCGAAGGTAAATACCGTTCCCATGAACTACTAAACTTGAGGATGCAACATCTCAACATATCCTCAAGTATCTGAATTATCCGCTCAGATTGACCATCGGTTTGGGGGTGAAAAGCAGTGCTAAAATGTAGCTTGGTACCCAAAGCTTCTTGCAATTTCCTCCAAAATCGCGAGGTGAATCTCGGATCTCTATCCGACACGATAGAAATAGGTACCCCGTGTAATCTCACAATCTGAGAAACATACAATTCGGCTAGTTTATCCAATGAAAAATCCGTACCCACGGGGATAAAGTGAGCCCACTTAGTCAGTCTATCGACAACAACCCAAATCGCATCTTTCTTACTTGCTGACAATGGCAGTCCGGACACAAAGTCCATTGTGACTCGATCCCATTTCCACTCGGGTATCATGATCGGCTGAAGTAATCCTGAAGGCACTTGATGTTCTGCTTTCACTTGTTGACATATTAAACATCTCGAAACAAAGTCAGAGATGTCTCGTTTCATACCATGCCACCAAAACCGACGTTTCAAATCGTTGTACATTTTCGTACTCCCCAGGTGAATTGACATTCGGCTACAATGGGCTTCGTTCAGAATCATCGAAATGAGTTCCGAATTCCTTGGAACACACAAACGACTTCTGAACCTCAAACAATCATCATCATCAATTTGAAACTCCGATTCCTTGTTCGGAACACACTCAGCCCGTTTTGCAACCAATTCATCATCGACTTTCTGAGCTTCACGAATTTGATGAATCAATAATGGTTTGGCTTTTAATTCAGCTACTAACACATTGTCGGGTAGAACAGACAAGTGTACATTCATCGCTCGCAAAGCAAACAGTGATTTCTGGCTTAAGGCGTCCGCAACCACATTAGCCTTTCCTGGGTGATAATTAATGACAAGCTCATAATCTTTCAACAACTCAAGCCAACGCCTTTGTCGCAGATTTAAGTCTCTTTGAGTCATCAAATATTTGAGACTTTTGTGATCCGGAAATACATGGCACTTTTCACCAAATAAGTAATGTCGCCATATTTTTAAAGCAAATACGATGGCAACTAGTTCAAGATCATGGGTCGGATAATTTTTCTCATGTGGCTTTAATTGTCTCGACGCATAGGCCACCACTCGACCTTCTTGCATCAATACGCAACCCAACCCAAGTAGGGATGCGTCACTATAAATGACAAACTCTTTGCCTGATTCAGGTTGCACTAAAATTGGAGCTTCAGTCAAATAAGTTTTTAGTTGATCAAAACTTTTCTGACATTTCTCCGTCCATTCGAACTTAACATCCTTTTGAAGTAGCTTCGTCATTGGTGTGGCTATCATCGAGAAACCTTTGACAAATCGTCGGTAATAACCGGCGAGCCCCAGGAAGCTCCGAACTTTGGTAATATTTCTTGGAGGCTTCCAGTTAAGTATGGCTGAAATTTTGCTCGGGTCAACTCGAATACCCGATGCGGATACCACATGACCCAAGAAGCTAACCTCTCTTAACCAGAACTCACACTTACTGAACTTAGCATATAACTGCTTATCCCGCAAAATTTGCAACACTAGTCTCAGGTGCTCAGCATGTTCGGTCTCATCTCTTGAATAGACCAAGATGTCATCAATGAACACAACTACGAACCGATCCAAATATGGTCTGAAGATCCGATTCATCAAATCCATAAATACCGCAGGGGCATTAGTGAGCCCAAACGGCATCACTAAGAACTCGTAGTGACCATATCTCGTTCTGAAGGCAGTTTTGGGTATGTCCGAATCTCGAATTCGCAACTGATAATAGCCCGATCTCAAATCTATTTTGAGAACACTGAGGCTCCCTTCAGTTGGTCGAACAAATCATCGATACGCGGTAACGGACATTTGGTCTTTATCGTCACTTTATTCAGTTGACGATAGTCAATGCACAACCTCATGGTTCCGTCCTTCTTTTTCACGAACAATACTGGTGCACCCCAAGGTGAGAAACTTGGTCGAGCAAAACCTCTATCCGTCAATTCTTGCAACTGAGCTTTCAACTCTTTTAACTCGGTTGGTGCCATACGATACGGAGCCATCGAAATCAGCGTAGTCCCAGGTACAAGCTCAATACCAAACTCTATCTCCCGAACAGGTGGTAAACCCGATAATTCTTCAGGAAAAACATCCGGGTATTCACAAACCACCGGCATAGATTCGGGTTTCTTTTCTAATTCTTTGTCATCAAGTACATACGCAAGGTATGCTTCGCACCCTTTTCTTACATATTTCTGGGCCAACATTGAGGATATTACAGCTGGCAACCCATCCAAGTCCGTAGACTCAACTCGGATTACTTCGTTATTTGCGCACCTCAATTCAATCGTCTTGCTTTGCAATTCACAACCGCATCATGCACGGTCAACCAATCCAACCCGAGAATAACGTCAAATTCATTAAACGGCAAAAGCATCAAGTCCGCCAGAAAACAGGAACCTCGAATTACTAGGGGACATTTCTTACACACTTTGTCGACAAGCACGTAACGACCCAAGGGATTTGACACCCGAATTATGAACTCAGTAGACTCAATAGGTAAAGTCTTACTGGATGCTAAGGTTTCACATATGTAAGAATGAGTAGAACCGGGGTCAATCAAAGCAATTACATTAGTATCAAAGAGAGTAAAAGTACCGGTAATAACATCAGGCGAAGAAGCATCCTCGCGGGAACGTATAGCATAAGCTCTAGCAGGCGCACGAGCCTCGGATCTGGTCGTAGCATCTCTAGATCCTCTCTGACCACCACTAGCATTGCCTGTATTTCCAGATGGTCTACCTCGAGCAGTGGTAGCACCCGGTTTCCCACTCTGATTTACATTCTGTTCAGACAACCTTGGGCAATCTTTAATGAAGTGGTCAACTGATCCGCACTTGTAACAGGAGCGGTCAGGGAATCTACAACTCCCCGAATGCCATTTACCGCAATATCGACATTTCGTTCTGTCTCGACGTTCATTCCCAACACTGGCGACCGAAGTGCCTCGTGTACCCACAGGGGGTCGATCACGATCTCGTCTAAAAAGGCCCGAAGTGCCTCTCGACCAGCCCACATCATCTCGAAATTTCTTCGATGCCTGTTGAAGAGACTTTCCTGAAGATCTTTTACGAAACTCTCCAGTTCCCACATCAACTTTTGTATTTCTTTTCTAAGCTCTTCGGCTTTACAAGCTCGCTCAACAAGTACTACGAACTCTCGTATTTCAAGAACGCCAACGAACATTTTTATATCTTCATTCAGCCCATCCTCAAAGTGTTTACACATGATAGCCTCGGACGAAACACATTCCCGAGCGTATTTGCTAAGTCTAACAAATTTTCGCTCGTAATCAGTAACCGACATGGAACCTTGCTTAAGCTCAAGAAATTCCTTCCGTTTTTGATCAACAAATCTCTGACTGATATACTTTTTCCGAAACTCAGTTTGGAAAAACTCCCAAGTTACTTGCTCTCGGGGCACAACAGAAGTCAGAGTACTCCACCAATAGTAGGCAGAATCACGTAGCAAGGAGATAGTACACTTTAACCATTCATCGGGTGTACAAGATAGCTCATCGAGTACCCGGATAGTGTTGTCCAACCAAAATTCAGCTTGCTCGGCATCGTCGCTATCCGTAGCTTTAAATTCAGTAGCCTCATGTTTTCAGATTCTGTCAACTGGGGGCTTATTTGACCTTATTTGGTCAGTTACCGGAGGTATTGTAGGTGCGGGGGTGGTATTTGTCGGGAATGGAGGTTGTGGAACAGCCGTATTAGTTCGAATGTATTGGTTGAACCAATCATTCATCACGCTATAGAAAGCTTGTCTAGCTTCATCATTCGGGTTACTAGCATTAGGTTGAGAGTCCACCGGCGCTGTCCCTTGTGCGGGAGCAGGCGCTACACTCTCAAGATCATCAGCTACCGCTCGGTCGGGATCGGGATCCATTACTATAAATAAACACATTTGCAAATGTCAGAAATCACTACACTATCAAATAATCACATAAAATGGCATGTATAGCTAGACCCAACGCATTACGGTAGTCCTAGAATCGACTAAACCATAGCTCTGATACCAATCAAATGTAACACCCCGAACCCGAGACCGTCACCGGAGTCGAACACGAGGTGTTAACAAACTTTAAAAATTTTCCAGACATTGCCAATCTGCGTAATAGTCGCTTTAAAAATCATATCTTGAGTTCAGAAACTCGGAATCCAGTTCTGTAAATTTTTCCTGAAACTAGACTCATATTTCCATCTACATATTTTTTTCTAGACTTTTTGGTCGGGCCAATTAGTACAGTTTATTAGTCAAAGTCTCCCATGTTACAGGGATCGACTACCCTGACCTTTGCTCATTACGACTTGGATATCTCCCTGTACAGGGCTTCAATACTGATGCCGTTTGTTTCTATAGAAACTAGACTCAGAGAGGAATCTATACATATATGGCTTGACTCCTAATTATCTCTGGTTAATTTATAATAAATTTCCAAAGTCGGAACAGGAAATCCATAAACCGTTCTAGCCCTGTCTCACAAGAACCTGAATATCTCTTAACATACTGTCCGTATGGTTGTTTCGTTACTTTCCTATGAAAATAGATTCATCAAGGTTCGTTTACATACTTTATTCACTATTTAATTCCCTTCGTACTATGTTTAGTGATTTTCCAAATCTACATCACTGCTGCTGTCAGCATCTGCCTTTAAGGTAGACTTTACCTATTTCATAGTTTCCATGATTCAACTAGCCCTTTTTGCATAAATAGCACAATTTATGATAGTGATTAACCATTCCCATGGCCAATCCTTGTCAAACATATCCACACCTCTCAATAACCATATCCATACCAAATGATTATAACATTATACTCAAACATATATAAGCCATTTTTGCATGGCTATCCAAAATTATACAAGTCCAAAGGGTCCATGACCCACAACGAACGGGTAGTCCTATACATGCCATTTCGAAGTTCAACCAAAATTGTACCAAAAGGGGGGCTTTGATAGTGTGGGCGACTTCGACTTCAAAATCCCGAGTCCGATAGCTGGAGAACCAAAATCTATAAAATAGAGGATCAAAGAAACGGAGTAAGCAATTTATGCTTAGTAAGTTTTGAGCAAGGAATTCCAGCACAGCAAAAGTATAGCATTCATATAGCTAAACGAATAATTTCATATGCACAAATTTTCGATATCATACTTGCTTCACATTACCAACCCTTATGTACATACACAAAGATCAACTTAGCCAAAGGCCGGTAGCTCGTTTATCAACTGAGCGAATACTTATTTGTAAGGGCTCAACTAAATTCAAGCACATACGAAACATACCTCAATGTTGGGATGTTTCTAGAGTATTTACTGAAATTTTTACAGCAAGATCATTCATTCCCAAATCACGTACCTTCAAAATTTAACCGGATATAGCTACTCGTTCAAATGCCTTCGGGACATAGCCCGGTTATAGTAACTCGCACAATTGCCTTCGGGACTTAACCCAGATTTAGTAACTCGCACAAATGCCTTCGGGCTTAGCCCGGAATTAGTATCTCGTACAAATGCCTTCGGATCTTAGTCCGGATATGGTCACCTAGCACAAAGCCTTCGGGACTTAGCCCGGACATCATTCAAATAACCATGCACATTTAACAATAAAATCATGGCACATTCGTATTTCGTTTTCGTTAGTAAAACTCAAACACAAGACATTTATCATTCTTGCAATTTCGGCTCAATAGCCACACAAAGAGCATGATTTTGTTTTGCTTAAAACATGATCTAATCAAATCATAATTTAAGCTCTTTTACTCAAGAACTTACCTAGGGTGTTGTCGAACGATTCCGATAGCTATTCGACCACTTTTTCCTTCCCTTTATCGGATTTAGTTCCCCTTTGCTCTTGAGCTTAATTAAACAAATAAATTGATTTAATCATTTGAGCATCGGAAAGAGGAACACAAGGCACTTAGCCCATTTTTATACATTAGACATTAAAGTCACATATGTACGGAATCATGAATCAAACTCAACATTTTAGCTAATTTTTCCCCCTTGGCCGAATTTTCTAAGCCAAGACAAAAGCATCAATATGCTTGCCTCTAACCGAATACATGCAACACCAATCTCCTTCCTATGGCCGAATATGCATGTCTATGTTGGGGCCGATTTCAACACTTAATACATTCTACAAGTATGGTCACTTGTATTGACTAAACACCCTTTTGTTTCAAGTTCAAAACTTGGCTAATACACACATATATACACTAGTAAAGCATCCTCTGCCTTTTCCATCAATTTAACACATTCATTACTCATTAATATACAAAAATTATATTCAGCCTTAGCACACAACTTGCTAGCCGATTCTTCTCCATCTAGCAACCAATGCACATATGTGCTCACTCAAAAATGCTAAAAAGAAGATCAAGAATCATCAATCCACCATCACATGCATCATTAACAAGCTTCATATTTAGCATGCAATGGCATTAACACAAAATCTACCTAGGCCGAATATCATCCCCATGACATAGCAAAGATTTGAACCATGGGCTAATTAAAACTCAAGCTAGCAACTAAAAACATGCATGAATCTCATGGCACAACCTCAAACATACCTTGATCTAGATACAAGTATGGCCAAACCTCCTCCTAATCCTCTTCCAAACCAAACATGAAGCAAGAACTCCTTCCTCCTTCCTTTGAATTTTCGGCCAAATGAAGATGAAAAAGGATGAACAAAATTTTCTCTTTTCTTTTCTTTAACTCACGGCAATGGGGGGGAAACAACCACACACTTTTTTTTTGTTCATCATATTCCCTTTCATTATTTTATGCCCATGCTCCTTATTTTATTTTTTTCCACCCATGATGTACCAACACAACATGTCTATGACATGTCTTGCCCATCACACTTGGTCTACCATGCTTGTCATGGCCGGCCACTACTAATTAGGGGGGAATTTGACATGCAAGTCCCCCCTTTTTATTTCATGCACTAATAGGTCCTTATGCTTCGACCTATCACATTTCAAAAATGTCGCACATAAGTCCTATTGACTAAATTCACATGCAATCGACTAAATCGAAGCTTGAAATTTTCACATATTCGTAATTACATATTCTAGACAATAAATATCACATTCAAACATTTCGGTGACTCGGTTTAGCGGTCCCGAAACCACTTCCCGACTAGGGTCAATTTTGGGCTGTCACATATCCATCAATCAACAATTCAGTCATTTAGGCATACAAGACATTCATTCGACATATATAACTTTGATAAACACAAAATCATTCATGGATCAAGCAATCAATCAAAAATTGTAACATCCCAAATTAGGGCCTAGTCGGAATAGTGGTTTTGAGACCACAAATCTGATATTGTAATAATTATTTTATGATTATTATAATTTCTATGATATGTCTCTATGTTTGTGTGAAAATTTCATGAGGAAATTTTATGTGAAAAGTGCTTAATTAGACTTTAAGGACTAAATCGAATAATTTGTAAAACTTGTGTTCTAGAAACAATTTGCATGAAATTGAATTAGATTATTAATTAGGGGTCCTCAAAGAGTAATTTGACCAAGTTCTAAAAATTTGGACAAAATGGCCTTGGATGGGTAAAAATTGAAACAATACTAAAAAAGGCATTTTGGTCATTTAAGGGTAATATGAACTAAAAGACAAAAAAAAGCCAAATTAGCGTCCATCTTCCTCCCATGGCCATTTGAATCAAGAGGGGAGCCATGGCTAGGGTTTCCAAGCTTCTAAGCTCAATAGTAAGTGATCTCGAGCCCCGTTTTTAACGTTCTTGCATTTTTAAAGTCCCGGTAACATGATCTATTCATTTCTACCATTATTTTGAGCTAAGGTTTATGTTTCAAAATTTACCCATGCATGACATGCTAGTATTTTGATGTTTAATGGTAGAATATGAAAGATTGGTATGTGTTTAACACTTTTTACTAAGTGATTTTTCATGAAAAAGCCTAAAAAGGACTAAATTGAAAAAAGTGTAAACTACGTAACTAAAAATCTATTTTAATAAGAAATGTGGGCTGGCATAAGCTTGAATATGGTTTGGTTAGGCTTGGGTAATTAATAAATTGAATTCATTCCATTTTACGAGCCTTGGGACTAAATTGTAAATAGTGAAAGTTTAGGGGCAAAATTGTAAATTTTCCAAAATTTGATTTTTGGGTCAATTTGAATAATGTGTGTCATAAATAGGCTATATATTGGAAATGATAGATCAAGGAAATTGAGATTCGGGCTTAAATCGGGAAAATACAAGGTTATGGATTAAAATGGTAAATTTGTCATTTCCGTATTTGAGGTAAGTTCGTGTGTTAATAATAGTGGAATGTTATTTAAGAATTAAATTATTTGTTAATAAGGGATAAATTGTATGATTAAGTATATTGAAAAGGTGATGGAATGAATTTATAATGTGAGAAAATGCTATGAAGAAATGGTACATGAAACTTGTGATAATAATGGTACATGACTAGTAATGCTGAAATGTTTGATAGATCATGTAATGATGTCTTGCTTTATGATAGTGAATATATTGTGAACATAATGCTTTTCTAATGCTTACTTGATAATTTTATGATAAATGTTAACTTGGTTAATGCAATGATGTATCATGTTATAATGTTTTATTAACATGATGAATTATATTTTTAAATGCTTGAATTGTATGTTGTTGATGTGAGTATGAATTGAATGCTCATTGTATAAGAAATTATCCTGGTTGAATGAAAAGGATAATTGATGGATTTCTAGAAATGAATTGACAGTAAAAAGGATCTAGCCCGGATAGGTGTTCCTAAAGTGATCTAGCCTCCAAAAGAATATGTGTGTAATATGGATTTAGCTCGAATGGGTAATCTGATTTAGGATCTAAATTTAGCCTAGACTGGTAATTCAAATTCAAGTCATTGGAGTATTTGTCGTTGCAGGGGATTTAGCCTGGACTGGTAATCCCGACATTTACTCTCTAAGTTTATACTACGAGGGATTTAGCCTGGACTGGTATTCCCGCCATAGGATGCGAGGTTGGTGGGAGTGCATACTTGAAATGATCACTTATACAGATTGACGGTAAATGGGACATCCATCGAGATTATGAGAAATTCAACGGGATTAATGCGAGAAATGAATTAAAAGTTCTTACTATATATATATGATTGTCATGTTTGGACGAGTGGTTGTGCTAAGAGATAGCACAAGTACATACTCGAAACCCACGAAGATGTGTTTGACATGTGAAATGAAATGGATTTGTAGTAAGAATGAAAATGAATGAGTGATTTGTGAATAATTATTATGGCAATCTTATGATGATTATCATTTTGTTGCACTAAAATAGTTTTGGACAACAGTAGTAGTCCAACTTTGAAAATCCATAAAAAATTGTTGAATTCAAATTAGAAGCTGAATAAAATATGAAATTAAATCTTATGGAGTCTAGTTTCACATAGAGGAAACGATGTAAGCATAAGAATCTCCTATTATGAGATATTTGAATGTTTGTGAAACAGGGTTAGAATGATCTCGGACTTCCCTGTCTTAACTTTGGAAAATCATTAAAAATTGTAAACAAATTATTATGGATTATAATTTATATGCCTAAAATACTTAATGAGTTTATTTTCAATATAAATATATGGAAGCATCATCTGTGTCTCGTACTATGAGACAACTAATTTTTAGTGAAGAGGGGTTGGAACTGTTGGAATGTGAAATAGGGGTAATTTTAAAGTATAAGCTGTACTTATTGGCTAAACCAAAATTTCTGAAACTTATATGATAAAAATATATGTGAGTCTAGTTTCTGGTAAAATTATCAGTTCTCAATTTGGAGTCTGGTAGCTTCGGATATAAATAATTTAGTGACCGTGACTCCAGAAAATAGCTTGACTGGACTTTGAATACATAGAAAAAAATTTGAAAATGGCATGTTAATAAATTGCTTATTATTTTTCATGCGAGCTTACTAAGCGTAAAGCTTACTCCCTCCTTTCCATTTCCTAGGTGTTCTTAGGTCAGCTCAGGGTTGGAGATAGTCGAAGGCAGCATCACATTATCAAGCCAATACCTTTGGAGTATTGATACATATGTTAGAAATTTCAAGTGAGTGGCATGTATAGAGACCTAGTTCTATGACATGAGTTATTATGATTTGGCTAAATCTATTGGCATATGTCGAGCTATTGGATATGGCCATGAGATGTGGCTCACATTGATTATGGTTTGTAAGTCTAGCTAATCATGTCATGTTTTAATGCATATGACGGGATGATTTGAATATGTTGTTTGACATGCATGTTTGGTAATATGATATGTGTGTTGGATGTATGCTCTATGACCAATTGAGGTGGTCATAGTCATGAAGTAATTGTACATTATAAAAACAACATGATAATGGTTTAACATAAGTGCTTGATGGATAAGTTAGTGACCATAGTATAATGGTAAAAGTGGTCATCAATATAACAAGTCTTATGAATGTGAGTTAAGGAATCTAAACTTGGTATTTCATGAGTAGATGCAGTGCATGTAAGAAGACATGTAAATGTTACGAATGTCTTGATAAAGAGTGCTTAATCACTAAAGTGAAGCCATGATTTGTGGCTTTAATGCGTATAACACTGTAAGGGTTTATGGGTAATATGAAGGTTTGGAAAATAGCCTAAGTATTGACTACATGGGTTGAGACATGACCGTGTGTCTCAACTGTGTAAGGGACATGGCTTGGTGACACAGGCATGTGGCCTGACCGTTGGTTCAATTTGTTTGATGTACGTCATAAACAAAGATTTACACGGCCTGAGGACACGAGCATGTTGATGGCACATGGGCGTGCCTCTGTGTCCACACGGGCATGTGACCCTGCTTCATGGGGAAATTTCCTAGGTTGTCCTGAAACTTCCCAAAGTTCTCAGTTTAGTCCTAGACCATTTTTAATACATATTTTGGGCCTTGTAGACCCATAATAGGGACACTATGAATATTTTTGATTGGTTTTAATTTGGAACGAAATTTTATGGCTCGATTTGCATGATTGTTGCATTTAAGTTCAGTAATGCCTCGTACCTTGTCCCGGTCTCGGGTATGGGTAAGGGGTGTTACAAAAATAATTAAGATCATAAATTCATTCATTCATATATTCAATTATTCTAATCTTAGTCTAGGACCTAATTGTATAATCTAGTTCTCTAGATGCCACTAGAAACATACTCAAGGACTAATTTGCATAACATAATAAATGAAAAGGAAAGACTATGATTTTTAAGTTTTAGGGGCCACACAACTGTGTGAAGCCCTCGGTTGTGTGCAATGCAAAGCGTATAGGTGCAGGAGCCACACTGTAACACCCCTTACCCGTATCCAACACTGGGACAAGGTTCAAGGCGTTACCAGACTTAAACATACACATTCAAACAAAACTGGGCCATAAAATTTTCATTTAAACCAAATTCATCCATACATGTGCCAATTGTCCCTTATATGGGTCTACGAGGCCCAAAACATACATTAAGGGTGGTTTAGGACTAAACCGGGAACTTCAAAACTGTTTCAACACTTAAAGAATTTTTTCTCATTTTGGAGGATCACACGCCCGTGTGGCTTGGGACACGCTTGTGTCCTCTGCCCGTGTACCTCTTTGTTTATGACGCCGTGCACAAAATGTGGTCACACGACCAAGCCACATGCCCATGTCCTTAAACTGTGTTGCGAATTAAATTCCAAAATCAGGTGTAGACTTCACATGGCCTGGGTACACGCCCATGTCCTGAGGCTGTGTCCCTCACACGGCTGTGTCTCTACCCATGTGTTTACTACTGGGCATTCTAATTTGCATTAATTAGGGTGCAGGGGACACACATCCGAATCACATGCCCATGGGGCAAGCCGTGTGTCATACATGGTCTAGACACACGCCTGTGTCAACCCGTGTGGGAAACTTTAAGGCTATTTTCCAAGCCAATTGCCACATTTATGGCTTCAATGACTTAAACACTCATAAACATATCTTATGCATGACAACTTCTCATCATATTATACTTGTTTAAGACTCCCTATTATGACAAATCAAATCTTCCAACACACATATACAAACAAGAAATATTTCTTAGACTTCCATGCGTGCATTTTCATACCATCTTATACAAACACATGACATTCATCAACATTCAATCATCAATGACTATAGGTTATATCAATGGAATTGCCACATACATACATAGAAGAATAAGTTTACAACCCAATAATCATTATGAGTCAAATCTCATGGCCATATACAAAATGAATCAACTATCATTATGAGCCAACACATTTGGCTATACCAATATGACATATAACAAAAAGACCAAGTCCCTATACATGTCATACTCAAAATGTTGAGACTAACTATACCCAAATAATCCAATTGGTAGTGTCAACTTTCCTCCAAGGTACTTTGATCCCTGAGCTAACTTGGCGATACTATAAGAAAATGGAAAAAAGAAAGGTAAGCATAAAGCTTAGTAAGCTTGCATGTAATTAATAAGCAATAAGAATATGCATTTTCATACACATACATAACATAACTTGCCTCATCCCATTCTTAATAATCATTTTAGTCATACCCAACCTCATTCAATTTACATAATGTTTAATAGAACTCAAGAACATAATTTTTTTATTCTCCTTTTACCGAAGTTTTATCATTTCATAATCTCAATAACTACGAGCTTGGCGTACATACCTGTGCCCTTTCAACATAATCATACCTCGTCATTTCTTTGACAAATCCTTAGACTACCCGTTGAACCACTTGGAATATTAAGGATACTCGGGATTATCATACACACATTAAGATGCCAATGCCATGTCCCAGACGTGGTCTTACATGGGATCTCACATTGATGCCATAGCCCAGATATGGTCTTATACGAAAATCTTATTTCAATGCCATGTCCCAGACGTGGTCTTACATGAAATCTCATATCAACGCCATATCCCAAATATGGTCTTACTTGATAACACATAAAGATGCTGATGCCATATCCCAAATATGGTCTTATACGTCATCAACCTAAATGTCATGATATTTGTACCTTAAGCATTCCTAAGGTTCAACCAGCTTTCATCACCTCAATTCTTTGTCGGACAACATCAATAATATTCACAAGACAATTATGCAATTCATGCAACATTAAATGTTAAATATATAATAAAATGATGTATCAATTCCACACAAACTTACCTTGGTACAAAAACTATGTTCAATCTATTCGATTTAGTCCAAGATCTTGCTTTTTCCCTAGTCTAGTCCCAGACTCCGTTTTTCTTGATCTATAATAGCAAATTTCACTTATTTAATTACCACATTATTCAAAACGGCTTATAAATCATATTTTGACAAAATTATAGTTATACCCCTAAACATTCACATAATTACAATTTAGCCCTAGGCTCGGAAAATGAAATGCAGCCAATTTCCCTGTTACCCAAACCTAGCTAATTTAAATTCCCTCTTATAACAACCCACATTTTTCATCAAATTACATTCTTAACACCTATTTTTACATGTTTTACAAACAAGCCCTTTTAGGTGTTTTCATGAAAAATCACTTAGAAAAGATGTTCATCTATCACCAAACTTCCATATTCCTCCATTAATCATCAAAATACATGCATGACACACATGGGTAAATTTTTGAACATAAACCCTAGCTCAAAATAATGGTAGAAATAGCTATATCTTGCTTCAAGGATCTCAAAAACATCAAAAACTTCAGAAACTAACACCAAAATGACTTATATGTAGAGGGTTTATTTTGCTGAAAACTTTAAGCTCCCATGAGGTTTTCCTCTCTAATATTTGGTGAAGAAGAGATGGAGAAGAAAGATGGTCATCTGTTTTATTTTATTAGTTTTCGCTTTTGTCATCAAATACCAAGTCATACCAAATTTTAACTTTTTTGACTTTTTTTTACTTTTCTTCTCCATGCACACCCATTCACACATATAATGGCCTATTTACTCATTAAGGACCTCGACCCTTAAGTTCTATATCTATTTAACACATTTAGCTAATAGAACACAACTTTAGAATTTTACGCGGTTTAGTCATTTTTCACAAATTATGAATACAAACGGTAGAATTTCCTAAAAAATTTTTACACAATTGTATTATCATGTTGTAGACCTCAAAAGAATATTAAAATAAATTTTCTGACCTCAAATTTTTGGTCTTAAAACCACTATTCTGACTAGGCCCAAAATCGGGATGTTACACACACAGCCGTGTGTCTAGGCCGTGTGTAAGGCTTCAGGCTGTGTGCGATGGATCCACACATATGTGCATTCCACTATATGCAGGGCTCCAAACCGTGTGTAATGTGAAAGAGTAAGGTGTAGATCCAACACGATTGTGTGTGAGGCTCTAGGCGGTGTGTGAAATGTAGATGCAGGGGAAAACAGGGGGACATGGCCATGTGTGAAGTTGTGTGATCCACATGGGTAGGCGACATGCCCATGTGGCAGCCCATGTGAGACTGGGTAGTTTCAAAGTTTCACCTAATTTTTCATAAAAGAACACACATACTTGACTTTCCCGTTACCTCAGGCAACTACCCAACGTTCAAGTTCGATCCAAACACCTACAAGGGTCTTTCAATTGACAAAATTCAAGAATTAAAAAAAGTATATTCAATATTTATGGAGGTTTTCGGTAAAAACGTTAAAGATTTTTAGTCAAATTGAAAGATTTACCGGAACACAATATCTTCCAGAATTGAAATGTCCTAGTTGACAGAGGACGAGGTACACACCGACCTTGATAGAAATTCAACAATCTAATGACCAAGTTTCAACAATTTGGAGAAGAACAATTGATGAGGGCCAGATTGAATTTTCAAAACTTTAAAGAATATTTTTCAGCAAAACTTAAGGGCGTAGAAGAGTTTTGAAGTAGAGAGTGCCGTGGGTAGAACCTAGGATGTGAGGGAAATTTAGGCAGGCCTTAACCATTAGGCTAGTGCTCACATTCATGCTCAAAACATACATAAATAAATTTATAAACCATGTTACCTAAGTTCTATATCTGCAAAAAAATTTAAAAAGATAAAATCAAATTTATAAGACTTGTGATACGTGATATTCGTGATAGGTTTTAAAGATTTATGAAAGAATCGTTCTTGAGACTAACTTATTATCACGATTAAGACAAGTGTACCTATCGAACAGTAGTATAGTTTAGCAAGACCGGATTGTTAAACCCAAAGGAACTACTTCCTTTTTATTATCTAGCCTAAAAATTAAGAGGTTTGGTTATCTAAACTAATTATTAACTAATAATGCACAGAAAGAAATTTTGGGAAAATACTTTTGGGAAATTCGATTGATAAAGACAATACCTAAGGAAAAATCCACCTAGATTTCACTTGTTATTTGACTCTGAATCAGACGATTTATTCATTTGACTTTATCTGTAGAAATCCCTAAGTTATATTATTATCTCTCTCGAGACTAATAACGTCTAACCCTAGGTTGAATAATTGAAATCTCTTTCTAATTATCACCTTAGAATTGCATTAACTCTATCTATGGATTGCCTTATTAGGTTTCACCTTAATCTGGCAAAATCTTATCACCCTATCTCTAGGAGTGCGATCAAATCCGCTTAATTATGACAAATTTACTCTTGGACAGGGTCTATTCCTCCTCTGAATAAGAGCTTAACTTGAATCAATATCCTGGAATATCAAAACAAGAATTAAGAACACATAATTAAGAAAAAGTCAAATATTTATCATACAATTCAGATAATAATAACAAGATCCATCTTAGGTTTCATTCCCCTTAGGTCTTTAGGGGGTTTAGTTCATACTTATGAAAGAAAACATCTCAAAAGTATAAAGATAACAAAACATAAGAAAACCCAAAACTCCTGAAGGAACTTGAAGGGAGATCTTTAGTCTTGATGATGAATCTGGCTTCTAAGATGGATCAATCGGCTTCCCTTGAGTAATTCCTTCCTTCCTACTCTGCGTCCCTCTTCTAAGTGCCTCCTCAGGTGTTTAAATAGGCTTTCGAATTCCTAAGAGCCCCCAAAATTGGCCTTTTCCAAATAGGGTTATACTTGGGCTCGGCAGGCACACACCCGTGTGACATGCCCGTGTGCGATTACTCCAGCCCGTGGCCAAGGCTGTTGAACAGGCACGGGCGTGTAGTATACCCGTGTAAGTTGTACTTCAATCCTACCAAAGGGACATAGCCGTGTTACACGCCCGTGTGAGAAAGTCCAGGATGTGTTGATTTCCCACGTGGGTCCATTTTCTCCGTTTTCGACCCATTTCTCACTCTTTTTACTCTCTTATGCTCACCTAAGTATAAAACATGAAATTAAAGGATTAAGAGCATCGAATTCATCAATTCTAAGGAGAAACCAACCATAAATGTGCTAAGCATGGGATAAAAATATGTATAAATTACGGTTTATCAAATACCCGCACACTTAAGCATTTACTTG
This sequence comes from Gossypium hirsutum, assembly GCF_007990345.1. Lineage (NCBI taxonomy): Eukaryota > Viridiplantae > Streptophyta > Magnoliopsida > Malvales > Malvaceae > Gossypium > Gossypium hirsutum. The sequence goes on along the minus strand of NC_053426.1, from coordinate 32,015,717 downwards.
TCCTCAAGCAAAAATTCTCAACTCATAATCAAAATAAATTCTTCTCAATTTATAATCCCTATCAATAGTATCTCAAAATAATCCATAAGTACTCATACATTGAAAATTCAACTAAAAGTACATCAAAGTTTCAAACATTCCAAGTTGACCATTTTATCACGAAAACATAGGTGTCTCCCATCATCTAAGTGAATACCTTTAATCAAAATATCACAGAGCTTAACATCCTCACTAAAGATTCACTCAAATCACTCAAGGAGTTTAAGGACATTAATAAAAGCACTCATTAGTCAATATGAAAAGTTATTACCATAGGCTTGCTTGAAAGTCAAATCTCCACCACTACATATTGAGCTGATACATCAATCAAAAAGGTCTTTTTAGAGGGTTGTAATGTGGCTTTGGTTAGGGGGTGTGGTCACAAGCTGAAAGAAAATGTTAGAATCGAGATTGAATTGAAAAATTACCCAGCTAGAAATATAACTAGTCATAAGTTGAATACAAGTGAGCTTTTTCTCAGAATATGAAATTAACACTCAAGCTCAAAAACGACGAATTACTACTAATATGTATTGAAGTATTATTATTATTTTTTTGGAACAAGTCTAATACATAGAAGAACAAAACATAGCTAAGCAATTGGTACAAATCAAATCTCGACAAAAATAGGGATCAAATTAGGGGATTTCAACAATAATAGGTTATGGGTTAATATTGAGGGTAAATTAATTAATGGTTTGTTAGGCTCAAAAGGGTTCTCTAGGGTTTAATTATGAAGGTAGGCTTTTGTGGAGTGAGTGGGTTAAACCTAATTGCCTTTATCATCTTGACATATCAAGTCAAATGGTGTGGTATTGACATGCATAATCAAGCAAGTTCTAGAATAATAAATAAAAAATGACGCACTTATAATGAAAATGAGCATGAAGGGAATAAAATATGCTCTAAAGGCTCAAGATCTCACAAAAATTATGGCTTTTTAATGTTCAAACTTGTGAATTTCAACCCAAGATAATACATAAGCTTAGGGAAACAACCTAAAAGTTTTTAATTCTTCAAAAATCAACTTATCATGATTGATTCTCTAATGTCCTAAAGTTTAAACAATCAATACATAAATACCTATGTTTTAATTCAAGACATATCAATAAAAATCATAAATTAATCAAAATTCATTCTAATAGTGATATGAGTGATTCACGTGAGAATACGACAAAATTTAGGGATTTTTAATGATGATATGAAAGACCCCCCACACTTAAGATGTATATTGCCCTCAATGTACAAAGAAAGATATATTGACAAAGATAGATATATAACCATAAGATAGGGAGAGAAGTGAAACTTCCTGAATGATGCATGGACTCCTTGAATTGGAGTCATGGAGAATAAACGGCGAAAGCAATGATGAGGGTGGAGGAGGATACTCCGGTGGTGGTAGAGGTTGGGTTCCATAAATGCTGCGCCAAAAGAATATTATATCTCAAGTTGGATATGGTCATGGTCGAGCAGGGCATGGTAGTCATAGAGAACCTTTCCTAGTGGAGTCTTAAGCTCCTGAGTAATAGTAAGCTTTGGAGCTCTTTATAACTATGATAGAATCAGGAACTTTTTTAGGAAATATATAAGGAAGAATAATTACTCATAATGAAATAGCCGAAATTAAAAATTGTAAAATAATAATTATAAAACCTAATAAAAATAAGCTTAAAGAAAAATAAAAAGTAGTCTTAAAATAGAATAAAAGTAACAACATAAAATAATAAATAGAAGTTTTTAAACATCTTCATTGCTAGATGGTTCGCGAGGTGGGGGTGGCGATGAGATGTGGAAGTGCTGACAAATCTGCTGTAAAGTAGCATCAATGTTATCGAAGCGCTAAAAACACTGCTGCTCGAATCAAGTAAGGTGCTCAGAGATGTCAATGTATGAAGCTGCCGCATGAACTAGATGAGAGAGGGGTGGTGGCTGAGACGATGGGTCCTCATGACGTGGAGGGACATCATCAGTAATGTCCTCTGGATCCTCCTCCTCGGTGGACTAGACGAGGGGGTATTGAGGAGGGTAGGTGCGACATCATTTCTCGATCATCCTCATACTGAGCATGCTTGAGATGCCCTGTGGGGACATCTGGCCGATGAGAGTGAGGGAGGATGATTGGGCTGTTGTGTTGAGGAGCCCGAAATGCCGAGCCAATTAAGTCACATAGGGCCCGATAAAGATGACCCCTCTTCTGTGCCGCTCCGTCTAGTGGCGAATGGCGACGGCAATAAAGTAGGCGAGGTCGATGACGTGCCCGTTCGCCATACTCCATAAGAAATAGGCGTCGTAGGTGGTGACAATGTCGATGCTCTCTCGTCTCCCTATCAGAGTGTGAGCCAAGATGGCGTGTAGATACCTCAAGGTTGGAGATAGAGCCGATGCCTGAGAGCGGCTAGGATCGTAAGTGGCCGAGGCAGGGACGAGGTCCCTCCATCATTTTGAGGGGGAGTAGTGGATGTGGCGGTGGAAGGTGTTGAGTTCATTATCATCCATGGATTCCTCCGTGTATAGCCCTAATGCAATCCTGAACTCGGGTACGCTCAACTGGTGTACTAGACCATCAAGGCGGAACTGGATCATTCCAAGATCGTCGAAGTTTGTCATGACGTCTGAAGATGGAACGTCGAGCAGAGTTCCAATGTGAACTCTAGATACATCGGCTCGACGATCTTAAAGAAGAGCCGCCACAGGTCAGTCGTCAGGAGGGCTCAGACCACGTCAGCCAGATGAATTTGTTCAAGTGCAGCCTAGTCAATGCAATAGCCCGCACCTAGGGGTTGGGCCCGTAATATCGATATAATTCCTCTTAGGGTCCGAAGGGAACCTAGAGGAACGGGTGCCTAATCTTCGTGGTAGGACCCGAGGATGATGCTGCTCCTTTCCTCTTCTTCGAGGCGGGAACAATAGTCTTCTTTCCACATGAGGATGACATTGTACATGCGTTAAAAAATCAAAGTTCAACCAATACGTCCCAAAAATATCGCGGAAACAAAAAACTAAATAGGAATATTTCATGAGACTTACGTAATGGATGAAGTAAACAAAACTACTAAATATATCAAGTTATAGGATTATAGGGATAATGTAACGGGAATATGAATGCATGTGGGTAAGCATAAATTTCATGGAACTAAGAAAAATGAAAAAGTATAGCATAATGGAGTAACTAGAATGACAAAATTTGTATAAAAAAGCATGAGTATTTTAATATTCTAAATATGAATATTCATTCAAAATAGTTCAATTGAGTAGAGAAATCATGAGATAAGCAACATATTTAAAGAAAATAGAGAGAAAAGAGTAAACAAACGCAAAAGGAGGGAGCTTGGGGCATCGAAACCGGTGTTGTAGACGGCGCACTGGCGTAGGGGGTAGGGCGTGTGAAGTTGCAGCGGCTAGGGTTAGGGATTTTTGGGGAGGGAGATGATGAATAGTAAGGGGTTTATATAGATTTTGGGGCACACGGCCGTGGGACATGCCCGTGTGAACTAATTTTTTCCCATGTGTTTCGCGAATTTTGAATTTGGGCGCGCCTGACATTCGGCCCATGCCCGTGTTCTTTGGGCGTGTGGGTGCACATGGCCATGTCGCATGGTTGTGTCATGATTCATTCGCTTGTCCCACACCCGTGTACATAGGTCCACGCCTGTGTCTGTTTTGACAGTGTTGACCACAGGTGGATGGCATGGGCGTGTCGCACGCTGGTGTTGCATTCTCAGTTTCAACCACGGTTTCGAGGCACGGGCGTTTCTCACGCCCATGTTGTTTTGGCAATTTCACCCACTACCATGGCAACTCATCGCATCCCGTGTTGGAGGAAAAATCTTGCCCTGATTTCACACGGCCTAATGCACGCCCGTGTGCCTGGCCGTGTGGTCTTTTGAAAGTCTGCGTTCCATGATTCGGTTAGTATGTTAGATGTTAAAAACTAAAATTTTAAAGAGATTAACACTGTTAGTGCTCGGGTTGCCTCCCGGGAAGCACTTATTTATAGTCTAAGCTCGACTTACCTCTCTTTTGCATGGTCAAGGTGGTGCAAGGAGTTTACACTCCTCATCCCTGCTATCAACTTTATCAACATAAGGTTTAAGATGGGTATTTTTTACCTTAAATGTGCCGAATTTGGGATGAATTACCTCGACTGTACCATATGGGAAAATATTAAGTACTGTAAGAGGAATTTCTTCATTAGGTTCAAGAGTGGCAATGTGAGGATCTGCTGCACCTAGTAGTACTTTGTCTCCAACCTTAAGTTGATTTGTTGAGGTATTGAGCTTGTCCTAGCTCGGTTTTGATTTATCGGGTGTTCTCGATTTCTATGTCCGCCATTCATCTAGCTCATCGATTTTTAGCCTTTGTTCTTCATAGATAAGTCCTTTGCTATTGTTTGCACACGACTCATATGTATTCTTCGAAACTGTTTCCTGCAAAGAGTGTCACCACATGATCAGTACTAGTAGAATGATTTATACAACCACCTTCAATTTTTGATGTGTTACTCAAATTACGAGCTTGAAGGGTGATTGTTTCGTCTCCCACACAAAGTTTGAGTTAACCTGTACCAACATCAATAATGGTTCTAGCAGTCACAAAAAAGGGTTATCCTAAAATTAGAGGTGGGTTACTATCCTGTTCCATGTCTAAAACAACAAAGTCTATTGTGTAACACCCCGTACCCGAGACCGTTGCCGGAGTCGAACACGAGGTATTTACGGACTTATTTCATTTATTTTCACAGTCCATTTTAGAAATTTCCAGACAAGCTGGCTAACTGCGTCACTGTTACCTTAAAAATCATATCTTGAGTTCCAAAACTTGGAAACCAGTTTCGTAAATTTTACCTGAAACTAGACTCATATATCCATCTAAAAATATTTTTCTAGAATTTTTTTTCAAGCCAATTAGTACAGTTTATTAGTTAAATTCTCCCCTATTTCAGGGTTCGACTGCTCTGACCTTCATGCATTACGACTTATATATCTTCCTGTGCAGGGCTTCATTACTTATGCCGTTTATTTCTAACAAAACTAGACTCAAAAAGGAATCTATACATATATGGCATGATCTCTAACTATCTCTGGTTAATTTATAGTGAATTTCCAAAGTCAGATCAGGGGATCCAGAAATCGCTCTGGCTCTGTTCCACGAAAACTTAAATATCTCCTAAACTACGACTCATATGATCATTTTGTTTCTTCCATATGAAAGTATATTCATCATGGTTCGATTACATAATTTATTCACTATTTAATTCCATTTCTACTATTTTTAGTGATTTTTCAAATCCACACCACTGCTGCTGTCAGCATCTGTTTTTAAGGTAAACTTTACCTATTTCATGGTTTTCCATGAATCAACTAGAATTTGTCATACAAAGCACCAAAATGATCATGATTAACCATTCCAATGGCTAATCGTTACCAAAAATTTCCATACCTCTCAATGAACAACATACAAAATGATTATAATGCTATGCCCAAAGTATATATAAGCCATTTTCGCATGGCTATCCAAGTTTATACAAAACCAAAGGGTACATGACCAACAACAAAAAGGGTAGTCCTATACATGCCATTTTCAGAATTCAACCAAAAGTGTACCAAAAGGGCTTTGATAGTGTGGACGACTTTGACTTTGACAATCCCGAGTCCGATAGCTGACGAACCAAAATCTATAAAACAGAGAATCAAAGAAACAGAGTAAGCATTTAATGCTTAGTAAGCTTTGAGCAATGAAATTAGGCACAATTGAAGTATAGCATTCATATGACTAAACGAATAATTTCATATACACACATTCTCAAAATCATACCTACTTCACATTACCAACCCTTATACTCATACATAAGAGATCAACTTAACCAAAAGCAGGAAGCTCATTAATCGACTGAGCGAATACTATTTAAAAGGAACCAACTAATCCAATGCATATACGAAACATACCTCATCGTTGGGATTTTATGAGCATATTAATTGAAATTATTACAGCAAGATCGCTCATTCCCTAACCAAGTACCTTCGGGATTTAACCGGATATAGCTACTCGCTCAAATGCCTTCGGGACTTAGCCCGGATATAGTAGTTCGCACAAATGCCTTCGGGACTTAGCCTGGATATAGTAACTCGCACAAATGCCTTCGGGACTTAGCCCGGATATAGTAACTCGCAACAAATGCCTTTGGGACTTAGCCCGGAATTAGTAACTCGCACAAATGCCTTCGGGACTTAGCCTGGAATTAGTCACTAGCACAAATGCCTTCGGGACTTAGCCCCGTTATCATCCGAATATTCATGCACATATCAGTAAATCATGACACATCTTTATTTCATTTTCATAACTATAATTCAAACACAAGTCAATTATTAAGCATTCCCATTTTCGGCTCAATAGCCACATACAAACAGCATGATTTGGTTTGCTTTGTGACATGATCTCTATGCACATACGGCTACCCATCATACGTATAGACCAATTAACTCAACATATAATTCAAGTAGAATCATTATATCACCATATATTTGTTATGATTATACGTCATGACTTAATCAAATCGTAAACTAAGTTTCATTACTCGAAAACTTACCTCGGATGTTGTCGAACGATTTCGACGGCTATTCGATCACTTTTTCCTTCCCTTTATCGGATTTAGTTCCCCTTTGCTCTTGAGCTTAATTTAACAAATAAATTGATTTAATCATTTGAACATCAAAAAGAGAAACTCAAGGTACTTAACCCATATATACATTAGACATTAGAGTCACATATATATGAAATCATGAATCAACTCAACATATTAGCCCACACTCTCTTTTAGCCGATTATCTAAGCAAGATAAAAGCATCAATATGCTTGCCTCTAACCGAATACATGCAACACCAATCTACCTCATGTGGCCGAATATGCATGTCTATGTTGAGGCCGATTATATGCTTAATACTTCCTACAAATATGGTTACTTGTATTGACTACATACCATTTTGTTTCAAGTTCAAAACTCGGCTAATACACATATATACACTAGTAATCAAATACTAACATTTGCACTTCACCTTACTATCAATTCTCATCTACTTCCTACCATGGCCGAATGCATCAAGACACCATACCATTTCAATTTTGGTCATGGGTTAAACAAAGAACTTGATGTCTAACTCAAAAATGCTAAAAAGAAAATCCAAGAGTCATCAATCACCATCACATGTATCATTACAAAGCTTCACACTTAGCATGCAAATGACATCAACACAAGTCCATCTTAGCCGAAACTTAGCTCATCTTCATGCCTCATCACCACAACATCAAACACCAACCAAGAAGGCAACACCCATGGCCGAATATCATCTCCATCTCATAGCAAAGATTTAAACCATGGGCTAGGTAGAACTCAAGCTAACAACTAAAAATATGCATGAATCTCATGGAACAACATCAACATACCTTAGTCTAGTGAACCACCATAGCCGATTTTCTCCAAGCTCTTTCCCTTCTTTTTCTTTCTTCTATTCGGCCAAGTTCAACAACATGAGAACTTTTTTCTTTTTTTTTCTTCATCATTTTCCTTTTCATTATTTTATTACCATGCTCCTTATTGTATCATTTCTAACATAAAGCATTAACACAACATGTTTATGACATGTTTTACCCATCACATTTTGTCCACCCTCATTGTCATGGCCGGCCACTACTAATTAAGTGGGGAAATTGACATGCAATTCCACCCTTTTGATTACATGCAGTAATAGATCCTTATAGATTAACCTATCACATTTCAAAAGTGTCACACATAAGTCCTATTAACTAAATTCACATGCAATTAACTAAATCGAAGCTTAAAACTTTCACACATTCATATTCACATATTTTAGACAATAATTATCATATTCAAATAATTTGGTGACTCGGTTTAGCGGTCCCGAAACCGCTTTCCGACTAGGGTCACTTTAGGGCTGTCACATATTGGGTATATAAATTTATCGATCTTAACAAGAACATCTTCAATGATACCCCTAGGAAATCTAATGGTTTTATCAGTCAATTGAATGCTCATCCTAGTTTGTTTGGGTTTCCTAAGACCTAGCTATTTAAACATTTTATAAGGCATAACATTAATGCTTGCCCTTAAGTCAGCCAATGCATGATGAACATCTAAACTACCAATTAGATAAGGAATCGTAAAACTCCCTGGATCCTTCAATTTGTTGGGTAGCTTATTCTGTAATATGGCTGAGCAAACTGCATTCAACTCCGCATGCGACACTTCATCCAACTTTCATTTATTTGTTAAAAGCTCTTTTAAAAACTTGATTGCGTTTGGCATCTACGAAAGGGCTTCAATAAACGGTAAGTTAATATGTAGTTTCTTTAAAAGTTTAAGGAATTTACCAAATTGTTCGTCTATTTGGTCTTTCCTTGTCGCATTGGGGTATGGCACACGAGGTTTATATTCTGTACTCATTGACTTTGGGTCATTGTGGCCTACCTCATTCTCACCTTTGCTTACCACCGTTTTTGGCCTTGGTTTTGCAACTAACCCTTCCTCATCTTGAATTGCAATCTCGATGAGTTGCTCCCTTAGGTTAGATTCAGTGTTGCTTGGTAGGCTACCTTGTGGTTGTTCAGAAATCAACTTGGCGAGCTGTCCAATCTGAGTTTCGAGCCCCTGGATTGATGCTTGTTGATTTTTGAGTGCCATCTCGGTATTCTGAAAATAAGTTTCTGACATCGAGATGAATTTGGTTAGCATCTCCTCAAGGTTCAGCTTTTTGTCTTGTTGGTATGGTGGTTGCTAAAAGCCTGAAGGGGGTGGTGGTCTCTGATTTCCTTGGCCTCCCCATGAAAAATTTGGGTGGTTCTTCCAACCTACATTGTAAGTATTGCTATAAGGATTATTTTGAGATCGAGGATTGTTACCCATGTAATTTAACTGCGTGGGTATTCTGAAGTGCTTGAGCCACCTCCACTTGCTTCGCACTGCATTACTAGGTGAACCTGTGAAGAACTAAGAAAACCACCAATTTTCTTATTCAAGAGTTCTACTTGATAAGAGAGCATGGTGACCGAATCGACGTTATAAACGCCGGCTATTTTTATTGGCTTTGTCCTTATGACTTGTCACTGATAGTTATTCAGTGACATCTCCTCTATAAATTCATAGGCATCTTCAAGTGTCTTATTATTTATGGTTCCGCCAGCAGCTGCGTCAACCATCTGCCGAGTCGAAGGATTCAGGCCACTATGAAAGGTTTAAACCTGTAACCAAAGTTGTAACCCATAGTGAGGGCATCTTCTCAAGAGGTCCTTATATCTTTGCCATGCATCGTAGAGTGTTTTTAAATCCATCTGCACAAAGAAGAGATATCATTACGTAATTTGGCTATTTCAGCCGGCGAAAATATTTTAATAAAAACTTTTCAGTCATTTGTTCCCAAGTAGTGATTGACCCCCGTGGTAACCACTGTTTAGCTTTATTTCTCAACAAAAAGGGAAACAACCGAAGGTGAATGGTGTCATTAGAAATGCCATTTATTTTAAAAGTGTCACAAAATTCTAAGAAATTTGCCAAGTGAGCGTTGGGATCTTCGTCCTGCAAACCATCAAACTGAACAAATTATTGTATCATTTGAATTGTGTTAGGTTTCAATTCAAAAGTATTTTCAGCTACAACAGGTCTAACTATGCTCGATTCAGTTCCTGTTAAAGAAGGTTTAGCATAATCATACATAGTACGTGGAGCAGGATTCTGATTAACAACAATCGCTGGAGGTAGTGGATTTTCTTGGTTTTCAGTCATCTCCTCAGTTGTGGTTGAAGTATCGTCCTCTTGCTCTTCTGTGTATCGTAAGCGTCACTTTTTTCTCTTCAATTACTGTGAAATGTGCGATCGAGCTCACTATCAAACAGTAATGGTCCTAACGGGTTTCTTCTGGTCATAAACTAGAAAAACCTGGAGAAGAAAATAAATGAAGAATTAGAAAAGAAAATAAAAAATAAAAATTTAAATTGCAATAAAAGTAAAATGGCTAAAGTAATAAAAATTAAGTGTTCCTAATATCCTAGTTTCCTGGCAACAGCGCCAAGAAATTGATACGTTATATTCGTGATAGGTTTTAAAGATTTATGAAAGAATCGTTCTTGAGACTAACTTATTATCATGATTAAGGGAAGTGTACCTATCGAACAGTAGTATAGTTCAGCGAGACCGGATTGTCAAACCCAAAGGAACTACGAATACTAGTATTTACTTGTTTTTTATTATCTATCCTAAAAATTAAGAGGTTTGGTTATCTAAACTAATTATTAACTAGTAATGCATAGAAAGAAAATTTGGGAAAATACTTTTGAGAAAATTTGATTGATTAAGACAATACCTAAGGAAAAATCCACCTGGACTTTACTTGTTATTTGACTCTGAATCAGACGATTTATTCATTTGACTTTATCCGTAGAAATCCCTAAGTTATATTATTATCTCTCTCGAGACTAATAACGTCAAACCCTAGGTTGAATAATTGAAATCTCTTTCTAATTAACACCCTAGAATTGTATTAACTCGATCTATGGATTCCCTTACTAGGTTTCACCTTAATCCGGAAAAATCTTATCACCCTATCTCTAGGCGTGCGATCAACTCCACTTAATTATGACAAATTTAATCTTAGGCACGGTCTATTCTTCCTCTGAATAAGATCTTAACTTGAATCAATATCCTGGAATATCAAAACAAGAATTAAGAACACATAATTAGGAACAAGTCAAATATTTATCATACAATTCAGATAATAATAACAAGATCCGTCTTAGGTTTCATTCCCCATAGGTATTTAGGGGGTTTAGTTAATACTTATGAAAGAAACATCTCAAAAGCATAAAGATAACAAAACATAAGAAAACCCAAAACTCCTGAAGGAACTTGAGGGGAGATCTTCAATCTTGATGATGAATCATGCTTCTAAGATGGATCAATCAGCTTCCCTTGAGTAATTCCTTCCTTCCTACTCTGCGTCCCTCTTCTAGGTGCCTCCTCAGGTGTTTAAATAGGCTTTAGAATGCCTAAGAGCCCCCAAAATTGGCCTTTTCTGAATAGGGTTATACTTGGGCTCGGCAGGGACACGCCCGTGTGTGATTACTCTAGCCCGTGGCCAATGCTATTGAACAGGCACGGGCGTGTAGTATACCTATGTAAGTTGTGCTTCAATCTTGCCAAAGGGACACGGCCGTGTGACACGCCCGTGTGAGAAAGTCCAGGCTGTGTTGATTTCCCACGTGGGTCCATTTTCTCCGTTTTCGACTCGTTTCTCACTCTTTTTACTCTCCAATGCTCACCTAAGTATAAAACATGAAATTAAAGGATTAGGAGCATCAAATTCACCAATTCTAAGGAGAAACCATCCATAAATGTGCTAAGCATGGGATAAAAATATGTATAAATTACGATTTATCAACTTTAACATAAATTCTCAAGACTTTCTACTAGGCTTCGAACCAATGTGAATTTTTTAATTCTTAAAAATTTTAAGAATTCTAGTCCCTAATTTTTTTACACAAATAGTAGACAAACCATACAAAATATAAACTCATAGAATGATTAATGTCACACCACGAGATAGGGGTTAGAAGAACTAAGGTCTGTTGGTTGGGTCAGTGATTTGGATGGACTATTAATTATATTTTTGTGTTTTAATGACAGAATGAGATTGCTGGTTCAGTGGTAAGGAGTCAGTTTTTCCTTAAGTCTCATGTTAAAATCCTCTTGTGCACTAAGTGGAAATTATTTTATTTTTGGTTTCAATTTTTTTTTAAAAAAAGGATGGTAAGTTCAAATTTTTTATACTTTTGCCACTATACTTTCTTTTTTCCACTAGTTTTCTTTGAAGTTCTTATTTGACTCCTTAGTTTTTTATTTTGTTTCATTGTTGGAATATGGGTAAATTTGAGAAATCTTGTGTTGTATTTCTTTTGCACCTAAGTTTCCGCCTTTGTTGTTTCTTTCGAATCTTGACTGCTTTTTCGTATTTTTGCTCAACAAAGATTTGAAACATGTTTAGTGTAAGTGTTTCTTTCTTGAGTTTTTAACAGTTTCTTCTATTCTCTTGTATGGATTCGACCAAAATTTTTATATTTTTAGTATGTTTGTGAAAAATGAGTTTTCATGTCAACAGGGTAAAGGAAAATTGGTCAATTTCTAATGCTTAGAATCACGTTTTGAATAGTGTTTCTTAAACAATAGTAATTAGGGGTGTTTTATGCCAATTTTCATGATTTGCAGCAAGACTTGTTGTGGTTTTTTTACCACACGGGCGGTCTACACAGCTGGGTGTCGCTTTAAAAGGTAAGGTACTTTCAAGTTACATAGGCTGGCCACACGATTGTGTGACCATTGTTGAAGATTTTGTTGATTACTCACGGCCTGGGAGGTTTCCACATGTCTTGAGACACAGCCGTGCCTCCCCTACTCCTTAGTTTTGAAATTCGTCACACGGGGCCAGTGAGTTGCTCATCCTACTCATACAGACGTGTACTTCAATCACACATGTATGTCTATATGTCACACGACCGTGTACCCTTGTCACATGGTCTAAACCTTCCCACACAGTTGTACGGTCCCCTTTTTGCAATTTTGGCATTTTTTGTGTAAAATTATTCATTTTAATCCTTGGTTGATTCTTGCATGTTTAAGTCCATGTAGAGGTGTTTGGAACACTAATTTTGTTTATGGAAGGTGTTGGAACGCCGGTACCCCCATGGCACAGTGGAAAAATATATATATACATTTCGGCAATTGAAACCATGGATCTATGTGCGAGGAAGAAATCTGGGGTGAAAAAGTTTTGAAATTACCAAAATTTCGATCTGAGTAGACAGTGAAGCCTCGACAATGAGAATACTATTTTGATTTTGAATCCAAGCCGCAATCCTTATGATCCCGACCTCTACGCAATCTACCCAGTTGACAAAGAATGGAAGAAATCACCAAAAACTATTTTCAGAGATATTTTGCTTGACGGCTGCTAGACCTAATAGCAAAGCTTCGGGTTTTATATATATATATTCACTTTTTAGGGCCTTTCTCCCTTTCTAAATATAACTCCCTTTATAATTGGTATGTATATATCAAATTAAATTTTAATCCGAACATAATAATCATAATTAAAATAAATAAATATAATAATGTTTTAACCGAAAATTATAATTACATTAATTATAATAAAGATTTCGGTAAACTATATTTATTTAAATTTATATACGAACCAAATTCATATATTAATAGAATTATGTTTTCCTTATGTGTACAACATCCTTGTACATATAATAGGTTCGATATTTGATTGCCCAATTAAATTAATTCTATAATTAATTTAATTCATGTGACAACCAAACAAATACCAACTATGTTTTATTCCATTCATTTCAACCATAGGGTGTGATCCTGTAGGTTCTTGTAACGTTAGCAGTAATACTAGAACGATTCTAATGTTAGAAACAGTGAGTGGCATCTAGCAATGCATCATTGCTACCTAAGTTACAAGAAGTCATGTTCGACATAACCTTTTGTGATTAATCTTTTATGCATTAATCCTTAAGCCATTTATCTCTGGAATGGACACAAGTCATGGAATAGTCACACTTGCATAGTCCATCCCATGTTTCTTGATACCTTGAGTAGACTATGATACACAAATAAGTATGACATCTCATATCAACTTATTTGAGCATGGCCATGCATTTCTAGTCTCACTCAATCAAGTGGCCTAAGATATTACTCCTATTATGTAGGAAGGACTTATCCTATATTGATCAACCATATCCCTCTACATAGATTGTGGATATCCAACATCAGCCTTTATAAATCAACCAGTTATGGTGTATATTGTGACTGTATCAAAATATACAACTCACGATGTTGGGATAATGATGATCTCAAGTCTGAGGATCATATACATATTAATCACTATGAGTAATGTTGTGACAATTACATAATAATCCAAGAAACATACTCATAGCAGGTCAGTCCACTATGTTGTTCTCTAACACGCATATTCATGCATTGATTCTGACACTCCATATCAATGACAACTCTTTATCATCAATCAACTACATGTTAGTCTTAATGGATTATTGTTGTCCTAGTCAACAATAATACTTGACTAAGGACCTTTTAAGAATAATCATATTATTCTCAAGACATTATTATAAAACAGTTTATTTATACACACAGAAAAGAAACTGAAATGATAATGGTAACGTCTTATATTAATAAACATTGTAAATCAAGTATGTTATTACAACCATCTCATGATTGATCTTTGGGCATACTCTTACAAACTCCCACTAGCACTAAGACCAATCATTCATATATCTAATACCAAGTGACTTAGTGTGACGATCATGCTTCTAATGTGTTAGATACTTGGTCAGGGGATCAGCAATGTTATCATCTGTAGGTACTCTGCATATCTCTACATCCCCTCGATCGTTAATCTCTTGAATAAGATGGTAGCGCCTAAGTATATGTTTGGATCGCTGATGAGATCTGGGTTCTTTAGCTTGTGCAATGGCTCCATTATTATCACATCGGAGTTCTATAACATCTGATATGCTAGGCACAACCCCTAGTCCAGTGATGAAATTCTTGATCCAAACCGCTTTTTTGCTGCCTCACTGGCTGCAATATACTTGGCCTCTGTTGTAGAATCGGCTACTGTATTTTTCTTTTAACTCTTCCAGCTCACAGCACCACCATTAAGGCAAAACACAAAACCTGATTGCGATCGAGAATCATCCTTGTCGATTTGAAAGCTGGCATCAGTGTAACCTTTTACACTTAACTCTTCCTCACCTCCATATATTAGGAACGTATCCTTAGTTCTTCTCAAGTACTTAAGGATATTCTTGATTGTGGTCCAGTGACCTTCACCAGGATCTACTTGGTACTTGCTCGTCATACTTAAGGCATATGAGACATCTGGACGGGTACATAACATGGCATACATGATAGATCCAATAGAAGAAGCATATGGAATTTTACTCATGCATTCTCTCTCTTGTGGAGTTGAAGGACACATTTCCTTCGAGAGTGAAATACCATGTCTCATAGGTAGGAATCCTCTCTTAGATTCTTCCATGTTGAACCTTTTCAATACTTTATCTATGTATGTACTTTGTCTTAGACCTAGTAGTCGTCTTGATCTATCTCTATAGATCATGACTCCTAATATGTAAGTGGCTTTGCCCAAGTCCTTCATAGAAAAACAACTTCCTAACCAAGTCTTAATAGACTGCAAGTTAGGTATGTCATTTCCCATGATAAGTATGTCATCCACATACAGTACCAAGAATGTGATAGTGATCCCACTAACTTTCTTGTAAACACATGGCTCATCTGCATTTTTGATAAAACCAAACTCTTTGATTGCATCGTTAAAACGAAGATTCTAACTTCGAGAAGCTTGCTTTAATCCATAAATGGATCTTTGTAGCTTACATATCTTTCTAGCATCCTTTGGATTGACAAAACCTTCAGGTTGTGTCATGTACACATCCTCTTCAAGTTTCTCGTTAAGGAAAGATGTTTTGACATCCATCTGCCAAATTTCATAATCTTGAAATGCAGCTATGGCGAACAAGATCCTGATGGATTTAAACATAGCTACAGGAGAAAAGGTTTCATCATAGTCAACACCATGAATTTGTCAAAAACCTTTAGCGACTAATCGCCCCTTATATGTTTGTACATTACCATCCATGTCAATTTTATTTTTGAAAACCCATTTGCACCCTATGGGTTTAACCCCTTCGGGTGGGTCAATCAAAGTCCATACTTGGTTTTCATACATGGAATCCATCTCAGATCTCATGGCCTCAAGCCATTTCTTAGAGTCTGTGCCTGTCACCGCTTCTTGATAAGTTCTAGGCTCATCTTGATCTATAAGAAGAACGTCACCATGAGTTGTAATGAGAAATCCATATCTCTCAGGTGTATGGCGTTCTCTTAAAGATCTGCGCGGTGGTTGTGTTTCTACAGCAGTTACTTATTCCTCAATTTCTTATGGAATTTGCTGTTGTTCTATCTCTGGTTCAGTGGTATCTTGAGATTCTCAAATTTCTTAAAGTTCAATCTTTCTCCCATTTTCTTTTCTAGAAACAAATCCTCTCTCTAGGAAGACACCAGTCCGAGCAAAAAATATTTTGTTCTCAGTGGGATTAAAGAAATAATATCTTTTGGTTTCTTTCGGATACCCCACAAAAATACACCTTTCAGATTTGGGTTCAAGCTTAGTAGACGTCTAACGTTTAACATAAGCTTCGCAACCACAAATTTTCATAAAAGACATACTGGAACATTTCCCAGTCTACATCTCATATGGCGCCTTTTGAACCGATTTAGATGAAACACGATTTAGTGTGAAAGTAGTTGTTTCAAGTGCATGTCCCCAAAAGGAAGTCGGTAGATCAGCATGACTCATCATGGATCGAACCATGTCTAACAGAGTTCGATTTCTTCTCTCAGAAACTCCATTCGATTGAGGAGTACCAGAAGGAGTAAGTTGTGAGACAATCCCACATTCCTTCAAAAGATCATCAAACTCTAGGCTCAAATACTCTCTACCTCGATCAGATCGAAGTGTCTTGATAGTTTTGCCTAGTTGATTTTGTACTTCATTTTTGAATTCCTTGAACTTTTCAAGGGCCTTAGACTTATGGCGCATGATATAAACATAACCATATCTACTAAAATCATCAGTGAAAGTAATGAAGTAGTGAAATCCACCTCTGGCCTGTGTATTTATTGGTCCACATACATCAGAATGTATTAAGCCCAATAAATCACTAGCTCGTTCACTTTTACTAGTAAAAGGAGATTTAGTCAGTTTTCCCAATAAGCAAGATTTACATTCTTCAAATTGTTCAAAAACAAATGAATCCAAGAGACCATCTTTATGGAGTTTGGATATGCGTTTCTCACTTATGTGGCCCAAACGACAATGCCAAAGATAAGTTTGATTTGAGTCATTTATTTTAGATCTTTTAGTATTTATGTTGTAAATGGGATTCATTTGATCTAAAATATAGAGGCCATTAATCAATTGTGTCGAACCATAGAAAACATTATTGAGATAAAAGGAACAACAATTATTCTTAATAATTATCTCAAAACCAATTTTGTCTAAACAAGAAATTGAAATAATGTTTTTAGTCAAACTAGGCACAAAATAACAATCCTATAAATATAAATCAAGTATACTAGGCAAAGATAAAGTATATGTTCCCACAGCTAATGCAACAACTCTTGCTCCATTTCCAACTCGCAGGTCCACATCTCCTCTAGCCAAAATCCTACTCCTTTGTAATCCTTGTACAAAAGTACAAATATGAGAACCACAACCAGTATCTAATACCCAAGAAGTAGTAGTTGATAAATTAATATCAATACCATAAATACCTGAAGTAGACGTTCCACTTGCCTTGGCCTTCTTGATTTCCTCAAGATAGACAGGGCAGTTCCGCTTCCAATGTCCAGTCACACCATAATGAAAACAGTTTCCTTCCTTAGACACCCCACCTTTAGGTTTCAGTGCAGCCTTTCCTTTTCCAGGATTGGGCCTACCTTGGCCCTTGGGCTTTGTCTGAACTTTGGTCTTTCCCTTGCCTTTGTTGTTACGGACCATCAGTATGGGCTTGGGTCCAACCTTTTTCATGTTGCCTTTAGTAGTTCGCAACATACTGAGCAACTGTGGTAGAGTCTTGTCAATTTCATTCATATTGAAATTGAGGACAAACTGGCTGTAGCTATCCGGCAACGATTGCAGAATAACATCAGTGGCCAACTCTTGGCTCAATGGAAACCCAAGCTTAGACAGGCTTTTAATATAACCAATCATCTTAAGGACATGAGGTCCTACTGGGCTTCCTTCAGCCAGCTTACATTGGAATAGGGCCTTAGAGATATCGAACCTCTCTTGCCGTGCTTGCCCCTGATAAATTTCTTTTAGGTGCTCGATCATATCATAAGCAACCATGTCCTCATGTTGCTTCTGAAGCTCAGGATTCATAGTAGCAAGCATAAGACATCCAACATCTACCATGTCATCGAGATGTTTCTTGTAAGTATCTCTATCAGCCCTGGAGGCATTAGCGGGTTGTTCATTAGGAAGTGGTTGTTCAATGACATATAATTTTCATTCTTGTTTGAGGACAATCCTCAAGTTACGGAACCAGTCAAGAAAGTTCAAACCATTCAATTTGTCCTTCTCAAGGACCGATCGCAATGAGAGTGTATTAATGTTTGCAGCCATAATATATCTACAGCAATAAAATATGCGTGTGAATAAATTTACCAAGTTTATATCAATCATTAAAAGGACTTTATTATTTGATGTTCCCACTATTTTATTTCAAAATTAATAACCTTCATATATTAATTTCGAAAATACTTTCTTGAAAGTATTTCTTGTGGGTTAAGGATCCATATTTCACCTCCTCTTAAGTCATCTTTGGCTTTACTCTCAAGATTATGGTTATTTAGGTAAGCAACACTTGCTAATTACATCATATGTAACTCCTACAATTCGGTGAACAACTCTTGTTCTAATCATCTTATGATTTATCCAAATTACTTGCCTCTAGGTTTCTAATCCTATTAGAGTAACCTAGTTAAGTCATTAACCAATTTTTAACCAGTGAATATCACTTGTTTATTATTCGTGTTTAACCAAGATAAATACCAGTACTTCGCTTTGGCAGAACCTACATAGTATTGATCGAGGCCTTAACGAGGACAAAAAAATTGGAAGGCCATGTTGACTGAATATTTTAATAGAGGGATTTTATTAAAGTTGTTGTATCTCACCAATTATGGTCTACTTCAGTCCATTTACTCTTTCAATTGGTCTCATCAATTAATGGGGTTTGTTATTACCAAATTTTCATGCTTTAGACATCCATAGCATCTCATACACGAATAGATAAAGTAATAAATAAATGCAATAGTTATATCCCATAATCTATGGTGGTTCAACCAAGCCAATGGTAGAACCAAAAGGAAACGTAAAGGTGTAAGCAGTTTCACAAGCTATCGGTCCACATTAGTTGGCCCATCTTCCTTCTCGTCTAGTCCACAACAACTTTTACAAATTACAATATTCAGAAACTCGTTTTACATACGAGGGAGTAAGATGAGAAGAGAAATACAGGAGAATAGTAGTAAGGCACGACACGCATGCCGTATTTATAAAATTATAATCTTTTATCAAATGGGGTCATTTAGGCTATAACTATACATTTCAAACACCCTGCATTTCAAAAATTAGCATACATCATTCAACGTTTTGCTAAATGAATTATAAAATATCCTTTCAATGTTTTATGGCCCATCAAGTTTTATTTATTATAAAAGATGATGGGGATCTAAGGCGGTCGGCGGAGCCCCCGTGGTACGAACCGCATACCCCAGTCAAATGAAACTTCATGATTTAATAACTTTTATCAACAGAATTGTGTTTTCAGGATTTGAATCCTTGAGGTTTCATGTCGGAACAACACTTTTTCCACTAGCCAGTTAACTCTTACTGGAAACTATAAATACCACTATCGCATCGTAATAGATTTTAAGGTTAACAGTAATAACATAAAACCAAATAAGCCGTAACACCATGATAAATATTTAATCAATTATTGAAAGGAACAGTAATCAGTTTATGCATAGACAATATTAACAGTCAAAAATCGTAATAAAATTAAAGCATGCATGTCTTACAATTGCATCACCCAAGTATTTAAACCTGAGTCTGTATCACACAAGTGACTCTGATACCACTGTTGGAACGTCGGTACCCCTATGGCACAGCGGAAAAAAAAATATATACATTCCGGCAATCCAAACCATGGATCCATGTGCGAGGAACAAATCGGCGTGAAAAGGTTTTGAAATTACCAAAATTTCGATCTGAGTAGACAGTGAAGCCTCGGCAATAAGAATACTATTTTGATTTCGAATCCAAGCCGTAATCCTTATGATCCCGACCTTTACACAATCCACCCAGTTGACAAAGAATGGAAGAAATCCCCAAAAACTATTTTCAGAGATATTTTGCTTGACGGCTGCTAGACCTAATAGCAAAGCTTCGGGTTTTATATATATATATTCACTTTTTAGGGTTTTTCTCCCTTTCTAAATATAACTCCCTTTATAATTGGTATGTATATATCGAATTAAATTTTAATCCGAACATAATAATCATAATTAAAATAAATAAATATAATAATGTTTTAACCGAAAATTATAATTACATTAATTATAATAAAGATTTCGATAAACTGTATTTATTTAAATTTATATACGAACCAAATTCATATATCAATAGAATTATGTTCTCCTTATGTGTACAACATCCTTGTACATATAATATGTTCGATATTTGATTGCCCAATTAAATTAATTCTATAATTAATTTAATTCATGTGACAACCAAACACAATACCAACTATGTTTTATTCCATTCATTTCAACCATAGGGTGTGACCCTGTAGGTTCTTGTAACGTTAGTAGTAATACTAGAACGATTCTAATGTTACAAACAATAAGTGGCATCTAGCAATGCATCATTGCTACCTAAGTTACAAGAAGTCATGATTCGACATAACCTTTTGTGATTAATCTTTTATGCATTAATCCTTAAGTCCTTTATATCTGGAATGGACAAAAGTCATGGAATAGTCACACTTGCATAGTCCATCCCATGTTTCTTGATACCTTGAATAGACTATGATACACAAATAAGTATGACATCTCATATCAACTTATTTGAGCATGACCATGCATTTCTAGTCTCATTCAATCAAGTGGCCTAAGATATTACTCCTATTTATGTAGGAAGGACTTATCCTATATTGATTAACCATATCCCTCTACATAGATTGTGGTATATCCAACATCAGCCTTTATAAATCAACCAGTTATGGTGTATATTTTAATTGTATCAAAATATACAACTCACGATGTTGGGATAATGATGATCTCAAGTCTGAGGATCATATACATATTAATCACTATGAGTAATGTTGTGACAATTACATAATAATCCAAGAAACATACTCATAGCAGGTCAGTCCAATATGTTGTTCTCTAACACACATATTCATGCATTGATTCTGACACTCGATATCAATGGCAACTCTTTATCATCAATCAACTACATGTTAGTCTTAATGCATTATTGTTGTCCTAGTCAACAATAATACTTGACTAAGGACCTTTTAAGAATAATCATATTATTCTCAGGACATTATTATAAAACATTTTATTTATACACACAAAAAAGAAACTGAAATAATAATGGCAAGGCCTTATATTAATAAACATGGTAAATCAAGTATGTTATTACAACCATCTCATGATTGATCTTTAGACATACTGTTACAGAAGGTGTATTACTGTTAGAATAATTTATTTATAGATGTTTGTAAGATTTAATTTTGATATTTATATAGGTTGAAAATGTGATTTTACTATGAAAACCTAATATACAGGAATGTATGGATGTGATAATCAGAAATTGTGCACACCATTTACTCTGCTATTTTTGTAATTGGATAGGAGAATGTCTACTTTATATATATATGCATCAATAATGAGAGAGTTTAAGCACATGCATTATGGTTGGAATTAATATTGAAGAGAATTAAGTTTAATTTGGTAGTTACACTACCTTATTATAATTTGGCGGTAAAACCGTAATAGTGATTAACAACTTGACTAATTCACATTCAAGTGGCTTACGACCACCCCAAGGTATGACTTGGTTGAATGGGTCCACCATAACCCAATATTGGTAGAGGTTTGAAAGGGTCTAGCATACCCTTATTGGTGTGAGATGGATGATGGAGTTGGTGTGTAGCGGTTGGATAAGTTGGACTTTGCACCATATTACTTATGAATACGTTTTGCATATTTGTTCAGTGATATCATAATATGATACACCAATCTAGTATGATCTCTATATATGGTTTGATTATGGTAATAGTAAATTTGATCCACTATTTGTTGTTGCATCGTTTACTTTTGTTTAAGACTCACCAGACTTCGTAGCTCACCCTCTTAGTTTACTCCTTATAGATAATCCGCGAGTTAGATTTTGGACTCAGCGAATTGGAGGTCTCGAAGTTTCTTTCATTTCGATTTGGTTTTTAATTAGGTACTCATAAAGTTTGATAACCTATTTTCTATTAGATTTGTGAAAAACTTTTATATGAATTGTGGTATGATTTTTTTGTGGTTTTTTATCTAAATTTGTGATTTCATGCATGGGTTTAAACTAATTGAAATTTTATCTTAATTAATAATCACTAGGTTTTTAAGTAACTATTTATAGGTTTCAAACAAGGTAAAAGGTTATAATTTTACGTTGCAAATTATAGTTTGAAGCTTCAGTTAACAAAATTACTAATCTGTTTTGGTCGAAAAATTAAAACTTGAGATGTGAATTTGGTATCAAATTGTTTTAAGAGATAATTAAATTTAGTTTTTTTTGCAAAACATAAATAACATTCACAATTAGTTTCAATAAATATGAGTAAAAGAGGTTTTTGAAATGAAACCGAGGAATTTGATTGTTATTTTGTTGTGGGTCATTTTAGTTGCCATTGTGACCTCCAAAATCCGATCGAAACTTCTAGGCCGACTTTTCGGGTGTCACAATCATAATTGAATAGCAATTTAGAATATTGACATTTTAGATCAACTCAACACCATAATATCTCAATATTCACATATATGCAAATGCTTATGGATGCAATGCAATTTCAATTTGTCAGCAAATGTCCTACCCCATCGCTACACACCATAGTAGGATTTCCCTTAAACTCCTCTACTTTTACACCACATTATGGATAAACTATTCACCGTCATGGATGTACGACTTGTTTATAATTTTTAACGATGGTGTATAATTACATTAATGAGACATTTAGATATATAAATTTTAAACCCATAATCATATTTGCTTTATTGCTAATTTATTAACACATCAAATGGCACATCGATCGATAATGATAATTACATTGCCTTTATTGATAATACAGAAGATCGTATATTAACATTATAATTGTTTTCTTAAAAATGGTATCAAAACATAGGTATTAAACATTTTATGATAATCATGATGTATAAAGGACTTAAAATGTAACACCCCACACCCGTGCCCTACGCCGGTACGGAATATGAGGCGTTATTAAACTTAAACACAGGCATTCAAATGTTTTCGAGTCACCAAGACTTGATCAAATTCAAAACTTTTTTGAACGTTTTCTAAACTCCTTAATATGGGCCTGCGAGGCCTCAAACATTTATTGGAAGCCATTGGAAACCAACTCGGGTCCTTAAACCGACTTAATAAAGATGACCCTTAAAAAAAGGCACACGCCGGTGTGGAAGGACAACACGCCCGTGTGGAAGGACAACACGCCCGTGTGGAAGGACAACACGCCCATGTGGCTATTATGACATCGCCGTGCTAATGGCCCATGTGGTTCACACGGCCTAAGCACAAGGGGACACGCTCGTGCCCTGAGCCCGTGTGAATTAAATTTTAAATTCGAACCTACAGGGGATTTCACACGGCCTGACACACGCCCATGTCTATGGCCCGTGTCCTGCACACGGCCATGACATGCCCGTGTCCTAGCCCGTGTCTAATAACCTTGACATTCTATTTTTGACGTCAGCAACCCTTAAGGGTCACACGGCTAAGGCACACGCCCGTGTGCTAAGCCGTGCCCTTCACACGGCTGAGACACATGGTCGTGTCTCTGCCCGTGTGTTTACTACCATGCATACTAACTTGTAAAATTTACGTGCAAGGGACACACGGCCATGTAACACGCCCATGGGGCTGACCGTGTGTCACACACGGCATAGACACACGCCCGTGTACCTACCCGTGTGGCCAATATAAGGCTATTTACCAAGCCCTATGCCACCCTGAAACAAAATTTAATACCAACCAACATATAAAAGTCTAACTTAATATGATTCCTCCACCAACAACCATAGCCAAGGCCTATATACATTTCATATATTCAACCATGCCAACAATTTTACATTCATGAAAAACTATCTTGCATTCATATAATGACTTTCAAAATTAACCATTTTCATGACTTTATACAAAATGAGTCAAATACTAAAACAAACCAACACATTTGGCCCCAAAACAATGTGATACCAAAATAAAATCAAAAGTTCCTATACATGCCATAGTCAAAATGATAATATTAGCTATACCAAGTGCTTCAAAGATAGTGTGGCTGGCTTCCCCGACGTAGGCGATGATCTACGAGCTACTTTGGCAGCACTATAAGAAAATGGAAAGGAAAGAGGGTAAGCATGGGAGCTTACTAAGTACATATATGTAAATAAGTGTAATAAAAAAAACATTCATCAAACAATGGCTTATCATACTTAAAAGATATATCATTTTAAGCTCATTTTTTTACTCTTCACTTCCTTTATGCATACTTACTATATCTCATCACACACTAAGGTCCTATTCATGGGTTTAGTATACATACCTGAAATCATCCGTAAAATATCTCAATTTCATTCTCTTTGATAACATACCTCATTGAAAATTTCCCCAACTCGTTCTTCAAACTACCCATTGAACACTTGAAATACTAATAGATACACGAAAAGTTTACACTTAAGTGTCATTTAAGTAGTCAGAGCTACCTTGTACTTTGTAATGCTAACATTTTGAGTTACTCACGGGCCTTTTTTCCATGCGAGTACCCGGACCCCATAACTCTATCATGTAATGCCCGCTCATTGAGCTACTCAAGGGTCTGCACTCAAGGTCAATACCCGGACCCACATTACATATAACATTTATCTCATGAACTCAGACATAACTCATGAATTCAGACCATATAGTTCTTCATGACATACCTTTTGTATCCTATACTATTTCTGAGGTTCAACGGGATTTCATATTCGACATGATGTCGTCATACTTATTCACCATGGAAATTACTCTTATATTACAATATTTAAGCTTCTATGGTAACAAGTAAGATTATATTACATGATAACGATAAGATGTTTAAAAATAAGCTATAATGACACATTATTTACATATGTACTTACCTCGGCACAAAATGATAGAAACCAGCCTAATCCTCGTAAACTTTGTTCTTCCCTCGATCAAGACCTGAATCACGTTTCTCTTGATCTAAAACGTAAAAATTTAGCTTATTTAATACACAAATCATTCAATTCAACTTGAGACTCATATTTTTGTAAAATGATCGTTTTGCCCTTAAACTTCGTAAAAATTACGATTTTACCCCTAGGCCCAAAAATCGATTTTTATCGAATTTCCTTATTAGCCAAGCCTAACTAAATTCATTTTATAACTATAGCATCTCAAAATTCTCATTATTTCACACCTTTATCACCTATTTCATAGCTTATGCAAAATGGTCCTTAGTTAAGGATTCCATGAAAACTACTTCACAAAAGTTGTTTATTTCACAACCATGATTCATTTTCTCCCATAAAATTTTAGAAAACAACATGAATACTCTCATGTAAAAGCCCTAGCCTTTTAACCATCTTGCAATATAGTCCCCTCATTAGCTAGCTCATACTACGAGGGTCTTAAAAAATACAAAAATCATCAATAAAAACTATCTAAATCACTTACTTGCAAGGATGAGAAGTTGCTGAAATTTTGAGCTTCTAAAACCCCTAGAATGGCTGAAAAATTTAGGTGGAGTGGTGAGGAAGATGATAGCCCTTTTTCTTTTGTTTCATTTTAATAAATTAAGTCACCAAATGTAACCTAACTTTGACATTTTGACCAATCTTGTCCCCTATGGCCGGCCACCTCTATTTAGAAAAGTCTAATTGCCCTTTAAAGGCCATAAATTTTGGTTCTCTAGCTATTTAACACATTTGGGTAGTAAAACAAAACTTTTGCCCTTTATGCGATTTAGTCCTTTTTCGTAATTAAGCATGAAATCGCTGAAATTATCTCACCAAAATTTTCATGCATTCATATAATCATGATATAGCACATAAAATAATAATAAAAATAATTTCTCTGACTTCGAAATAGTGGTTTCTTATATCACTGTTCCGACTAGCCCTAAAATCAGGCTGTTACACAAAATTGTAACTAATACAATTTATCATTATCGATTTATTATTATCGATTTTATATTTCTTAACATGTCAGTCAAAAATAATTTTACACACATAACTAAAAATATGACCAAAAAATTGTGGTTGTTTGAGGGTTGAACATGAATATGAAACATTATATGATAATCACGACAGATAAAGGGTTCAAAATTACAACTAATACAATATCATTATAGATTAATTATTATCGATTTTATATTTTTTAACCTTTCAATCAAATATAATTATAGAATCTGTATATTATAAAAGAAGGTATGAAAGTAAAAATGAAAACATTAAGTTTCAAAATACTTCTATTTTAATTAAATTTAAAGTAGGTCCCATTTTTAAATTAAGTTTTAATTATGGTGATCTTGCCATTAATAATAATAAAGTTTTCAATAATAAATAACTTCAAAAAAATAATTCCCATTTTTTAATTTCTAATATGATATTTTTATGAAATTATATATTTATTTTAAAAAACTAAAAATTTTAAAACAGTTTAACATGCATGTTTTAAAACATTTTTTTAAAATTTTCAAATTTAATAAAAATTTACATAATTGTTTAAAAATTAGGTAAGATATGTTAAAACACATTACACTTAAACAACTATACAAATTTAGTATATTTTTATTGTACTTTAATTAAATAAAATTTTCATTTAATACTTCATTTAAGTGAAAATAAATATTCTTTTAGAATTTTTTAAAATTTCATTTAAAAAATTTAAATATTATTAAATATTTTTTATTTATACACACAAAATCAATATATGCAAAAAATAAAAGAAGTAGTATATATATTATAAAATCTTTCAAAAGTTTTTTTTATGCCATTTGGGATTTTAATGTTGATGTAACATAATAAATAATATTTAAATTATTCCCTATATAAAAATATTTAAATCATTTCCTTTTTAAAATTTCTATCTATTAAAGGTTGGAGATTTATTTTACAGCATCAATTAATTAATTTTAAACATATTACAACCTAATTGTATAAAAAAATGTTATTTTAAAATCTAATATTTTGCCTTGCATGGCACGGGTAGGTAAACTAATATATCATATAACCATTTCTCTTTATAAATGATAAGTTTTTACACCTTAAAAAATTGACATATGGCAATAAAAAAATAAGCATTTATGGAAGGAAAAATTGAATTACACGATGCTCTGGGTTTCAAGTTGAATTTCGGTACCACTTTTGATCCGCAAACAGATGGTCAGTCTAAGCGAATAATATAAAGTTTAGAAGATATGTTGTAGTGTTATATTATTGAGTTCAAAGGTAGCTAGAAAAAATATTTGTCATTGGCTAAATTTGCATATAATAACACCTATCAGTCGAGCATAAAGATGGATCTGTATGAGGCTTTATATAGGCATAAACGTAGAAGTCTATTATATTGGTTTGAATTGAACGAAAGAGGGGTTCATTTAGTTTAGGAAATTGAAGAAATAATGCAAATCATTCGAGATAATTTAAAAGTTGCGTTTGATCTACAGAAATCTTACATTGATTTAAAACGTAAAGATATTGAATTTAAAATTGATGAGAAAGTGTTTTTGAAAGTCTCATCCTGGAAGAAAGTATTGTGTTTTGATGGAAAAGGGAAGCTTAGTCCTAGATTTATTGGGTCGTACAAAATTTTTGAAAGAATCAGACCTATAGCATATCGTTTGGCATTGCCTCCAGAACTTTATAAAATTCATAATGTTTTCCACCTTTCGATGCTTTGACGTTACCATTTTGATCCATCACATGTATTGCCTACGGATGAAATTGAGTTACAGTCCAATATAAATTACAATGAAGAGCCGTCACATGTACCATTAGTTAAAGTCTTGTGGCATCAACATGGGATTGAAGCAACATGGGAAACAAAAGAAAATATGAAATATCAGTATTCGAACCTTTTCTCTGGTAAGAATTTTGAAGTCAAAAATTTTGTTAGGAGGGGGAGTTGTAATATCTCATTTTTCAGTGGTGTCAAAAAAGTGGTTTCGAGGCCACAATTCTGATACGTGAGGTCATGTTTTATTGTTTCATTAATTTTTATGAAGTTACATTGGTGTCGTATTAAATTTTGGTGGAAAAATTTTAACGTTTAGATAGTTAATTAAGTAAAAAGGATTAAATTGTAAAAGTTGAGAAGTTAGTTGTTATTAGTAAATTAAGTTCAATAACATTAGAAATTTAATTTGGTGGCTTTAAATGGTAATTAGACCATGACCATCTAATATGGATGGTTATGGGTAAGCATATGTGATATTTTATAAGTTGATTAAAGGGTAAATTTGTAAATTATTAATTTAACTAAAGAAACAAATTAAATAAAAATAAACATTATCTTCTTTAGTGGAGTTTTCACTGAAATTTTGAAGGAAAAACACCATTAAAGAGCTTAAGGAGGTTTGGCCATAATCTTCTTTGCATGTGGGTTCTTTTTTGAGTTTATTTCTTGTAATTTTTGTATTTTTGGGATCATTGCGACTAGGTCCAATTAACCTATAGCTTTGTTTTAAAAAAAATGTTAAGGATTTTGAAAGGTATCATTGATGAATTCTTGTTATTATAAATGTTGATTGATGAGATGGCAGCTTTAGTTGTTGATTTGAATTACTTTATTAAATAATTTGTTTAGTTTTTGAGTTAAGGATTGATTTGAATTTTTTTTAAAATTTACATGGTATTTGTAACACCCCAAACCTGACCTAGACGTTATGGTTGAATCTGGCGATGTCACATGGAATGGAAGTCGAAAACGAGTTTGTTGAGTTAAAACTGTTCCAGTTAAATTAGCTTTTATCTTAGTTCGAAGACAAACTCATGTTCTCTGTTATGTCTAAAATCATATCTTTTTAGCGAAAGCTTTAGAAACGTTTATTTTTGGAAAACTATTCGTGTTGAAAGAAACCTTTCTTTTTAGCAAAATCGGGTTTTCATATCCAATCGTGCTAAAACCATAAAGCAGTTAAAAATCCAAAACTCAAAACTAGACAATCCAAAGTCCAAAAGTTACATCTAAAACCCCAAATAAGTAATAAAATTAAAAAGTTAACGGAAGTAGACTAAAATTTACATGTGGCCACCGTCAAGACCTCCGCTACACCGAATCGTCAAGTCTAGGGATTACCTGTATAGATTAAACAGAAAAGGGTGAGTTTTCGCAAACTCTCCATAGAAACATACATACAGATACACATTAGAATACAGTCTGATATAGGCTGGGCCTGTGCCCATTACAAATTCAGTTTGGGCCTTAGCCCAATCAGATACAGTAGCAAATATAATGTCAGGGCCTTGGCCCATCTCAGATACAATATTCAATAGCAAGAAATCAGAATCCTATCCACCAGCTTCTACACACCATCTCTGTCTATCCCTAGACACCATGTGGGGATTAAATCAGCCCACTCATTCCTACACACTAGACTGTACCGAAATGCGGCACATGATCAAAAAATTTGTAGCAGAGCTGCCAGATAACAGGCTTAATAGCCTCTCAGACACTTTCTCCAAATAACAGTAACCCACCCCAATGTAATGTAACATACGAAAGATGTCATGCTATTATGCAGTTACAGTTTATACGTTCAGATTAGCGTACATACTCAGTTCAGATATCATACAAACAGTTCACACAATTAAGGGTCTAAGTAACGGTTACCGACCCTATAATAGGTTCACAGTCAACTTGGGCGACCTATGCAACCTTAAGAAACTTTTCAGAAACATGGGCTCACACGTCCATATAGCCTACTGGTGTGGGCCCACATGCCCGTGTGGCCTACACAGCCAAAATTGGCCTTACCCACACGGCCTGGCCTAGAATCCAATACGCCCGTGTGGACTACTCGTGTCTCGCACACGGCCCACCTAGCCATCACACGGTCATGTCATGCACGCACGGCCTGGCTCGTCGATTACATGCCCATTTTTTGTCACACGGCCTACCACACGGGAGACCACACGCCCGTGTGGCGTCGACAAAATACTTTTTCGGCTTTCACCAAATCTCGTTTCCTACGTTTCGGGTACACACTTGTTTAAATTTTGCAGCCAACGCAACTCCAACACCACCAGAACTTATAGTTGACCAATAACTCACCAATTTAGTCACTTATAGCCATACTCAAACGTAAACGTTCAAGATAACCGAACGCTAAACTAACAACAAAGTTACCTTCGATCGCACAATAGGGATTCCGCACACTTAAACCGTCAATTAAAGACCTCCAGCCCTCTAATTGTCTCCTAAACACCAACTGAAACTCAATAAACAACGATTCATCATTCCAAAAATAATAATACACTAACCATACTTACCAAAAAAACGCAAAAAAGAGGATTGAAGTAACAGAATGCAGGGACTTTTAAGAAAAATAAAACTATAGCAAGAAAGAAAAAGAAGGAAATTCGACAACAAAAGGGAAGGGAAATTCGGCAGGGAAGACTTTTTGGGAATGAGATGATACCCAAATATTTTGATAACCATCAAATCCCCCAAATCACTCCACTAACCCACTACACCCAACTACACAGATTTTTAGTCCAACTCAAACTCTTTGGGATAAACGAGCAAAAATAATGCACACGCAAGGACTCGAACACAGGACCTCCATCACACCAACACTTCATTTAACCACTAGACTAGCAGGCCCATTCTGATATAACTCTACCAATAATTAAATAAAAGTCTACTAAACAGAGATAGGGCCAATAATTAAATAAAAGTCTACTAAATAGAGGGTAACTCCAACGGTAAGATTGCAAAGTGCGCAATTTCGTGCACCTCGGTGAATTTGGGCTTCGATGGGCCGAAATTGATTAATGGGCAACGGGCCCATTTCGGTAAAAAGTTCGGTAAGTATTCTGGAGACACGTTAATAACTGTAATGAGCATGAAACCCTAAAAAGACTGATAAAATTACTGAAATACCTCTGTAAGGTAGAATTACCGTAATACCCCTAAAGGGGTAAGTTTACGATTACGCCCCTCGAGGGTAAATAACTGTTCTTACACTATAATCTGACTGCCTTTCTAAAGCATGCCTTGTTAATTATATATATATTCTACATACATGTCATACTGCATGGGGTTGGGTTTTGTTATGGAGGAAGAACTCGTTCTGATGGCTGTACCACATATTCTGATATAAGCAGTTTTGCTGCAGATTATAGTTAGTACCGCAACTAGTGCTAACACTATAAGTGTAGGGATGGCATAGGTGATTTATTCCCCACAGGAAGTGTAGGGATGGACGGGGGCAAGTGTAGGGTTGGATAGGGTTATCATGCATTAATCATATGAGACTGTTTTGTTATGGGCCAACTGTATTGAAATGGGCCCAATTGTGTTAATATGGGCAAGGCCCAATAGATCTCAACTTGTAATAGGGCTACGGCCTAGATTGATATTGATATGGGCTAGGCCCAGTATACTCTGAAATTGTAAGGGGCTATGGCTAGATTAATATTGATATGGGCTAAGGCCCAGTTAACTCTGATTTCTGAATAGGGCTTAGGCCCAGTAAAGCTTGAATCGATTTAGGCTCTAGTTGGGTTATTTTACACACTGAGTTTTCCAAACTCACCCCTTTTTTCTCCATCTTTGCATGTGAGCTTTGGATCGGTAGACTTGGAGCTGGAGGGATTCAGAGTGACCATGTGGACTGTTTAAAATAAGTGTTTATACTTTCACTTTTATTTTATATTATTTCCTTTATGTTTTCGGGTTTTTAATTTGTAATAAGGCCGCTCCTAAGTTTTATTAAATTTCTTTATTAATACTCGTTTGAAACTGATAGAATTAGGCTGTGCGAGTTTTTGTAAAACTAAACAACATTTTTAAATGAAACACTCGTAACAAATGGATATCAAAATGACGAACATGATCTAGTAAATAGGATGCTCACAAATTAACCGGAAGTTTTCTAATCAACTTAAATAACGTTTTCGCAAACCACACCTTAATCGCAGTAACTAAGGAACGTGACTAAACTTTTGTTGATGTGACAACCATATTTGGCCATAACGTCTAGGCCGAGTTTGGGGTGTTACATTTGGTGGTATCAAAGCCCGGTTGCAACAACTCGGTTGTGGATCGGGTCTGAAAAGTTTTTTGAAAAATTTTACTAAACTTAGGGTATTTTGGAAACAGTTTTGGAAAGTTCTTTTCAAAGATATTTTACAAGGTATACATGTTTTAAGATTCAATCTTAAAATGGTTTAAGTTTTTCTGGGTTTCTGAAATATTGATAACCAAAGAAGTGGCACACTGAATCCCCGGCACCAAGTCTGTAAGTATTTCTGTTACTCATACTACACTATATTAAGATATTACTGTAGATAGAACTGAGACCATATCATGACATTATAGCTAGGGCAATACTAAAAACCCTAGAATACTAAGACTATAGCTAGGCTATGATTCTGTGAAAATAGAAACTTTAATATACTATCTCTGCATAAAACATATGAATAAGTACTAACATTTTTGAATCGAGATCTTGGTAGTTATTAATATGCATGCTGATAATGTAGAGTGTTGATATGGATTCCGAGGGTAAGCGAAGTCTACCAACTTCGGGTAGCGGTAACTCGGAGCTTGGGACTGAGGCATTGGCCGAGTTAGTAAGGAAAGTGGTAGAAGAAGTATTGGAGACCAAGGTTAAGGAAATTAGGGAAACGCTTCAAGCAGGGTGCTTGGAGTGTAAAAAGAGGAAGGATTCTAGTTCTCAGAAGACCGAACCTCGATTCGTGAAACATGTTAAGACACAACCAAACTTTCCAACCTGTAAGAACTGCAACGGGTGTCATTCGGGTGAATGCCATAGGAAGACAGGAGCATGCTTTAGATGTGGGTCCAAGAAGCATCGAGCTCAGGATTGCCAAGCTTATTCTATTTAAGTGTGTGTTACGAGTTGTATGCATGCTTAATAAATGTTTCTTTACTTTGGTAATTAGATGTTCTGGGTCATACTAAGAATTATTTTTAATCAGAGTGCGCAGTGGTAACGTAGTGCAATAGTCGGTATTAGACAACTAATAGTTGGATAGAAAATTTTGAGGACGAAATTTTTTTTAAGGGGGGTAGAATTGGAACACCCCAAAATTTGGGCCTAGAAATATTGGGTTTGGAGTCTGAGTTCGGGTAGAACATGGCCCGAATAAATGGGATGATTTAATTTAGTATGTTTAGTTAGTAATTAAATAAATTGCGAAGGGTTTTTGGTGCGGGAAAAGTCCTGGGCTCGACCCAGGGCTTTGGCAAAAAATTGAGCATTTTTTTTCTTAAAGGGATCTAGGCAGTAGGCCTTAAAAGTGATTTGGGCTGAGTTTTAGCACAAACAAGCACCTGGCCCAGTGGCTAAGCACGCTAGGAGGGCGTGGGAGGTGTCTGGGTTCAAGGCACGGCGCACGCAATTGGTTGTTTTTTTTAGTATTCAGGTTGCGGTTAAAATAGGGGTTAAAAGGAGTTGTGAGCATAATCCAGCACAAAGAGCGCCCTTGGCAAAGTGGCAGCCGCATACTAAGGAGACCCAGTGGTCACGAGTTTGAATACAGGGACAACGAAACTTGTTTTATTTTTTAAGTAGCCCGTGACTAAAGCAAATAAGGCTTATAAGTAAACGCAGTCGTATTATAACAAAAGAGAGGTTGTGTCGCAGCGGCAAGCAGTGTAGCTAGGTTTTCTAGAGGTCGCAGGTTCGAGTGGCGGGGAAGGCAAATTTCTCCTTTATTTTTAAGCAGACCGGAGCTTCAGCAGGTAAGGCTTATAATTAATTGTGACCCTATATTAGCAAAGAAAGAAGTGTGGTGCAGTGGCCAGCAGCACGGGCGAAGGCGCAAGGGCAGACGGAGGTTTGGGGTTCGAGCCTCTCCTCGCGCACAAAAGGTTAGGTTTTTGCTGCACGCGTGGGGAAGGAGTTGGGGTCTGATCAGGACTCTCTTGCCAGCATGCTGAAGTAGTGTAATGAGTGGGTAAGGATGCTGCTAATCGGTGGAAGGAGTTTGAGTGAAATTTAAACTTTGCTACGGGCTAAATTCAAGGGATTTGAATTAGAGGGAGTGGTGTACCAAAAGTAGGACTACCGATTGTTTGTAGAGGTTGGTGTACTAAATGAGCATTTTTATTAATACTCGTTTGAAACTGATAGAATTAGGCTGCGCGAGTTTTTATAAAACTAAACAACATTTTTAAACGAAACACTTGTAACAAATGGATATCAAAATGACGAACATGATCTAGTAAATAGGATGCTCACAAATTAACCGGAAGTTTTCTAATCAACTTAAATAACGTTTTCGCAAACCACACCTTAATCGCAGTAACTAAGGAATGTGACTAAACTTTCGTTGATGTGACACACCAGATTTGGCAGTAACTTCTAGGCTGGGTTTGGGGTGTTACAAGTTTCTTCCACGGAGATATTTTCAGAAACACTTAATCACCGATCTCAAATTTGATATCTTTTCATTTTAAATCCGCATAAGATTTCTGACGATCAGAGGTAGCTTTCAAACTATCTCTTATTACTTTCACTTTCTATTCTGTTTCTTTTATCAGATCAATACCGTAAATCTTATTCTCATTGAGTTCAGTCCAGTATAACGGAGTTCTACACTTTCTACTGTATAAGGCTTCGTACGGTGCCATTTTAATGCTCGATTGAAAGCTATTATTATACGCGAATTCAATCAAAGGTAGATATTGTTCCCATGCACCTTCAAACTCAAGAATGCAACATCTCAACATATCCTCAAGTATCTGAATAATCCTTTCAGATTGACCATCAGTTTGCGAATGAAAAGCAGTGCTAAAATGCAATCTAGTACCCAGAGCATCTTGCAACTTCTTCCAAAATCGTGATGTAAATCTCGAGTTTCTATCTGGCACTATCGACAATGGCACACCATGCAATCTCACAATATCAAAAATATATAACCCAGCCAATTTATCGAGTGAGAAATCAGATCGTACTGGAATAAAATGAGCCGATTTCGTCAATTGATCAACTATAACCGAAATTGCATCTTTCTTTCTTGGGGATAGAGGTAAACCTGACACAAAGTCCATAGTTACTCGATCCTATTTCCACTCTGGAATCATAATCGGTTGTAGTAATCCAGATGGCACCTGATGTTCAGCTTTAACTTGTTGACAGATTAAACATTTGGAAACAAAATCAGAGATATCTCTTTTCATTCTGGACCACCAGTAATGTTGTTTCAAGTCATTATACATTTTCGTACTACCCGGATGCACATATAACCGACTACTGTGGGCTTCACTCAGAATCATTTGAATTAACTCTGGATTTCTCGGAATACAAATCCTATCTCGAAATCATAAATAATTATCTGCATCAGTTCTGAATTCTGAATCAATCACTACATCATATTGAGCTCGTTTTGCCAAAATCTCAATATCAATCTTTTGAGCTTCGATAATCTATTGTAAGAACAAGGGTCTTGCTTTTAATTCAGCTAAAACTGAACCATTATCAGACAGAACCAAATGAGCATTCATTGCACGCAAAGCATACAATGTTTTACAACTTAAGGCATCAGCAATGACATTTGCTTTTCTCGGGTGATAATCAATCACAAGTTCGTAATTTTTTAGTAGTTCTAACCATCTTTTCTACTGCAGATTCAAATCTTTTTGCGTCATTAAATACTTCAGACTTTTATGATCAGAAAACACGTGACATTTCTCACCAAACAGATAGTGACGCCAGATCTTCAAAGCAAACACAATAGTAGCTAACTCGAGGTCATGTGTCAAATAGTTCTTCTCATGTGGCTTCAACTGTCTCGAAGAATAAGCAACAACTTTTCCTTCTTGCATTAAAACACAAACGAGTTTGTTCAACGAAGCATCACGGTAAACAACGAATTCTTTACCTGATTCAGGTTGTACCAAAACTGGAGCTTCAGTCAATAAAGCTTTCAATTGATCAAAGCTGTTCTGACACTTTTTAGACCACTCAAATTTTACATCATTCTAGAGCAATTTTTTCAACGGAGTAGCTATCACAGAGAAATCTTTGACAAATCATCTATAGTAACTGGCAAGTCCCAGAAAACTGCGGACTTCAGATACATTCCTCAGAGGTTTCGAATCCAAAATAGCTGAAATCTTATTCGGATCAACTCGAATACTGGAGGCTAATACAATAAGACCCAGAAAACCAACTTCTCGTAACCAGAATTCACATTTACTAAACTTTGCATACAACTATTTATCTCGTAGTGTCTGTAGCACTACTCTCAAATGCTCAGAATGTTCAGATTCATCACGTGAATAAATCAATATATCATCAATGAATACAAAAACAAATTGATCTAGATACGGTCTAAAAATTCTATTCATTAAATCCATAAAGATAGTAGGCTCATTAGTCAATCCAAAAGGCATAACTAAAAATTCATAGTGGCCGTACCTCGTTCTGAAAGCAGTCTTCGGAATATCTGAATCTTTCACTCGTAACTGATAGTAGCCTGATCTCAAATCTATTTTCGAAAATTCAGTAGCTCCTTTCAATTGATTAAACAAATCATCAATTCGGGGCAAGGGAAACTTATTCTTGACAGTCACTTTATTCAACTGACGATAATCTATACACATTCTCTTTGTACCGTCTTTCTTTTTCACAAATAGAACTGGAGCACCCCAAGGTGAGAAACTCGGTCTAGTAAATCCTCAATCTGTCAATTTTTGAAACTGAGACTTTAATTCTTTTAACTCGGTTGGAGCCATTCTATACGGAGCTATCAAAATGAGAGTAGTACCAGGTACTAATTTAATGCCAAACTCGACTTCTCGAATCGGAGGCAAACCCAGTAATTCTTCAGGAAACACATCAGGGAATTCACAGACAACAGGCAAAGATTCAACTTTCTTATCATTCACTTTCGAATCTAACACATAAGCTAAGTAGGCTTCACAGCCTTTCTTCACATAATTCCATGCTTTTATTGCAGATATCACAACTGGTAATCCATTTAGATCACTAGACTTAATTCAATTTATCTCATCATCCTTACACCTCAAATCAATGACTTTTCGTTTACAATTCACAATAGCATCATGCAAAGCTAACCTGTGACAGCCCTAATTTGACCTTAGTCGAAAAGTGGTTTCGGGACCACAAAACTGAGTCGTAAAAATAATTAACCATTAAATTTTGTGTTTATTGTATGTGAAACAGGCATGTGTGAAAGTTTCATGCTTCAATTTTGTCATTTGTATGCGAAATTATTAAATAGGACTTATGTGAGAAAATTTAGAAATGTGCTAGACAAATGTTGAAGTGACTTATTAATGCATGTTATAAAAATGATGGGTTTGCATGTCAAATTTCCATTTATGATAAGTAGTGGCCGGCCATGATGGGATCATATACATATAATATGTATTAATTATTAGTTAGTAGCTTTATATTTTATAACATAAATAAATAACAAGGAAAAGTAATTAAAATAAGGAAAGGAATGGTGAAGAAAACAAAGTATCACCTTGTTCTTCTTAGCCGTACAAGAAGAAGAAAAAGAGGGGGGCATTCGGCCTTTTGAATGAAGAGAAGGTTAGTAAATTATGTTAATTTTTTTTTTGAAATCTTAGTTTGTTTTAGGTTAATCATCATGCTTTTTACCTAGCCCATACTAAAATTTTGAATTTAGAGGGTTGAATGGAACTTTCGGTTATGGTATATAAGAGAAGAACTTGATTTTTTTTTTACCCTTAAGTTTTGATGGAAAAAAAAACAAAAAGATTGTTGATGAAAGAAATTAATCTTGTTAAAACTTTAAACTAATAATACCCATATGTGTGATAGCCGAACATAGGCTTTGTTTAAAGTCTTGATCAAAGGCCGGTTAAGTTTTGAAATGGATAAGCTAGGTGTTTGATTTTTTTGTTTTTGGTTCGGCATAGTACATGATATTTTGCTAGTGAGGTTTTGAATAATTTAATTAATGTTAGATATATGAAAAATTCTTATGTTCGGTTTTGGACGATACATATATATATGTACAACTAACCTATTTAGCTATTGATATCTAAGGTGTTAAATAATAAAACTCTTGATGACTTGGGTTAAATAGCATTCGGCCAAAGACTATATGGGCTTGCTAATTCGGTTTAAGTGAAGAAATTATGATAGAGAGATATGTCTAAATTGTGACTTATTATCGAACTTTCTTTGTGGTTGTAAGGTTATTTTATAATGTGTCATAACATTTAATTAGTTACTCGAATTGATGAGAAAAGAATTTGGAGTATTTTATGGTGTCTTAAGCATATTATCCAATTGGTAAAGTTGAGTAATGATTCATGTAGGAATGCTTGCTTAGTCGTATGTTATGTTTTGTTAAACTTAGTAATAAATATATATATCTTATAAGGCTATAATAGTAGATTTAGTGGTATCAGAGCTATGGTTTAGTCAGTTCTCGGACTAACATAGCAAGTGTAAGAGTCTAGCTATACATGCCGTAAGTAAAGTGTGATAGTGTGAGGTCTCCCGGCTCTTATAAATTGTTTTGCTCAGGTAATGATGTGTTCCAACCGAGTTATTATTAATTGATCTGAAATTGATATTGAATTGATTGTAATATATATGTGATATGATGGAATTAAAAATGTATGAAAAGAATTTTATGATGTGTGTCCATCAGTGTAAAGAGATGTATGAGATCGTATAAAGTAAATGGAAATGAAAGTTTGAATCGTGATAAATTCACTTATGTTTTGTTAATACTCATATGAAATAAAGTTGCATGTGAATCTGAGATATGTGAAAATGTGTTTGTAACAAGATGAAAAGTTGAAATGTTTGAATGAAGTGTTTGAATCAAGGTGTGTAATACTATGATGATGAGTGATGAATTTATCTGTGTATTCGAATATGAAACTCCCTTTCGAGGCTTAACGACCTCACCCCCTTACCAGTGATATGATTATAAGGTTTCAATGGAACGAAATAGAACGAGTTTGCAAAGAAAGATTACAGAGTTAAATAGTGAGATAATGATAAAGTAAGCAAAGTTCAGAATGATTTGGCAATGAATTAAGGCTGGAAGGACTTGTACAATGTCCCGAAGGTTCTTCAGATTGAATATTGTCATTAGTAAAGAAAGTTGGTCTGGTAATTTAATTCAATCAGATATGATGTCTAAGTATGTATCTGTTGGGAATTCTTCCTGATTGGGTTTCATTAGTGAATGAAATAGAGTGGAATTTGAAATGACTAATGAATAGTAAGAGCGTCTGAATTGGATAATTACAGTCAAGTGAATTTCGATGATTTCTTTTTGATCTGTATATTTCTTATTCTGTGAGACACATGTGTGATTGTTCCTTTTTCTGATGAAAATGCTATAAAGTGAGAATGTTATCTGACTCCGATGTTTAATAAAAGTATTGCCATTTTGATTGGTTTATAATCGGTATCATCGTATTCCTCTGTTTGAGAATTCATTGTAATATGATCGGAATGAATTCGGGGATAAATTCATATGAGGTTATTCTTCTGTTTCTATTGATTGGCATTCCATCTTATAAAAATGTTGAAGAATGTGTTATTTCTGTTATAGAGGAAATTTCAGGGTTATTTATTATAGTCTTCTTCTGGTATTCTCTGAGGAGTTATTTTGATCTTTATTTCTATGTTCTGGGAGATTCTATTCTAGGATTTCTGATACGACATTGTATTTTGGATTTCTGTATTCTGGTTTTCTTTTCATTTTTCTTATATGAATAATTAGATATGGCTCAGTTCTAAAGTGTGTATATATATATTTATCTAAAACAATTATGTTTATAATGATTATATATTTGGATTTCTGTGATTCTTGTGAAAGGAATGGCCATAAATAAGAGTCCAAATGATAGAGAATTCAGCTCAGACCTATGGATTGGTTTTTACTTATATATCAGTGAGTTAAAGATTGAGTGTTATGTTCTTTCGAGTTATGCAGTGATAATGAATTTTGATTAGTTATCTGAAGAGATCTAATAGAATGTATATTTGAAGAGTTACGACATACACAAAGAAAAGTAGTCTTGAAAAGTTATTATTTGTTAGACAAGAATGATTCAGTTGTGTGGTTTAACTCGGATTATAAGTATGATTGAATTTGTTAAAGATTCAGAGACAAATGTTAAAGTTATTATAAAAAGAACTATTCGGCTGATAATTAGAGATGATTGTGGTTGTGTCAGTGTTGCATATTTGACAGTTTCGAGAATTCAAGGGAAAAATTTGAATGTTTCTTGAACCAAGGAATAAAAGTATTGAACGTTAAGCAAGGGCTATTCTTCTAGTGAAATTGAGACGTATAAAAGTATATTGAGATGTGATAGTTCAAAATTAGTTCAGAGTAACAGTTATTCGATTATGGATGTCTGGACTTATGAAATTTCTGTTAATGTTACTATTATTCTTATATGGAATAAGTATTCAGATGGGTTAAAGGATTTTTATATGAGCTCCGACTGTGAAAATGTTTGTTTATCTGAGTTAAAATAAATAATACAGATATATGGATCAGGTGTATAAGTGACTGTGTATTGTAGCGTATTTCAAAACTATATTCAGATGACAAGTTGCTATCTATCAGAGTTGAAATTTTGTGTATATGGAATAAAAGCAATAAGTGATGTTATAGAAGTGGTTATGAGACAGAATTGATATCCAAACCAAATAAAAAAAATTATTTGTCTTCTGAAAAGGAAATGTCATTGGGTCATGATCGATCTTTTAACAAGGAAGAATTTGTGTCTTCAGTTTAGTATGCACAAAATTCCGATGGACAAAGTTGTTAAGATATTCATAATATAGTCTGCCAATGTGATCTGTCAGTGTGAATTAAAGTTTAGAGATTGTTGGTAAAAAGAGATACATGTGATGAATGGAAATTTGTGATTCCGAAATTTTTTCAAAACGTTTTCAGAATGGAAACTATTTTTGTTGATAAGATTTTCGGGGACGAAAATCCCTAAGGGGGGAGAGTTGTAATAGCCCTAATTTGACCCTAGTCGGAAAGTGGTTTCGAGACCACAAAACCGAGTCGTAAAAATAATTAACCGTCATATTCGATGCTTATTATATGTGAACGTGCATGTGTGAAAGTTTCATACTGTAATTTTGTTAATTGTATGTGAAATTATTAAATAGGACTTATGTGAGAAAATTTTGAAATGTGATAGATAAATTTATAAGTGGTTTATTAATGCATGTTTTAAAGAGTTTGGACTTGCATGTCAAATGTCCCTTTTTGTTTATAGTGGCTGGCCATGTTGATGTTTATGACAATATATATGTATTATTTATTAGTTTTAAGGAAACTAAATGGCTTTATAATTTTATAATATTAATGAATAAAGAAATAAGTAAAAATTTGGGTAAAGAAAACAAAGCTTTATCTTTGTCTTCTTGGCTGAATTGAAAGAAGGAAATGGGGCAAAAACATTCGGTCACTTGAAGCTTGAAGAAGGTTAGTAAATTATGTTAGTTTTTGAAATTTTAAGCTTAGTTTAAGTTAATTAACTAGTTTCATATTTAGCCCATTTGAAAACTTTGAAATTTGGATGTTGGTTTGAGCTTTCGATTGTGGTTGTCAAGGGAGGAGATAAGATTTTGTTTGTCTTGAACAATCGTTTGGTATATAAATGTTAAATGGGAGCAAATGCCGTTTGGGTGATTGAAATAAATAATTAGAGGTTTAATTATCAAAAGGTTCGGCTATGTATATGATTTTTAAGGTATAATTTTGAATAATATAAGTAATGTTATGCATAGGTTTCGGCTTGATATTATCTTTATAAGTATAATTAATTCATTTTGATAATAAAGTATGAGGTGATAGGTAAAATTATTATGGTGGCTTAGGTTTAATGACATTCGGCTATGGATTATAAGTGTTATCTAATTCGGCATAAGAGTATAAGTGTTCATTTCTTTGTATTTGAAGTCTTGAAAAATAGGTAGTGGTTAATTAAAGTGATGAAGGCTAAATCTTTAAGTTTGGTTAAATTAGGCATTCGACATTTCTTATGACATTAGATATAAGTGTATGAAAGGTTAAGTTTAAGTAGTTGGTGCGTTAAAATGTTGATGATTTGGGTGCTACCTATGGTTGATTTAGGTACGGTCTTTCCATGAGTAAAAATATACTTATGGAGATGGTTATTATATTTTACTAAAGTATCACTATATGCATTTATATTAAGGAATATTCAGCTATGTTATATATATATATTGAAATGATTATAATGGATAATATGTAAGGGTAGTTTCGGTTTGTCAAATATGCTGTATGTGTATGGCAAATTGTATAACTATGATGCATTGAAGTTACCCTATATGATCGAGTAGATAATTAGATTACTAGTAGTATATATATATGTAATATTTTTATTCATGGTAACTTGGCATGTGGATTGGGTATATGTTAGTCAATATATGCATTGGAGGTGATGTGTTAAAATAATTAGGTATACGGTTTGGTTTCATTATTGAGTATAAGGGTTAAGTGCTTTAAATTTCCTTTGATGTTCGAAATGATTAAACAAATTTATTGGTTTAAATTAAGCTCAAGAACAAAGAGGAGCTAGATCCGATAAGGGAAAGGAGAAAGGAGTCGAATAGCCTATTCACAACTATTCAAAATTTTCCGAGGTAAGTCTTTGAGTAATGGAACTTAGCTTATGATTTGATAAAATCATGATATATAAGCATAATATATAAATTGTGACCTAATGTATCTACTTGAATTAAGTAGTGAGATAAGTAATTTGTACATATGACTTGTACCCGAATGGTTATAGAAATCATGTTGGATAGTGAAACGAAATCGGGTTCTTTGCATGTGACTATTGAGCCGAAAGTGAAATTATTGATAAGCATGTGTGCTTGAGTTCTAGTACGGTAAATGAAATGCTAATGTATTATGATATATATATGTGTGTGTGAACGATAATTGAGGATTTTAACCGGGCT
This sequence comes from Gossypium hirsutum, assembly GCF_007990345.1. Taxonomy (NCBI): domain Eukaryota; kingdom Viridiplantae; phylum Streptophyta; class Magnoliopsida; order Malvales; family Malvaceae; genus Gossypium; species Gossypium hirsutum. The sequence goes on along the minus strand of NC_053426.1, from coordinate 31,972,478 downwards.
AAGACCCGCAGGCCTTGTGTGAGATATATATCCGGGCTAATTCCCGAAGGCATTCGTGCTGGTGTTATATCTGGGCTAAGTCCCGAAGGCATTCGTGCTGGTATTATATCCGGGCTAAGTCCCGAAGGCATTCGTGCTGGTGTTATATCCGGGCTAAGTCCCGAAGGCATTCGTGCTGGTGTTATACCCGGGCTAAGTCCCGAAGGCATTCGTGCTGGTGTTATATCCGGGCTAAGTCCTGAAGGCTTTGTGGTGGTATTACATCCGGGCTTAAAGTCCCGTATGCTATGTGGTTGTGATTGGATTTGGGTTTTAAACCTAGCAGACTTAATGCCGATGATTGGAGTAAGATTTTGATTTCGAATGTTCGTAGTAAACTACCATTGAATATGTGTATGTGTGTATTCGGTTATGGTGAAAGGTTATATGAGATTGATTTGGTGATATACATGTTAAATAATATGAATGCAAAGAATGGGTAATAAATCTGCTTGAGACAGCAGCAGTAACGTGATTTCAGAAAATCACCATAAATTGTGGAAGTTGAGTTAGAGGCTGAATAAATTATGTTATGAAATCTTAATGAGTCTAGTTTCTTATAAAAGAAACTTGTAAGCAAAAGAATTGTCAATAATGAGATAATTGAAGTGGCGTGGAATGGAGTCAAAATGACTTTGAGGTCCCCTGTTCTGTTTTCAGAAAATCATTATAAATGGTACAAAAATGGTTATAAGATAAAATTTATATTCTTAGACTCCTTAATGAGTCTAGTTTCAAATGAAATAAATGATAATATATTTTGAATCTGTATAATGAGAAAATTGATTCGTAGTGAAGAGTGGTCAGAATAGTCAAATAGTGAAATAGGTGAAATTTCAATAAAAATATGGTATTGATTGGTCAAACCAAAAATTCTTAAATTTTTATATATGGAAGATATATGAGTCTATTTTCAGGGAAATTTTACAGTACTTGATTTGGAGTTTCTTATCTCCAATTATAAACAATTTAGTGACTGTTGCTCAGGAAGACAGTTTGTAGTGAATTTGTGATTTTGTTGCAAACATGGTTAAAACTTGTTAATGAGATGCTTTTCGAGTTCTTACGATCTTATTTGTGATTTAAATATTTGGTTTTACTTGAGTTCAGATTCAAGTGAGGTGAATTTGCTAAATATGCATTACATTCATGGATACTTGGCCAAAGTGGCAATTATCTAGGAATGATTTCTTGAAAATTTGAAATAATCGATCTATAAGTAAATTAATTATTTGCATTGCTTAAAACTTACTAAGCATTGAAGCTTACTCCGTGTTCTCTTTTCCATTTCTTATAGGTTTATACTTTAGCTCGAGTTGGAAGGGCCGGAGATATCATCACACTATCGAGTCATTATGTGAGTTGAGAAGATTGTATATCATCATGGTTTAAGGCATGTATAGGATAGACTATAGGTAGAATGATATTTCGACTTCGTATACATTATAGCCATGCGAAGATGGCTTGCTCATTTTGTTTAGAGAAGCCTTATAATTGAACTAATGTGGTGAAATGTTTTAGTTATAACTTGACAGTAGTTAATTTGTTATTAGATATTCGGTTATGTTTTGATAGTGAGTCATTTTGGAAATTTATAAGAGCTCTTATGGAAAATCAATGAGACATGTTTGCATTGTTGATTATTTATGTCTGGTAAGTATCTTTGACCTTATAGAAGTTTTGTTCAATCAAGTAATACCTCTTAACCTTATTCCGGCAACGGATACGGGTTTGGAGTGTTACATAACCAGTCCATTCCCAGAATTATATCAAATTCGTCAAAAGGCAAAAGCATCATATCAGTAGGAAAACAAACATCTCGAATCATTAACGGGAAATTCTTGCAGGCTTTATCAACCAAGACACTTTTGCCTAAGGGGTTCGATACTCTAATTACAAATTCAGTAGACTCTATAGGAAAAGTCTTACAGTGCACTAAATTCATACAGATATAAGAATGCATTGATCCAGGGTCTATCAATGCAATCAAAGAAGTATTATAAAGAGTAAAAGTCCCAGTAATCACGTCTGGAGACGAGGCTTCCTCACGAGCTCGGATAGCATAGGCTCTGGCAGGTGCTCTGGCCTCAGATCTAACAGTAGTATCCCTAGTAGCTCTTTGACCACCGCTAACATTTCCTGTATTTCTGGAACGTCTACCCCTAGCTGAGGTGTTGCTCAGTCTCGGATTCGGTACATTCTCTTGCTCAGCAGGTTCAGAACAATATCTTACAAAATGGTCCAAAGATCCACATCGGAAACAAGCTCGGTCATTCAATCTACAATTTCCTGGATGTCTTTTACCACAGTGTTTACATTTAGGTCTCTCAGATCATACATCCCTGAAACTTGCAACAGAATTAGTAGAGGCTCTGAAGCTCGAATGCGATCTAACTCGATCTCGATTCGAATGTCCCACATTAGCATTTAGACTACTTTGATCATCTCGGAATTTCTTTGACACAAACTGAAATGATCTACTCGAAGATCTATTTCTAGTATCTCTAGCTTCATAATCAGCTTTTCTTTTCTCTTTACTTAATTCTTCAGCTTTACAGGCTCGCTCAATGAGCATTACTGTTTCTTTAATCTCTAAAATCCCAACTAACAGATGGATATCTTCGTTTAGTCTATCTTCAAACATTTTGTACATTATTGCTTCATTCGATACACATTCACGAGCATACTGGCTCAATCTCACAAATTCATTGTGACACCCCTAATTTGACCCTAGTCGAAAAGTGGTTTCGGGACCACAAAATCGAGTCATAAAAATAATTAGCTGTCATATTTTATGTTTATTATATGTGAATATGAATGTGTGAAAGTTTCAAGGTTCGATTTAGTCGATTGCATGTGAATTCAGCTAATCGGACTTATGTATGACACTTTTAAAATGTGATAGGTTAATCTATAAGGATCAATTAGTGCATGAAATCAAAAGGGTGGACTTGCATGTCAATTTCCCCCCCTAATTAGTAGTGGCTGGCCATGAGCATGAGGGTGGACAAAATGTTATGGCTAAAACATGTCATAAACATGTTGGGTTAATGCTTTATGTTAGGAATAATAAAATAAAGAACATGGGCAATAAAATATTAGTGTTAGTAGTAGGAGAAACAAAAAAGAAAAAAAAGGGCTTCATCCTCTTTGTTCTTCTTGACCGAAAAATGAAAGAAAGAAGAAATATGTTTTGAGGATTTCGGCAAGATAGCAAGCTAAAAATTTAAGGTATGTGCATTCGGTCATAGAGAAAATTGAATCAAAAGTTGGTTGATCCTTGTCCTCCATTGTCGTAGCCTAAAGGGAGGGAGAAGAAAGTTTGGTTGCCTTGATTTTTGGCTTAGAAGATGGCTAGAATGAGGTATGTATTGAATGATTCTTGAAAATCTATGCATGTTTGAGATGATTAGTTCAAACTCTACTTATCCCATAGATTAAACTTAGAATTTTGAGGTTTGAGATTCGGTCAATAAGCTTGAAACTCATAGTAGTTTGTTTTGGTAAGCTTGGTATACGGATGATAGATGTGTTTAGGTTTTGGTTTGATAAAGGTGTTAAAGATGGTGATTTTCGGTCATGTATTAACTTAAATTGTAAGTATGATTTATGGTATAATTTGTGTGATGGAATGGCCTTGAGATTTGGCTTGATTAAATGGGTAAAATGCTAAGTGTATTAAAGATGATGTAATGGATATTTCGGTTTATGTGAAGTAAATATAGATGATGATTATAAGCTGTTTTATGATTTGATAATGGTGATTAAATCTTGTAGTTAAGTGTTTAGATATATATATATATATTAATAATGAATTTAGTTGTACTTGCTATGTGAGAAATATGCAATGCTATAGGTATTTGATTATTAGATATGGTTATTTTAGGTTGATTTGTAATGGTATGATTGCATCGATGAATTGGTTTGAAAATGGTGGATAATATGTACATGAGTATTAGGATAGGGCTTTAAGTTCATATTGATAAGTATGCAATATAGGTATTTGGTATGTACATATATTGTTGATGTCGTATGCGTTGGTCATTTTTTTTATGATTTGTAATGGTAAAAATAAATTTGTATCACTTTGGGTTTTTTATATAAGTGGCTGTATTTTCGGCCATGGTAATTGGCTATCTAGGTTCCATTTATAATGGCTAGTAATGTGAGTTCTTGTTTGTGCATGTGAATTGGGTATTAGTGAAATAAACATAAAAGTTAGTCATGGTATATTTCATAAACACATTATGCACTGAAGTTATACGATTATCAACTATGACTATTAAAGAAGTAATGTTGAATAAGTAATGAAACAAATTCATTTGTTTTAATTAAGCTTAAGAGCAAAGAGGATCAAAGTCGGATAGGGGAAAAGAGAGAGTAAACGAATAGCCGTGGATATCTAATCGTCGACCACTTCCGAGGTAAGTTTTAAGTGATTAAACGTTGAGTAAATTCAATCATAATAGGACATAATGAGTTGATTTAATAAGATATGATGTGGCCATGATATGTCTTAAACTCAAATGGTAAGTTCATAAGTGTTTGGACTTGGAAATTTAAGAGCAAATTGTAATAATTTGCTTTGGACAGCAGCAGTAATGTGATTTTAGAAAATCACTATAAATTGTTGGTGTGGAATTATAGGCTGAATAAAATATGTAATCAAAGCTTAGTTAGCCTAGTTTCTTATAAAAGAGACTGTGTAAGCAAAGAAATTTCCTATAAAGAGATATTTAAAGTTGTGTGGGACAGTGTCAGAATGACTCCGAAATCCCCTGTTCTGTTTTTGGAAAATCATTATAATTTGTAAAAAAATGGTTATAAGATAATATTTATATGCTTAGACTCCTTAATGAGTCTAGTTTCAAATGAAATCAAATATAACACATTATGAATTCTGTACAATGAAAAATTTGATTCGTAGTGAAGAGTGGTCAGATTAGTCAAACAGTGAAACAGGGGAAACTTTAAGAAAAATCTGGTACTGATTGGCCAAACCTAAAATTCTGTAAATTTTATGGATGGAAGATATACGAGTCTATATTCAGGGAAAATTAACGGCAAGTGATTTGGAGTTTTGTAGCTCCAGTTATAAACAATTTAGTGACTATTGCTCAGGAAAACAGCTCGTAGTGAATATGTGATTTGTTGTAAACATGGATAAAACTTGTTTTAGTTGCTCATAAGCTATTGATTAAACCCATACGTGAATTCTAAATCGTGATATTGTAAAACGATATATGAGTGTTAGACGGATCTTCGATATTAAAATTTGTGAAATTGTAAGTTTATGAGTATTCGACTATGAAATGATAGTATGGCGTGAAATTGAATTATTCATTGGAAAATGATTGATGTAGATTCGGCCAAGACAAAGTGTATACATGATAGTATATGTGGTATGTGAAGTATATTTGGATAATTGTGATGTGAATACATGAAAATTTATATTTTGATTTAGGATTTTATGTGATGAATGTGAATGTGTATATATGTGATAAGGCCGAATGGCCAATGTGATGAATGTGAGCATGCATATGTGTGATAAGGCCGAATGGCCAATGTGGTGAATATGAACATGCATATATGTGATAAGGCCGAATGGCCTATGTGATGAATGTGAACATGCATATATGTGATAAGGCCGAATGACCAATGTGATGAATGTGAACATGCATATGTGTGATAAGGCCGAATGGCCAAGGTGGTGAATATGAACATGCATATATGTGGTAAAGCCGAATGGTCAATGTGAAATATATATAAGATATGTATATGTGGTAAAGCCGAATGGCTAGTGTGAAATATGTAGGCGATGTGCGTATATTGTGGCTGAACGACCAAATGTGAAAGGTGTGTATTATTAGATATTTGATGAGGCAAATGAATTACAAATATGACAATCGATGTGAATGTTGTAACATGTGATTAAATGTACATGAAACTTGGAAATATATTCCGGGTGAGACCCGATGACTACGTGTGGAGATTATGTCCGGGTAAGACCCGATGACTACGTATGGAGAGTATGTCCGGGTAAGACCCGGTGACTACGTGTGGAGATTTTGTCCGGGTAAGACCCGATAACTTCGTGTGGAGATTTCGTCTGAGCTAAAGGTCTCGCCGATAATCCGAGTAGAGGTTAAAGCTATAAGACTTCGTAATAAGAATTGCTTATAAATATATTCAATGCGAAAGGTTAAACAGGTACGTACTCCAAGTTTATATGTGAGCTTGATTTGAACTAAATCATAAGGTAGTTATGTGATGCATACAAGAGCAATCTATGAGACTATTCCTATGATTATGTGACATCGGATCAGTGTGAGAGGTTATGTGAAATCATACGATATATCTATGTCACATGAGCTCACTTTTATGTGAAAGTTTATCTGCCTATTGTATATGATGAGATGTGCATATTCGGTAAAGGGATGGTATGCCCGAAGGAAGAGTGAAATAAAAATACGAACAACTATGTTATAATTTGAGTGTTATCTGTTGACACTGCTTAAAACTTACTAAGCATTGTAATGCTTACTCCGTTTACTCTGTTTCCTCTGTTTTGTAGATCTCATTGCGAAGCTACAGGCTCGGGGATCGTCAGCAACTAGTCACACTATCACTATCCACCGCTTGTTACTATTATGTTTAGAATTATTTTATGGCATGTATAGAATAGACTAGGGGCAGAAGAATATTTTTGGTTAATGTATATAAGCCATGCGAAAATGGCATATTTTGAATGTTTACTTAGTGAAGTTTAAATTTTACCTCTGGCTGTGCTTAGTACTTATTTAAATGAACGATCTTTATTTCAAGAAAAAGTTCAAAATTTTACTGTTCTGACATGAGTTACAAGTCCGGTAATGCCCCTTACCTATTCTGGCGACGGTTACGGGATAGGGGTGTTACATTCACGTTCGTATTCAGTAATAGACATGCGGCCCTGTTTAAGCTCGAGAAACTCTTTATGTTTCTGATCAATAAATCTCTGACTGATATATTTCTTTCGAAATTCAGATTGGAAGAAATCCCACGTAACTCGTTCACTCGGAACCACAGATATTAAAGTTTTCCACCAATGATACCCCATATCTCTCAGAACTGAAACAACACATTTTACACATTCCTCAGGATTCAGAGACATTTCATCAAACACTCTTATTGTATTTTCCAACCAGAATTCGGCACTTTGAGCATCATCATTCGTTATAGCTTGGAACTGTTCAGCCCCATACTTTCTAATCTTATTAACCGGTGGTTTACTCAACTGTATCAGATTCACTCGTGGCATACCAGGAGTTTGAGAATGATTAACTGGGGGTGGAGGTTGTTGTACAGTCGGATTGGTTTTAATATACTGAGTGAACCAATCATTCATCATCTGATAGAAGGCTTGCTTAGCCTCACCATCACGACTACTCGTAGCCGGTCCAGAATCAGCTTGCACTGTCCCTTGCACGGAAGCAGACGCATTACTTTCAACATCATCAGCTACAGCTCTATCGGGATCCATTTGCCATATAAAAGCACATTTCAATGTCATGAGTCATCACACTATCACAAATTTAGATATATGGCATGTATAGCTAGACTCACATACGCTATGGTAGTCCTAAAACTGACTAAACCATAGCTCTGATATCAATAAAATTTAACACCCCTCTCCCCTATCCGTCGCCGGAATAGGTAAGGGGCATTACCAGACAAACAGAACATTTCAGACCAATTCAGAATCACAGATATCATATAACATTATTTCATAAGCAATCATCTCTTAAGATGGTCTACGAGACCTAAAACATACTTTTAGGAGCAATCAGAACTAAATTGATCACATTTAAAAGTTTCAAAACTCAGAAAATTTTCAATTCTACTGAGGTTACACGCCCGTGTGACCAGGCTGTGTGTCTCACACGGGCATCAAACACACCCATGTGAGCCAGCTGTGCCAAAACAAGGCACCCAAACTGACTTTCACCCACGGCCAATAGGCATGCCCCTGTGCTATGGTCGTGTGATACTTAGCTAGCTACTGACTTAAGCCCACGGCCATATGACACGCCCGTGTGTCAAAACCATGTGATTTTTAAGAGGTTACTGCTTTTCTTACACGGCCACAAGGCACACCCGTGTCCCCTGACCGTGTAGCACAATGCAGGCTTGGTTTAAGCCAACTTGCCACCCCTATATGGGTCTTTCGTACTAGCAATGTTAAACAACATTCATACAAAACATTTCAGCCAATTCCATGCTCAAAACATGCTTCATTACAACTAAATCATCATCATTCAACAACCCATTCAAACCATACCAAAACTTAACACAAACATACCATTTGCTAGCCAACTTTCATTGCATAACCTATATTTACAAATCAAAACTTAATATATAAACCTTCTAGCCTATACATGCCATACTTTAAAATATTGACACTTTCAAAAGTACCAAAATGAGTTCGATAGTGTGGTGACGATCCTCGACTATCCCCGAGCTTTCAGTAGCTACGATAACTGTAAAACAGACAGAAATCACATAGAGTAAGCTAGAAAGAGCTTAGTAAGCAAAATACAATTGGTCTAACTAGTAAAGTATATAAGTACAATTCAGCAGTAAAGATTCATAACCATTTCATAAATAATTCATAAGCTTAACCATGCTCCTTTGTTTGCATATATGTCATGCTTCATTTCCAAATTCCATACATATTTCACAGAGACAGAGTCTTTCATATTAAGAAATTTTGTACGACACAAACATACCTGTATAGGTTATACATTTCATATACTCATTCTCATATTTCGTACTCTATCATCAGACGATTCAGAAACGATACAGATACTCATAAACAAGTATAATGTCGACGTCCCGGACGTGGTCTTACATGTAATTCAATATCGATGCCTCTGTCCCTGACAGGGTCTTACACAAAATCAAATATGATGCCAATGTTCCAAACATGGTCTTATACGTAAATCTCAATCGAGGCCTGTGTCCCAGACACTGTCTTACACGATATCTCAGATTGATGACAATGTTCCTTTAGAAGCATATAGAGCTTTTCGGGTACTAACATATTATCAGACTTTACTCAAAAGATATTCATCAAGCTCTCAAGGCCATCCAATACAGATTACAGTTTATATATGTGAAAATTAGTTAATTTAACACATAATTGTATTTGACTTACCTCGTACGGATTTCGGAGGAAACAAGTCGACTATTCAACTATTTTGGACTTTCCTCGATCTAAGTACGATTTCTTTGTTCATGATCTAATACAATTCAAATTCAACTATTCAATCATTCATTTCACTCAAAATAATCCATGAACACATATTTAGGGCACTTTTCATTTTAGCCCTTACATTTTCACCCTTTGACAATTTAGTCCATTTTTCACAAAATCACAAATACACAAAAATTCACCAAGACTATAGCTTGACCGAATATACATAGCTTCCATATAAGTGTAAATAACTTATTTAATACATAATTTAGTCGTTCAAAACCTCATTTTCACAAATTAGCCCAAATAGTTCTATTTCATCAAAATTCAAAGACAAAACTTGTAAATCATCTACCAAGCCTTCATAATTCATCCAAAAACATTTCAAAACTTATGATATCAACAATGGAATTTCATGAAATCTTTAACAGAAATAGAAATTCAGACATGGGCTTTGAAGAACACGAAGCAACGATCACAGAAACGTAGAAATTATCAAAAACAGAACAAAAACGAACATTGAATCAAGCTTGTACAAGGCCGAACCTAGCTTGCTCTTTTTCTTTCTTTTTGTTTTGAAATTTCAGCTAAGGATGAACACTAATGCATGGCCATTTCATGTTTATTTTATTTTAGTACATATTAATCAATTTTTTCCCATTTTGCCCTTGACTAAATAACCTTAATTTTCAACCAATAATGTCCATATTTTCCACCATTAAAACGAATGGTACATTTGACATGCAAGGACCTTTATTTTAAAAGTCAAGCCAAATAGGTGCTTTAACATCTAGCATATAACTTTTGCAATTTAAATAATTAAATCCTTTTTTTCATAATTAAGCACAGAAACAGACAAATTAAATCACAGAAACTTCGCAGATGTAAATTCACATATCACAGAGACAGAAAATAATATTAAAATATTTTTCAAAATCGGTTACGTGGTCTCGAAACCACTGTTCTGACTAGGGTCGAAACGGGACTTTACAAATATTGTTTTGGTTAATGAATTAATTAAATAAAGTTTTCAGTAATAGTTATAAGATGATTTATCGAAACAACGCTGTTTTCAAAACTCAATCCTTGTGACATCACCAGATTCGACCATAAGTCTAGGCTGGGTTTGGGATGTTATATTTAGTGGTATCAGAGCTAGGTTTCAAAACTCGAGCTATGAATTTTGGGTTTCAAAATTATATTTCGAAAAGAATTGGTTTTCAAATGTTCTTGGATTAATTGGGAAAGTATGTGTTACGCCAAGTCTCTGGCGCCGACCCTATAAGTATTTATGAATTTTTGATAGAAAACTCTAAAAACACTATAGTTAATACTTCCTGAAATTGTACTGAGTAGTTAAACACTGAAACCTCTTGAAACGATTATGAACTTTTGATAATTTATGCATAAAACATCTACTAATAAATATTGGAACTGATGCATAAAATTTTATAATGTAGATAAAACACGAATTTTACGATGAGCACTAGTAGAAGATGCGGACGTGGTATTCGAGGCCGTGGTAGAGGTCGTAAGGAGGCTCGAGCTGAGTCTTCCTCTCTGGGCAGTATCTCGAATTTAGAAACGAGTGAGACACCAGTTTCACCTGCTATTGAGACTGGGTCTCAAAGTCGCTTGGCTGGGGACGACGCACTGTCCCAAGCTATGCTGAGGATCTTAGAGAGGGTCGCTAGACCCTATTCTGGAGCTGAGGGTCGAGGGTCGATAACTGAACAACTCCGGTCTAATGGTGTTGTGTTGTTTAGGGGTGTCACTAGAATGGCCCCTAATGTGGCCGAGTATTAGTTGGAGGCCATCTAGAGGATCATGAATGATCTAGACTGCACTCCCAAGCAGAAACTGAAGGGTGCAGTCTATTTGCCTCGTGATTAGGCTTATTAGTGGTCGTTGACGGTTGAGAAGGGTACTCAGCCTGATCGTCTGAATTGGGATTACTTTAAGATCACCTTTTTGATTATGTACGTGGAGGCGAGCTTTGTAGATGCTCGCAGGCGAGAGTTCATGAATCTCACGCAAGGCGATAGATCTTTGGCCGAGTATGAGGCTGAGTTTCTAAGGATGAGCCGCTATGCTCGAGGCATGGTGGCGACTGAGTATGAGAGGTGCGTGCAATTTAAGGATGGTTTGAGGGATAATTTGAGGGTACTAATTGCTCCATAGAGGGAGTGAGAGTTTGCGGTTCTAGTTGAGAATGTGAAGATCATCGAGGATGTTAAGCGCGTGGAGCACCAGAATAAGGATCATAAGAGGGGTAAGAATAAGAGCGATTCAGAGCTCTCTAGTTTTACTTAAAGGCCTAAGAAAAAGGCTAGATGTGATGGGCCAGTTGAAGTAGGGACTCATGTTGCTCGTACTGGGATTTAACCATGCGGTGATTGTGGTAGGCGCCATCCAGGCAAGTGTTGGAGAAGGATAAGGGCTTGTCTGAGGTGTGGGTCTTTGGAGCATCAGATTTGAGATTGTCCACTGAGGGCTGATCAGTTACAAGCTTTGGGACTAGGTTCTATGCAGCCTCAGAAGGCAATTCAGCTGCTACTTAGGGGCCGTGGACAGGCCAGGGGTGGTAATGGTATGGGTCATGGGTAAAGAGTACTGGGCAGAGGTGCTGGTCAAACTGAGGCGAGGCAGCCTGCACTAGTTTATGCTACATGATGCCTAAAGGATAGAGATGCTCCTGATATCATTACCGGTATGTTCATTATATTTGATGTGCCTTATACTGCTTTGATAAACATAAGTTTTACTCACTCCTATGTAGCTAGTGCTGTATCTAAAAACCTGGAGATTCCTGTTGAGAGCACTACTAGTGAGGTTACTATACTGAGTCCGTTAGGGTAGTTTGTTCGGGTTAGTAAACTTTATAGGGATGTTCCGTTAGTAGTGCAAGGGTCTATTTTTCTGGTAGATTTGATGGAGCTTCTGTTTAGGGAGTTTGATTTAATTCTGGGTATGGACTGGTTGGTTGAGCACCGTGTTAGCTTGGACTACGCATCTAAGAGGGTCATTCTGAGGACAAAGGATGATATGGAGGTGGTTGTGATTAGTGAACTTTGAGATTATTTGTCCAATGTGATCTCTACTCTTGTTGCTGAAAAACTGGTTCAAAAAGAGTGTGCGACGTATTTGGTTTACGTAGTGTTTCTGATTCTAGGGACTCTTCTGTCGATATCAGAATGGTGAGAGATTTTCTAAATGTCTTTCCTGAGGAGTTATTGGGTTTACTTTTGAATCGAAAGGTTAAGTTTGGAATTGAGCTCCTTCCGGGTACAGCTCCGGTATCTATCGCTCCATACCGTATGGCACTGAAGGAGCTTACTGAGCTTAAAGCTCAACTTCAAGAACTTTTGGATCATGGTTTCATCCATCCTAGAGTGTTTTCGTGGGGGGCATTAGTGTTGTTTGTTAAGAAGAAGGATGAGACCATGAGAATGTGCATCGATTATCGGTAGTTGAATAAGTTAACTGTGAAGAATAATTATCAACTTCTGAGGATCGATGACTTGTTTGATCAGTTCCGAAGGGCTTCAGTGTTCTCTTAGATAGATTTTCATTCCGGGTATCCTCAGTTGAGGGTTAATGATGCTGATGTTCATAAGACTGCATTTAGGACTCGTTATGGACATTACGACTTTCTAGTGATGCCTTTTGGTCTGATGAATGCTCCAGTGGAATTCATGGATTTGATGAACTGAGTATTTTAGCCTTATTTGGATCAATTCGTCATGCTCTTTATCGATGACATTCTGGTTTACTATAAGAGTGAGGATGAGCATGATGAGCATTTCAGAGTGGTGCTTTAGATTCTTCGTGAAAAACAACTCTACGCTAAGTTGAGTAAGTGCGAGTTCTGGTTACTAGAGGTAACTTTCTTGGGGAATGTGGTGTCTGTTGAAGGGATTCGTGTTGATTCGAGGAAGATTGAGGCTGTACTTGATTGGAAACAGCCTAAGAATGTATTTGACATTCGCAGTTTTTTGGGTTTGGCGGGTTATTATCGACAGTTTGTCAAAGGGTTCTCTCTAATTGCAGCTCCCTTGACTAAGCTTCGCGTAAGGGTGTTCCTTTTGTCTGGACTGATGCGCAACAATCGAGCTTCGAGAAGCTCAAGTTTGTTCTGACTTAGACTCTTGTTCTAATACAGCCTAAATTTGGTAAGGAGTTTGTGGTCTATAGTGATGTATCGTATGTCGGTTTGGAATGTGTATTGATGCAAGATGGAAAGGTTGTGGCTTATTCGTCCCGTTAGCTTAAGACACACAAAGGGAACTAGCCAGCGCATGATCTTGAGTTGGTTGCTGTGGTCTTTGCGTTAAAAATCTAGAGGCACTATTTGTATGGTGAGAGGTGTATCATCTACATCGACCATAAGAGCCTCAAGTACCTCCTTACTCAAAAGGAGTTGAATCTTAGGTTGTGCCAATGGATTGATTTGCTTAAAGGATTGTGACTGAACGATAGAGTATCATTCTAGTAAGGCTAACGTGGTGGCTGATGCTCTAAGTCATAAGGCGATGTTTAATTTGAGAGCGATGTTCGCTCGACTCGGTCTGTTTGATGGCGGCGGTCTGTTAGTTGAGTTGCAAGTTAAGTCAACTTGGGTTGAGAAAATTCGAGATAAACAGTTGGGGAATGAGTTTTTAGGTTTGCGGTTTTATCAGGTTGAGAGTGGCAGTACTTTAGATTTTGGGCTAAATAATGATGGTGTTCTGTGTTTTCGAGGACAGATTTGTGTACCAAATGATACTAATTTGAGGCAGTTGATTCTAAGAGAGGTGCATAGTAGCCCTTATGCTATGTATCTCAATGGTAATAAGATGTATCGTGATTTTCGTAAGTTGTACTAGTTACAGGGTTTGAAGCGTGAGGTTAAGAATCTTGTGGCTCGATGTCTGACATGCCAGTAGGTTAAGGCTGAGCACCAATTTCCTTCAGGTTTGTTGCAGCTAGTTAAGATTCCCTTATGAAAATAGGAATGTGTAACGATGGACTTCGTTAGTGGGTTGCCCTTGACACCCACTAAGAAGGATTCTGTTTGGGTCATTGTGGATCAATTGACCAAGTCTGCTCACTTTATTCCGGTTTGGATAGACTATTCTCTGCAGAAGTTAGCAAAGCTGTATATCTCTGAGATAGTTAGACTGCATGGGGTTCCTATGTCGATTATTTTTTATAGAGATCCTCACTTCACATCTTGGTTCTGAAAGAAATTGCATGAGGCTCTGGGGTTGAGAATAGATTTCAGTACTACGTTTCATCCTTAGACTGATGGTCAATATGAGAGAGTGATACAGATAATGAAGGATATGCTTCGGAGCTGTGTGATAGATTTTCGAGGTAGTTGGGAGGATTATCTACCATTAGCTAATTCGCCTACAATAACAGTTTCCAATTTATCATTCAGATGACACCTTACGAGGCTTTGTATGGTTATAAGTATCGTACTCTACTATGTTGGACTGAGTTGGGTAAGCGTCGGATTTTGTGTCCTGAATTAGTTTCTGAGACTCAGGATAAAGTTAGACTGATTTGGGATCATCTGAAGGTAGCTTCTGATAGACAGAAATCTTATGCAGATCTAAAGAGGCATGATATCGAGTACTCTGTGGGGGACTTTGTGTTTCTGAAGGTTTCTCCATGAAGAAAGTTCTGAGATTCAGTTGTAAGGGCAAGTTAAGCCCTAGGTTCATTAGGCTGTATCGAATTCTAAAGTGTGTGGGACCAGTCACTTATCAGTTGGAGTTAGCTATGGAGTTAGACCATATCCATAATGTCTTTCATGTCTCGATGTTAAGGCCGTATTGGTCTGACCCATCTCATGTTGTCTCAGTTGAGGAGATCGAGGTTAGGTCGAACTTGACTTTTAAGAAGGAGTCGGTTCAGAATCTAGATCGAGATGTTAAAGTTCTAAAAAGGAAGTCCATTCTTTTAGTGAAGGTTCTGTGGTAGAATCATGATACAGAGGAGGCCACGTGGGAGCCTGAGGACTCGATGCATTAGTAGCATCCTCATCTTTTTTTATCAGGTAAATTTCGTGGTCAAAATTTCTTTTAGGGGGTAGAGTTGTAAAGCCCTAAATAATTTATTTCTGCTTTTGTAAAATCTGACACAACTGTGTATCTACTTCAGTGGTTAAGTGTTCTAGGTGTGTGTGTGAGGTCTTGGGTTCAAGCCTCATCTTTGCCAAATCTTGTTATTTTTGGATCCACGCCTTATCATTGTTCGGTGGGCTTATATTAAATTATCTGTAAAATCATATCAGAAAGAGCCTGCTGGCTTGAGTGGTAAGGGGTTAGTGTGATTGGAAATCTTGTGTTTGAATCCCCGCGCAAGCGTGGGTAATATTTTAGCTTGATTTTGTGGTAGATTTTTGGTGGATATTAAATTCTAATGTGGTTAGGATTGAGGTGTTAGTGGGAAGTTGAGGAATATCTAATTTGTTTTATTTTATTTTTCCCAAAAATTCTCTCTGCGTTTTTGACGTCTGTTCTTCCCCTTTTCTCTTCCTTGTTTTCCCTTCTTTTTCTTTTATTCTTCATGGTCCTTTGTTTCCTATTGGATTTTCTCGGTTAATCATCGCCATTGCGTTATTGTTCCCTGCTTCGACTGGTAAGTGATCTTATTTAACCTTTTACTTTTGGTTGGGGTCTAGTAATGTTAGTCTTTGACAGCTAAGTGATAAATTCCATGATTAGGAGAAGGTGGTGGAACGGGTAATCGTACTCTAACGGCTTGATTCGAGATTGTGGACTTTTTATAAGCAGTAAATTGGTTTTATGAATTTGGGTAAAATGTAATAAACGTGTGGTTGATTGCTAAAAGGTGTGAGATATTCTGTTTTTAGGTTTCTGAAGGGTTGGGAGTGATTTCGCATCAAATCGATACCAAGTGTGTTCTCAAAACACAAAAAATCAAGTTTCAGTGAAAGCCAAAAATCTGCACTGTCGACGCCATATGGGCATGTGGTCGCTCGTGTGGATGGCCGTGTGCAAGAGACGGCCATGTGATCGGCAAAGGCATGGTTGTGCGTTACACACGGCTGTGTGATGGCTTAAGTGTAGCCGTGTAGGCCACATGAGCTAGGCCAGTAGGGACGTGTGGGCCACACGGGCGTGTGGGCCCACACGAGCATATAACACAAGCATGTGGATTTTGGGCCAGGTCATGTGGGCCACACAGGCAAGGCCAAATCTAGGCGTTTGTGACCACACAGGTAAGCCACACAGGCATATAGGCCCATAATTCTAAAATTTTCCCTAGAGTCACAAAGGTCGCTCAAATCGACTGTGGACCTACTGTAGGGTCAGTAAGGGTTACTTAAACCCTATTTTGAATGCTATGATATTTTTATAGACTGATCTGGGTAGGATATTGATGTATGCCTAATTGTACCGCTATATGTATATCTGTTATTTGTATAAATACATGTCAGGCATGTTTAATCTGATAAATCTGCAACTGATTTTTTGTATCTGATTTGGGGTGGGATTTGTATATGACGAGGAAGTATTCTGATTGGTGTTAATTGTCTATATTCTGGCAGCTTGGCTATATATATTCTGATATGTGTAGTAATGACATAATGTGGTGTGTAGGGACGGGTAGGTGCTTATAACCCCACATAGTGTGTTGGGATGGTCGGAGTTGGTGTGTAGAGGATGGGGGTAGGATTTTGCATATCTGAAATCTAAATTTATTATATAAGACTGTTATCTAAATCTGGATCTGTATCTGACTATGCATATAGTTTTGTATGTTTGCATGCTTAATTCTGCTCAGTTACACACTGAGTTTTCGTAAACTCACATCTGTTGTCTGTTTTGTCAGGTAATCAACAGACTTATGCAGATCAGTGTGACAGAGTCTCACGGTGACCACAAGTTTGTGAATTGACTTTAAATAATGGTTTTTTTTAATTTTGGATTACTTTTGGGAGTTTGGTAATTGTTGGACTCTCTGGACTGTTTAAATTTTTATTTGGTTTTGGTTATGTTTTAACTTTTATAGTGACGTTTGATTAAAAGTACCGTTTTACAAAATCAAAGGTTGTTTCCGGAAGTAAGAACTGAATTATCAAAATATAACAGTTTTAAAACCTCCACTATAAATATTATTTTGGTAAATGAATTAATTAAATAACATTTTCAATAATAGTTATAAAACTTGGATGATTTATCGAAACAACACTATTTTCAAAACTCAATCCTTGTGACATCATCAGATTCGGCCATAACGTCTAGGCCGGGTTTGGGGTGTTACATGGTGAACAATGATATGTTCTTTATGTAGTTGAACTGTTGTTTTGAATGACTAATAAATGTGGTGTCTTTGAATGACACATTAGTAAGTCTTGTAGATGGGTTGAAATGGTATATGTTTGAGTGTGATGTTATGTGGTTTTGGTATGTAAAGATTTATGGAAGTAGGATGTCTTGGCATGCAATATTTGGACTTGTTTTGGCTTGTTTTAAGGATAACTATAGCTACACACGACTATGTGCAATTTCAAAGTTTAGTACAGGATCTACATGGCCTGACACACGGGTAGTGACACGGCTATGTGGCCCAAGTTAGTGCCTAGCACAGTTTGGCACATGGCGTGCGACATGACCATGTGACCCAACTTCGAATATATACACAGTCTAGCACATGGCCTATGACACAGCCGTATGACCCCTGTTCTGAAAATTTGTAAGTTTTTTTGAAATTTTCTATTTTGTTTCAATTTGATCCTAGATTGTTCCTAAACTGTTTTTAGGGTCCCATAAGCCCGATTGAAGACCAATAAGTGTATTTATACCATGAATTGATTTGGTTTCCTATAAGTGTATTAATTATTGTTTTAATTGTTCTGGAATGAAATGAAATGTCCTATTTTGCTAAGTAATACTTTATAACCTTAATCCGATAACGGAGATGGGTTAGGGGTGTTACAACTAAGCCCTTTCATGTCCAAGTCTATGACACCTTTGTGACCACTCTCTGTTGCAAATGTTTGAGTGACATTTGCTCGTGGTACACCACCCTTGTGACGTTTTCCAGCACCATTTCGCTTATGGTCATTTCCTCGTCCTATAGCACTAGAGCTAGGTCTATTTCCTCACCAATCTGGATTCCCTATCAACTGAAACTAGGTATCTGAGTCATGTCCCTCACGATTACAATGTGATAAAACTGTAATTTTGTCCCCTCTGAATATCCTCTGCTAGCTTGAACTGCAAAGCTTATAGGGTTGCCTTTCTCTTATCTTGTTCGTGACATTGTCCTTACTAGTTCATGTTGAAAAACCATTGCATATACCCTATTTAGATTGGGTAAAGAGTCTGTACTCAAGTTATTAGAGCGCATAGTACCATAGTGTTCTTAATCCAAGCCTATCAGAAATTGATGAACTCTTTCTGCCTCCCTTTCTTTTCCAGCTCAACAGTGAAATTGCATCTGCATCCACCACAACTACACAATGGTATTTTGTCATAATTATTTACTTAATCCCATCTAGTTTTGACTATGGTCTGTCCATCTAGTTTATAGTTCGTCAAATCGGGCCTCAATTGTTGCACTCTCAGTCCATTCCCAATGGACAAGCGCTACCTTATGTCCTCCCATAGATCTTTTACATTCTCTACAACAGAAATAGTTAAACGTAAATAAAGTTCAATGGTGTTAAATACCTATGAAACAAGCATGGGATTGATATTCCACCAATCTTCGATTTTTGGCGAATCATCTGTTGGTTGTTTCACGGTTCCATCAATGAAACCATACTTCTTTTTGGCCTTCAACGCAGTCCGCATTGCCCATGCCCACTCTTCATAATTTTCTCCCTTCAATTGCTCCTAAGTAATTATGTTGCTTGGATTGTTGTTGGGGCTCAAAGTATAAGGACTGGAAATTTTCTTCTTAGAATCAAGAATCCCTTCGTCTTTGGGAGCCATCGCTCTGGTACCATGAAGAAAATAGAAATATTAGGATAAAAAAGATGTCTCCATTCTTATTGATTTCAAACATATAAATATGGATTCAAGCTCCAACTAGAAAATAAACTTCTATATTTGTACAAATTAAAATTTCTTATACAAAATAAACTACAAAAAATACAATCACTAATATAACTAAAGATCCTAATATATCGTTCCTTTAATTGTTGCACTGGTCCTCAACATTAATATTCTTTCTAATGCACATGCTATCTGAAATATTCTATAGCATTTTAAATTGCATCGGAAGATTTGAATTTTTTTAAAAAAAAGACTAAGATTTAAAATTATACCAAAAACACTTCAATTTGGAAATTTAAATTATTCTTTATTCTCGTAGAACTATGTTACTATTTATAATTTCAATTTTATTTAATTTGATTATCTTAATATTTACATATTTCAAATACCTACAATAATAATGTTGAATCTTTGACGGAAACAATAGAAAAGAACAAAGAACCGAAAAACTATTTTTTTTCAAACATTTCAAATGTAAAATTTTAATGTTGTTGAATTTCATAAAACCCGATTTTCATATAAACATTGTGTCATTTCATGTAATTTTTACAGTTTTATTACGTATGAATACTATATTAATTGTTTCTTATCACAGCTTAGCAAATTAGGTACTTAATTTAATAATAAATTAAAAAATAAACTATTTTTAGTTTAAAGATCGCTTATCTTTTCTCGAAAAGTACGTTTACATTTTAAGTTTAGGCTGATGTATCTTACTATTCAGTTAAAATATCTTTATGTTTTCATTTTTTAAATTATTTCTTATAATTTATTTTTAAATCAAATGAAATACTTTATATATCGTTCCATTCATTTTTTTTAAATAGTTTGTTATTTTTTTAAAATGATTTTACCATTCAATTCATTTTTTAACGTTTTAAAATTAACACCGTTTATCTTTTGATAAACTTAATAATAATTATTAAATATTACACTTTATATTGTAATCTCAATTATTTAAAATATTATATGTGTACAAAAATGAAAATTATTTATTTGATTTTTTAAACAAAAATAATACTTCAATTCGAGATTTTTAAAATCTAAATCAGGTAAAAGTATCATTAAGGTCCCAGTACTAAGAGGATTCCATTTTGCTCTGCTAATGAAAAATGGGTAACTTAGCCCTTCTACAATGGAAAGAAATTGCAAACTGACTCTTCTATTAAAAATTTCATCCATATATGTTGTTAAGTGATGACTTAGCTTTCATTCATTGTTTTTTAGAGAAGTGACCTCGAATTAAAGGATGAATATGATTAGGTAAAGTGCCATGGAAGTCCCTATATTATAAGTCAACTTGTATTATACCCCTTCTACTCAAAAAATGAAGAAATTAACCTTACACGCTAGATAAAAGAGCAAACTGATTATTCTGTTAAAATTTTTATCCATTTCTATTGTTAAATGTTGATGTAGTTGGTAGAAGAACCATGCACTAAAACAGGTGTCTCATGTACTTCATGCCTACGTGATAATATTTTTCAAAAAGATTAAAAATCCAAAAATAAATAATATTTTTGTAATTATTTAACAATTATATCTAAGATGAAATTAGACACATGATTGTCTTAATTCATTTATCTAGGACATATTTTTTTTCAAAAATATCAAAACATAGAGAATTATTAAAAAAATTATTAGGAGTTGAAAAAAATTAAAATTATTAAAAGCAAGGTTCAAAATGATTTTAAATAAATTACTATCCAAGTTCATTCTAGAGTGATTTTTGAAAAAATTATTAAAAAATTGTTTAAACATTATTAAGAATTATAAAAAAAATTATAAGTGATGATTATTTAAAAAAAAACTATATACACATATAGAAGTTTAATGAATTCATATATACTTATATACACATATGAAACTTCTTAATCGAGTAGATATTTTTAAAAAATCAAGTTGATGAGTTTAATTTTATTAATTTTTTATAATTCTTAATAAATTTTAATTAATTTTCCATAATTATGTATACTTTTATATAATTATTTAATAATTATTTAGGAAACAATTCCGAAATGAACTTAGACTTAAGCTCACTGGAACCTAGACAATTATTTGCCCAAGTTCGTTCTGGAAGTTATTTTAAATAATTTTTAATAAATTTAAAAAATATTATTTTTTATAATTTTTAATAAAATTTAAATAATATTTTATAATATTTTTATAATTATTTAAAAAACATGTCTAGGTTATAGACAATAACTCGTCTAAGTTCATCTTGGATGTGGTTTTTAAATAATTATTAAAATTTTATTTATTTTTGAGAATTTTTAATTTTTTAAATATTTACTGATGTGATCAAATATAACACATCATTATAAGGTACACATAACACACCACGTATCATTATACGATTGCTTCATCAGTTACGTCATCACTTAAAAGTAGAAATAGATGGAAGTTTTAATAGAATAATCAATTTACTTTTTGATCTAATTTACAAGGACTAATTTTCCTTTTTTTTTCATAGAGGGAGCAAAATATAATCCGACTATTAGTACAAGAGCCTCCATGGTACTTTTACTTAATCTTATTGTTTTTTTAATTCCACGCCAACTACAAAAAAAAAAATTTATGAAGATATTAAATTATCACTTAGCAACACATATGGATGAAATTTTTAAAGGAATGGTCAAATTGTAATTTTCTCTAATGTACAGGGGTTAATTTGCCCCTTTTTTAGTAAATGGGATAAAATGCAATATGTCTCCTCGTATAGAGGCCTCCATGATACCGGTTCTATCATTTTTGTACCGGTTCACACTATAGAAATATTTGTTCACTAGTTTTTGATCGACTCACTGTTCTTACAGTTTTATAATTTTAATTAAATAGGGTGGACCATCTTCGATTTATCGATCTAATCCAATTCTACAAATAATGTATTATTTAAATTGTTGAACATTTATTATGTAAATAATAATTCTCATATATGAATATATACTAAAATTCATCACTCTTTCAAAAAATTTATATAATAAATTATATTTAGTTATTTTGAAAATTTTTAATAAAAAATTATCTTTTTTTTTCATTTCCTTAATTCAATTAATTTATATTTTAATTTCTTCTCAAATTTTGCATAATAAAATTATTATTTTTGTCATAATGTACCTTAAATATACATCATTCAAATTACATGAAAGGTAATAAAATGTTAATTGTTATTACTTTTAAATTATAAATATTAAAATATTGATTTATAAGAAATTTAAAAATAAATTTAAAAATTTAAAAAAATAAAAAAATTAATGATTTTTTAAAATAATGTTAAAACATGATCAAATTTTTTAAAAAATTTATACAACATTTAAAGAAAAAGTAAATACTGTAAAAAAATTATAAATATTTTAATGCATTTTAAAATTTTTGTAATATCACATAGTTGTTGAATATATTATTTTTAAATTACTTTATTTTACTTCATTACTTATATTATTTGTAAATCTATTAAATATAAAAAAAATATGAACTAATTTAGTATAATCTTGTCTTTAAATACAATAAAATCGTGCATCACGTGGGAATATAATTAATTATATTATATTATAGGAATAAATTTTAAAATTATACATAAATTTTGGTTTAATATGTAACTTTTTACATGAATTTTGATTTTTTACGATTGTATATATAACATTTTGATTTGATCAAATTCTAAAAAAATGTTAATACAGTTATTGATACAAAATAATTTTATGTTTATATATTGAAAATAGAAATAATTATATCTATACAATATAAAAAATAATTATATTTATCCAATATAAAAATAATTCGATGTATTTATCTCTTTAAATGTGTATGATTAAATCAAAATTAAAGTATCATGTATATAATTAAACCACAATCAAAATTTCATATTACACTAAATCAAAATTTATTTATTAAATTACATGTTGAATTGAAATTTATATATAATTTTGAGATATATTCCTTACCAAAAGGTAAATAAACTTTTAGGAAATTTTTTTGATATGAAGTGTTTAATTTTCGACAAGTGACACGCTTTATGATTAACACATCAACGCATTATTAATGTAAAAACATAGTAGGCCCTACATTTTGTAATCAAGATTTCTTTTATTTGTTGCTTTGTGATTGGAGAATATTACATGACAAGGTCAGTTTTACTTTTGACTTTTATAAATAAGCCCTTTTGTCAGGTCATTATTATTTTAGGCTTATTTATATTTTTATTTTTATTTTCATTTTAAAATTTAAATCTGTTTTATTTTATTTTTAAGTTCTATGTATTTTTTTCAATTTAATCTCTAATTTGATATCTTAATTTATTTTATTTAATACGTAAGTTTAATTTTGATTTTTATAATTATGACTTTATGATTTAGATTTTAATTTCTACAAGTTTCTTACTTTAATTTTTTTACAAATTAATTTATTTGCCATATATGTGTTATTTATGAATATTTTACATGTTTATTTTTTAAACAATTAACTACAATATAAAACATAAAGACTAGAATGTATAGATTCATTTGTATTAAATTATAAATAACTGTGGAACAATGCTACAATAAATGATTCCAACAATAATGATTTAATTTTCAAATATATTGTTTCCATACATTATAATTTTTAAAATATATTTAATAAATAAATATGAAAAAACTTGTATATTACACGGGTATAAAAACTAATTAGAATATCAATTTACTATCTTTTTATTGACTAACGTTGTTAGCCAAATGAACAAATTTGTTTAAGAGAAATAATACTACCAGATTTGTGGTGTTGAATAGAGGCAATCAAATGTCAAATAAGAAATGCAAAATTACCAACATTTTATTTTGAGTTAGAGTTGTCCTAACTTTCCACTATAAGCTACCAATGTGCTCTTAAAAGCTACAAAATTTGTCATATAAGAAATGTTTATACGTATTTAAAAAGTTTTACCATCCACTAATATTGGAAGGATTTGTTTAATTTCCATGAGTTTAGACCAATAACTAACCTTCCTGATTAAACCTCTCAATATTATCTTTAACGCCAAGGCTACACATCAGAACGCAACATAACAACATCACAATATCATTCTAAACAAATTTTGTTGTAACCTCTCCAATTCGGCTTAGATGTTAGATCCGAATTTGGAAGATTCCATTAGCCACAGAAATGATTCAGTGAGCTATTGTAATTTTGAAAATAATCTTTTTTAAAACCTTTGTATAATTTAATAGAAAACTTTGTTATAAATCAATTAAGTATTCAAAACCTTAATTAAGATATAAAAGCGAAAAAGTGACAAGAGGATGCTTTTAAATAAAAACCCGGGTTTCATGCATAGCTTATAAATAATCATATCTTATTATCCTAAAATAAAACTAAGTGTCATGCAAAATAAAATTCATAATCCTAAATCTCATACCACAGTTAAAAATAAGATAATACGGTTTAATAGTAATAATAATTAAATAATAAATCTAAAATATTTTAGTAAAAGCAAAAGCAAGACCCTCTGGATGCCACTTCCTCATCCCAACCTGGCATGTTATTTGTAAGGATGAAAATTAAAGTAGGAGTGAGCTATGACGCTCAGTGTGAGTTTCATCACAATTAAGCTAGTACCAAACAGTAATCCAAGCATAAATAGTATTAGTTCTCAATACATTAGTAATCATATAGCATAGCAAAAACTGACAGTTCATTCAAGATTTAGAAATTTCAGTTTAACTGTATAATTAGATCCTACCACATCGCTACACTCCACAGTAAGAATTCTCTAGAATTCTTATATCCAGACTCTCCAATTTGTGGATAAACAACCAATGTTGCAGGTTAATACGCTGTTAGTTGTTATGACTACACAACATGTTTGCAGATAATAGTTGCCAGTATAAGTTATGGATAAACCACGAGTACTTGCAGATTAATACGTTGTCAGTGGTTATGAATACACAATGGTTTTGCAGATGAAAATTGCCAGTAATTTGTAGTTAACCACTAGTGTTTGTAGTTAAAACTGGCAGTACTTCCTCCTTTCAATACGTCCTGCCCCATGCAATATAGTATGACATGCGAGCATCAATACAATACAGATATAGCAACATGTTTAACATGCGTTTATATCAACAACATCAGTAGACATGATTGTCATGTATTCAGTTTAACAATATAGTAAGCATATGATTCATGCAATTAACAACTCGATTAAATAAGTGATAGTAATAATTTATGAGAAATTCTATCATAGAAGCATGTATAAGTCATAGAGCATACTTATATAGTAATAATCTAATTAATTAATGCATGATTTCTTGCATTTATCCTTGTATCAAGGACTCAATTGCATAAAATAATTCACTAAAAATAGTTCAGGAACCATTCAGGGACTAATCTACATAAATCGTAAATTTTTGGGTAAAATTGTAAGTTTTGAGAAGTAAGGGACACACGGTCGTGTGACTGGACCGTGTGGCAGGGGTACATGGTTGTATTGATAGGCTGTGTAGCATTAAAAGATTCAATCTATAGGGGAGACACGACCTACCAACCTACAGAGGAGACACGACCGTATGATAGACTTTGTGGAGAGTCCTAGGCCGTGTGAGAAGCAAATTTCTAGGGTTTCAGGGTAAACATGGTCATATGAAAGGGCTATGTGTTCCACACGTGTAGTCACACGCCTGTATGGTTGATTGTGTGGTCTATGCTAGGCTCGATTTTGCCTTAATTTTCTTGTAAAAGAATACACACCTGACTTTCGAGGTCTCGAACGTCATTTCTTGTGCCCTAACTCTGATCTATGGTACCTAGATCGGTTTCTTCAATGAAGATACACACAAGAATTAATATCGATTTTTGAGATTTATTAAAATTATGAAGATTTCAACTATCAACTAAGCTCTCAACTATCAAGACTAAGACTTATTTCTTAGTGATTTTATTAATTCTAACACTATGTATTTTTGGGTGTTACAGTTCTCCCTTCCTTAAAGAAATTTCATCCTCGAAATTTACCTGGTTTGAATAGGTGAGGATACTGTTGGCAAAACTTGTCTTTTGTTTCCCATGTGGCCTCCTTAACTCCATGGTTTCGCCACAAGACCTTAACTAGAGGTAATCACTTTCTTCTCAGGACCTTTACATCACGTCCTAGAATTTGCACAAGTTCCTCTTCAAAGGATAAATTCAATTGTACCTCGATATCTTTGATTGGAACAATGTGGGAAGGGTCAGAACGATAACGTCTCAACATGGAGACATCGAAAACATTATGGATTCGATCTAGTCTGGGAGGTAATTCAAGTTGATAAGCAACTGGATTGATTCTCTTAAGAATTTAGTAAGGTCCTATGAATAATGGACTTAGCTTACCCTTTCGACCGAATCTTAACATCTCTCTCCATGGGGATAGTTTTAGAAGGACTTTATCACCGAAACTATACTCTATGTCTTTTCTCTTTAAATCTACATACGACTTCTGTCTATCAAAAGCCCCTTTTCATATTTCCTGTATCAGTTTGATTCTTCCTTCATAATCTTACAGTAATTCGAGGCCCAAAACTTTTCTTTCACCCAATTTGGTTCAACACAAAGTTGTTCGACATTTGCAACCATACAAGGCCTCATAAGCTGCCATTTGGATGCTCGAATAAGCTACTGTTGTTGGAAAATTTGAATAACGACAAAATTTTTCCTGACTACCTCGAAATCCGATAATACAACATCTTAACATGTCTTCCAATATTTGAATCACCCGCTCGAATTGTCCATTAGACCGCGGATAGAAAGTAGTGCTAAAATTCGAATGGGTTCCCAATGACTCTTGGAACTTCTTCCAGAATCGAGATGTGAAATGGGGGTCTCGATCTGAAATAATCAATATGGGCATCCCATACAACCTCACTGTAACAGCCCATTTTCAGTGAAATCAGAATAGTGGTTTTGGGACCATAAATCCAACGAGTAAATTATTATTTTTTATTATTTTAATGACTATGTAATGTTAGAAGGTCATATATATATTTCGTTAATAAAATTTGACGTTTGCATGTTTAATTATGTGAAAAAGACTAAATTGTAAAAGGTGCAAAAGTAGAGTTCTAGTAGCTAAAGGTATTAAATAGCTATGAAACTTAAAAGTGAGAAGACTTAGATGGTAATTAGACCATTTTTGTTGTTAGTGGATGTTTATGGCAAGGTTTTATTGAAATTATTAATGTTTTTATAGGGAAAAATAATAAAATGGTAATTAAATGATAAAAAACAAATAAGAAAAAATCATCATCTTTTCCCATTTGCTTTCTTCTTCACCGATTCATGAAGGAAGACATAGCTAGGTTAGCCAAGCTAAAATTTACTTGCATAGTATGATTTTTTATTCTGTTTTTAATGATTTTTATGTTTTCAAGATCGTTGTAGCTTAATCTAGCTAGCTTGGGATTAATTTGCAAACTGTTGACATAAATGTTTTTGCATGATTCTTGATGTTTTATGAAAGATTATGAGTCCTTGTTGATAAATAAACAAGTTTTGTAAAGTGATTTTTGATGAAAATATCATTTAGGGATTTATTTGTAATTGTAGTAAAAGTTCATGGTAAATTGTGAACTGATGAATGGTATTGATTGATATGGGTTCTTAATAAATTCGGTTAGCATGAGATAAGGATGAAAATGCTTAAATTTCAATTTATGAGCTTAAGGACTAAATTGTGAAAATTTAAAATGTTAGGGGCAAAATGTAGTTTTGCAAAAAAATGAAATGTGGACTAAATTGAATAATAGGAGTATTAAATGGATTGAATTTATCTATTTAGATCATGATAGACCTTGTACGGATCTAGATCGAGTAAAAGAGAAAACCTCGGATTAGTTGATCTCGTTCCTACGTCTTTGTCATCGAGGTAAGTTCACATGATTAAATTTTGTTTTAATGTTATAATGATTTATATGTTAATGTATTAATTTCCATGTAACCATATGATGTATATCCAACGATGTCACGATGATTATTGAGGCCCGTTTGAACCTTAGGAATTCGTAGGATACAAATGACTTGTCATTAAGGTTTTCATGTTTCAGGTACTAGTCTTGAATTTCCTACCGATGGCTGACGTCTTGCATTTATTGAGGATACTCCATAGCTCGGGTGAGCAGCATCATGTAGCTTACATTCTAACCTACACCTCGTGTGAGAAGGCCCATTTCACAGTTCGTGTGAGCAATGATGTAAAGGAAAAAGGAAAGGTTAAGGTTATATGTTTAGCACACTTCATGTGATCTTTCCCGCACATCCAGTGTTATTCTAAATGGTTCAATGGGCATGAAAAGGAAAAGGACAGTAAGTGTTCAAATGAACTATGTTGTGAATCTATGAAAAGGTTTGAAATGAAAATGTTTAATGAAAGTATATCTATGTTCATGAAAAGGATGAATTCAAAAGTAGTATGTTCATGTACACCTAGCTTACCTTATGATAATTCAAGTGAATTATGTGTTAATGTACTAACATGTGTTGTTGATGGTGCTTAGGCTTGTGCTAAGCTTATGGTTGGATTATACTATGCTTAATCTTAACATTATGCATTGAAATGTTAAGTTATGTTCATGTTTTATGAACTTTTTAAGCATTATGTGCTCACGTAGTTTTCTTTTCTATGTTTTATAGATAATCGAAAGCTTAATTGGTTTGGAAGCTCATCGAAAATTTATCACACTATCCAATGATTATATCGGTAGTTTTTGATGTTGTGGCCAAGGTTATAATGGCATGTATAGGTGGACTCGTATTTGATGTTTAGTCGAATGCATAGATGTTGAATTTGGTATGTATTAGTTATTTTGGTACCATTTTGATGATGGTTGAGTCGTGTCAATTTAATACATATGATTCATGAATGGTAAGGCTCAAATGGTAAGTTTCTATTGAAATGGTATAGGTCAAGTTATGGTATGTTTTGAGATGGAAATGAACTAGATGTTTGTGAATGAAATGTATTAAAGTTTATGTATATGTTTAGGTAAATTTGTATGTTTGGATTTTAGGTGCCTTATATGGCATATTAGTTGAATGGATTTGGTCTTTTGAATTGGTCCTTTCATGCATGTTTTGGCAAGGTTTTGATGCTTTGGTCATGTGCACAAAAATCTTTTATATACATGCTTGATTTGGTGATAGAAATGGCTTGATTTTGGCCAATTTCATGTCCACATGGCCAGAGACACGGGCGTGTGACTCAGCCTTGTGTGACATACGGCTAGGCAACACAGCTATGTGTCCCCTATAGGTTTTAGTGCATGCAAGTCAGACTATTACATGACCTAGTACACAGCTTGGGACACGGGCGAGTGCATCCATTTTGAGAGTTACATGGCATGGTACACGGGCGTGTGGCTTGGCCATGTGACCCAACTCAGAGAGTTACACGGACACATACACGGGTTGGGAAACAGCCGTGTGTCCCTATTTTGAAAGTTGGATGGGCATGTGTCTTAGCTGTGTGACCTATGCAGTTCAATTTTTTGAACTTTTTTCTAAATGTTCCAAATGTTTCCAATTTAGTCCTGGATTGTTTTTAAGTTATTTTTAAGGCCTCGAAGGCTTGATTAAAGGACGGTATGCATGTGATTGAACGTAATTATATTCTTTTTGTATTGATGTGATGGAATGAATGATTTAATATTCTATTTCTATGGTAATGCTCTGTAACCTTATTCCGATGACAGATACGAGTTAGGGGTGTTACATTTAGTGGTATCAGTGTTACGATTTAGTTGGTTCTCGGAATGAATGTAGCATGTATGAGTCTAGAAATACACACGATTATATAACCTGTGATAGTGTGATAATTCTAGACTTGATTTGAACTATGTTTTCATATAGATAAAATGTTATCCAACTAAGCTAATTCCGATGAGGTAGAAAGTAACATGCAAGCCTTCGTTCATGGAGTAGCATCTAGTGGAAGTAGGGCCTGTATTTGAGGGCCGAGGAAGAGAGGCCAAGGAAACCTTATTCCAGATGATGAATGAATAGTTCACCAAGTTCGTGCTAACGAACCTAATGGCTCAACGACTTCTACCCCTACCTCTACCCCAATCAGTTCTCATAGTTCCTCAAGGTTTGGAACTAGTATAAGTGAGCAAGCCTCTAGTTGATAAAAACTATAAATATGGGGCTAAAGAGTTTAGAGGTACGTCCGAAGATGATCTAGAAAGAGCTGAATTCTGGTTAGAGAATATGATCAGGGTTTTCAATGAATTATCATGTACACCAACGGAATGCTTGAAATGTGCTATTTCATTGTTGAAAGATTCATCTTATTAGTGGTGGAGTACCTTAGTAGTGATTGTGTCGAGAGATCAGGTAGATTGAGAGTTCTTCCATACTGAATTGCCAAATAAATATGTGAGTTAGAGGTTTTTTGATAAGAAACGTAAAGAGTTTCTTGAGCTGAAATAAGGCCGGATGTCAGTATCAAAGCATGAGAGAAAATTTGTGCAATTGAGCAAGTATGCCCGAGAGTGTGTATCAACATAAGCTGTAATGTGTACTCAATTTAAAGATGAATTAAATGAAGATATTAAATTGCTTGTCAAGATTCTTGAGCTAAAGGAATTTGTGGTTTTAGTTGGTAGAGCACACAAAGCTGAAGAGCTTAGCAAAGAAAAGAGAAAAGTCAATTCTGAGGCTCGTGATTCAAGAAAATGACATTTGGGAAAGTCATACTCGTCATCATCAAAGAAATCAAAAGAATATCATAGTCGTTCATCAATTTCGGTGGGTTACTCCAGAAAAGATAGAGGGAAGCAACATGCAAGCTCGAAACCTCATGCTACATTTGTAACAAGCGTAGGCAGTGTTAGAAACAACAAGCCTGAATGTTAGTAATGTAATCGATGACACTTCAGTGAATGGAGATTGAAAGATTGTTCATGTTTTAAATATGGTTCGTATGAACACTATCTCAGAGATTGCCCGGAAAGGTTAAACAAAGAAAAGGCTCAATCCACTAGACCGAGTAATACAACTGCGAGAGGGAGACTGCCTCGAAACATTGGAAATGCGAGTAATAGCCATAGTGGGATGAAAGACACTGCTGTGAGATCTGAGGCACGTGCACCAGCTAGAGCTTATGCAATTCGTGCTCAAGAGAAAGTATCAGCACTAGATGTTATCACTGGTACATTTTCTATCTTTGATACTGATGTTATTGGTTTAACTGACCTATGGTCAACACATTCATATGTATACATGACTTTAGTGTCAGATAAGAAATTGCCTTTTGAGTCTACTGAGTTTTTGGTTATAGTAACAAACCCCTTAGGTCAGTATGTGTTAGTTGATAAAGTTTGTAAAAACTGTCCTTTGATGATTCGAGGTTGCAACTTTCTGGCTGATTTGATGTTACTACCTTTTAATGAGTTTGACGAGATTTTGGGTATGGATTGGTTAACTCTGCATGATGTTATTGTGAACTACAGACGAAAGCATATAGTATTAAAGTGTAAGAATTGTGAAAAGCTTCGAATTGAATCAGATCGACTAAAAAGTACATTTAATGTTATTTCGGCTATGTTAGCACAAATGTAACACCATTAACTCGTATCTGTCGCTGGAGTAGGGTTATGAGGTATTACTAATCAATTACAACATATAGCATACATTTATCAAACATAAAGCATTCATTCTTATAAATCATTCAACACAACCACATTGTCCTTTATAAGGGCCTACAAGGCCTTAAAAATGCTTTAAAAGTGGTTCGAGACTAAATCGATAACATATGAAAATTTTGGAAACTTAGAAATATTTCAACCATACAGGGGTCACATGCCCATGTGAACAGGCTGTATGCCTCACACGGCACCAGACACGCTCGTGTCTCAGGCAGTGTGGAAACAGGGCATACATACTGACTTGGGTCACATGGTCGACCACCCGCCCGTGTGTCTAAGCCATGCCAAATCTGTAGGATATATTGACTTATGCAACATGTCCAAGTCCCATGCCCGTGTGTTAAGTCGTGTGCCAATTAGGGAGTATACTGACTTGTACCACACAGCTAGTCACACGCCCGTGTGTGAGACCATGTGGAGCATACTGACTTCAATTCAATTTCATCACCAAGGGACACACGACCATGTAATGTAACACCCCTTACCCATATCCGTCGCCGGAACAGGGTACAAGGTATTAACAAATTATAGTATATACTATTAAATAAAACCCAACAAAAATATGGCGTGCAATTTGATCATGAATCATTATAACATATGCCATTAACAATACAAACCAATTTCAAAGGCTTCGTACAAAATGATTAGTTTGATACTATAATTAGTATTTTAAACCTAGACAATTATGACACGTAACAAAATAACTAAGTCTGCTATACATGCCATATTTCAAAATGTTGAGTTCGAATACCAAGAGTATTGATAGTGCGGGCGGATGTTCAACGATCTCTAACTCCTGTGCTAGCTGGATGACACTATAAGACAAAGGAGAGAAAAGAAAGTAAGCTTATAGCTTAGTAAGTAAGTATATAAATAACAAATAAGGAATCTAATATGTTTACAACATAACTCAATTATATCATTTTTTAATTTTACTATTTACTCCGATTTGATCAAGCTGTTCCTCCTGCATCATGATCACTAAATAAATCATAACTCAATTTACGAAACTCAAAATTCAAATCCGTAAAATTTCTCTGAATCTAGACTCATAAAAATTCTTGCTAATTTTTTTCTAGAATTTTTGGTTCAGCCAATTAGTACAGTTTATTAGTTAAAGTTTCTCCTGTTACACAGCTCAACTGATCTGAACTCTGTTCACTACGAATTGCATTTCTCTCAGTACACAATTAAAATAACCATGAAACCTGTTCATTTAAAACTAGACTCAATAAGGAATTTAGGCATATAAACTATATTTCTTAATTTGTTTTGTACAATTTTTAATTATTTTTCAAAGTTGGAACAGGGGATTACATAGTCATCCTGAGCAAGTCACACACAATTGTAAATATCTCAAAATATAGAATTCTTTTGCTTGCTATGTTTCTTTTATATGAAAATAGACTCATTAAGATTTAATTTCACATCTTATTAAACTTCTAATTAAATTTCTTCTATTTTTGGTGATTTTTAAAAATCACGTCACTGCTACTGTCCAAAACAGTTTTAATGCTAATTTCACTCTTTCACACATTCCTTGTACTAACCTCATTTTAACTTATATATATATATCACAAATCATTTTCACCACATTTCATACATCACAAGTATAGGCCCATGACTACAATGTCACCACAAAGCCATCTCGTTGAACAATTCAGATTAATCCTCGATACTTGATGGTTTCAGCACACAGCCCCACCATCATATTTCATTTAATTCGGCTCTCTTGTACACATGGCAAACACTTAGTACCACTCATGTGACCTAGCCGATTTGTCTCGTAGCTCTCTTGTCTACATGGTGTCCTTCACTTGGAATCACGCATGCGACCTAGCTACATTTATCTCTCACGTAGCTCTCTTGTCTACATAGGATACATCCCGTATCCCACATGTGACCTAGCTACTACATAGTATCTCATAGCTTTCTTGTACACATGATGTGCACTAAGCACCATACATGTGACCTAGCCCTCCCTCTATTTTATTCGATCTTTCCGAATGTTCAACCGGGATCTCTCTCTCTATTACTTATTTCCATTCTTCCAATAGTCGATTTATACTTCAACATCAGCTAGTGTATATATATAATAGGCTGAAATATAAGAATGTAAATGAAATTAATGTATTATTTACATACAAACTTACCTCGGTGCAAAATATGGGAATTTTGCAATTTAGTCCAAAACTTTCGCCTTCCCCCGTTCGAGGTCGATTCCACGCCTTTCTTGATTATGAAACTTAAAAGTTGAAGAAACCCTAGCTATGGAGGAGAGCAAATTTCGGCAGCAACTAGTGAAGATGATGACCAATTTTGTGTTATTTTCCCCATTTTATTTCATTAAATACAAATGACCAAAATGCCCTTACTACTAAACTTTCCAAAAATTCCCTCCATGTCCAACTTTTGTCCATAACTTAGGAATGTGTCAAATTGCTATTTAAGACCTCCTAGTTAATATCCCAAAGCAATTTCATACTAAAAACTTCTAAAACACGAGTTTTACAATTTATTCGGTTTAGTCCCTAATCTCAACTTAAGCGCTCAATGCATAGAATTTCATCACGAAATTTTCACGAAATCATGAAATCATATCATAAACCCCAAAATAATTATAAAACAATTATTTCTATCTCGGATTTGTGGTCACGAAACCACTATTCCGATTAGGCCCTAATTCGGGTTGTCACAATTCTCCCCCCTTTAGAGATTTTCGTCCCCGAAAATCTTACCGGTAAAGAGGTTCGGGTACTGTTTCCCCATAGCTTCCTCAGGTTCCCACGTAGCCTCTTCTATCCCATGTCTGTGCCACAATACTTTAACTAAGGCTATACTTTTATTTCTTAACTGTTTAATTTCCCGAGCCAAAATCTTTATTGGTTCCTCCTCATAGGTCATATCCGGTCGAATCTCAATTTCTATTGGAGAAATCACATGTGAAGGATCAGAACGATAACGTCGCAACATTGATGCATAAAGCACGTTATGAATTCTTTCTAACTCTACCGGTAAGGCCAACCGATATGCCACTGGTCCAATCCTCTCAGTAATCTCGTACGACCTAATAAAACGCGGACTCAATTTGCCTTTTCGGCTAAATCTCAGAATATTTTTCCATGGTGACACCTTCAAGAACACTTTATGACCCACCTAAAATTCAATCTCTTTTCTTTTTAAATCTGCATATGACTTTTGTCGATCTGAAGTAGCTTTCAAGCAATCCCGTATTACTTTTATTTTCTCTTCAGTTTCTTTAACTAGATTAACTCCGTGAATCTGTTTCTCACTAAGTTTGGTCCAATATAAAGGAGTCCGACACTTGCGACCATACAAGGCTTCGTACGGTGCCTTTTGTATACTTGACTGATAACTGTTATTGTAGGCAAATTCAATCAAAGATAGATATTTCTCCCAACTACCTCCAAATTCTAAGACACAGCATCTAAGCATATCCTCGAGTACCTGGATTACTCTTTCCGACTAACCATCTGTTTGTGGATGAAACGCGGTACTAAAGTTCAATTTTGTACCCAAAGCTTCTTGTAACTTTTTCCAAAATCTCGAGGTAAATCTCAGATCTCTATCTGATATTATAGACATAGGTACTCCGTGCAACCTCACAATTTCAGCAATATATAATTCAGCTAATTTATCAAGTGAGTAATCGGTACGTACTGGTATAAAATGGGCTGACTTTGATAATCTATCAACCACTACCCAGACAGCATCCTTGTTTTTAGGAGTCAAAGGCAAACCGATTACAAAATCCATGGTAATCTTGTCCCATTTCCACTCAGGCACCATTACCGGTTGAAGTAGTCCTGAAAGCACTTGATGTTCAGCTTTTACTTATTGACAGATCAAACACTTGGTTACAAATTCAGAAATGTCCCTTTTCAAACCTGGCCACCAATACAACTTCTTTAAATCATTATACATTTTTGTGCTACCAGGGTGAACTGATAAATAGCCACTGTGTGCCTCATGTAATATTCTCTGAATTAATTCATCGTTTTTCGGTACACATATCCTGTCTCGGAACATCAAACAATCATCTGGTCCAACTCGAAAATCTGAGCCGTAACCTGATTTGCATTGAGTTCTCTTGGTTCGCAACTCACTATCGTTCTTTTGAGCATCACAAATCAGCTGAAGAAATAACGGTTTAGCCCTCATCTCTGCTAAGATTGACCCATCATCAGACAATGCTAACCCCGTATTCATGGCTCTCAAAGTAAAAAGAAATTTCCTGCTCAAGGCGTCAGCAACTACATTTGCTTTTCCCGAATGATAATCAATCACTAGCTCATAATCCTTTAATAATTCAAGCCATCTCCGCTATTGCAGATTCAAATCCTTTTGATTCATCAAATACTTCAAACTTTTGTGATCAGTAAAAATTCGGCATTTTTTCACCATACAAATAATGTCGCCAAATCTTCAAGGCAAAGACAATAGCGGCCAATTCCAAATCATGTGTAGGATAGTTCTTCTCATGCAGTTTTAACTGTCTCGAAGCATAAGCTACCACTTTACCCTCTTGCATCAACACACATTCAAGGCCTGTCAATGATGCATCACTATAAATTACAAACTCCTTTCCTGGCTCGGGCTGTACTAAAATTGGTGCTTCAGTCAATCGTGCTTTCAATTTTTCAAAACTCTGCTGACATTTATCAGTCCATTCAAACTTAACATTCTTTTGCAACAACTTAGTCATAGGAGAGGCAATCATCGAAAATCCCTCAACAAAACGTCTATAATACCCGACCAAGCCTAAAAAGCTTCTAACCTCGGATACATTCTTTGGCAGTTTCTAATCAACGATAGCGAAAATCTTGCAATATGTCCCAAAAATCCGACTTCACGAAGCCAAAACTCACTTTTACTAAACTTAGCAAACAATTTCTTTTCTCTCAAGATCTGCAATATGGTTCTCAAGTGTTCGGCATGTTCAGACTAATCCCAAGAATAAATTAGAATGTCATCTATAAACACTACTACAAACTTATCCAAATATGGTCGAAAGATCCGGTTCATCAAGTCTATAAATATAGCTAGAGCATTTGTTAAGTCGAAAGGCATCACAAGAAACTCATAATGTCCATACCTTGTCCTAAAGGCAGTTTTCGGCACATCTGACTCCTTAACTCTCAACTGGTAGTAACCAGACCTCAAATCGATCTTTGAAAACACTGTGGCCCCCTTTAACTGATCGAATAAATCATCAATCCTCGAAAATGGGTACTTGTTCTTTATAGTCACCTTATTAAGCTGATGGTAATCAATGCAAAGTCTCATTGAACCATCCTTCTTCTTTACGAACAATACAGGAGCACCCTAGGGAGAGAAACTCAGTCTCACAAATCCCTTATCTGTTAACTCTTTCAACTGAGCCTTCAATTCTTTTAATTCAATCGGAGCCATTCTATATGGAGCAATCAAGATTGGTGCAGTACCCAGCAACAAATCAATGGCAAACTCTATCTCTCTGTTCGGAGGCAACCCAGGCAATTCCTCTGGAAATACATCTGGAAACTCACAGACTATCGGTACTGATTCAAACTTCAGTTGAGGCAACTCAGTATTCATTACATAAGCCAGAAAAGCTTCACACCCTTTCCTCATGTATTTCTGTGCAGACATGTGCAAAATCACCATAGGCAATTTATTTGATTCATCTGTTTCAACCCACAAAATTTCTCCATTTTCACATTTCAACTCTAGTGTTTTTTGTTTACAATCTACCTTGGCATCATACAATGTCAACTAGTCCATTCCCAAAATAATGTCAAACTCATCAAATGGTAACATCATCAGATTAGCCGAAAAACAGTGACCTTGAATCATTAATGGACAATTCTTGCAAACCTTGTCAACTAGCACATATTGGCCTAAGGGGTTCGACACTTTAATCGTAAACTCAGTAAACTCAACAGGCAACTTTTTATTAGATACTAAATTCATGCAAATATAGGAATGAGTGGACCCAGGATCAACCAATGCAATAACAATAGTATCATAGAGAGAAAATGTACCAGTAATGACATCGGGAGATGATGTATCCTCTCGGGCATGTATAGCATAAGCTCTAGCAGGCGCTCTAGCTTCTGATCTCGTCGCTGAATCTTTCATCGCAGTTTTACTACTAGTCCCACCTCTAATATTTCTCGGTGGTCTACCTCTGCTAGCGGTGGTATTCTGTCTAGCACTCTGAAATCTTTCTTCTTTAACTTTCTCCGAACAGTCTCTAATAAAATGCTCGCGAGAACCGCACCTGAAATAAGCTCGCTCGTTTCCCCAACACTCACCATAATGTTGCCTGCCACATTGCTGACACTCGGGCTTTCTAGGTCGCACATTACCCACACTTGCCACCGAAGTAGCTTGAGCTTTAGACCCCGAATATGCTCTACCACGATCTCTGTGTGAATCCCCAGTTGAAACTGTCATTCGAGGGTTTGTCTCTTTGGACCTCTTTGATTGAGATTGAAATGACTTGCTTATCGGCCTTTTTCTGGCATCTCGAGCCTCAATAGCAGCTTTTCTTCTTTCTTTGTTCAATTCTTCAGCTTTAAGAGCTCGGTCAACCAATACTACAAATTCTTTCAACTCCAAAATTCCCACAAGCACTTTAATGTCCTCATTTAGCCCATCCTCAAACCTTCTGCACATAATGGCCTCGGTGGACACACATTCCTGGGCATACTTGCCGAGTCTTACAAATTCACGTTCATACTCTGCCACAGACATCTTGCCCTACTTCAATTCAAGGAACTCCTTCCGTTTTTGATCAATAAATTACTGACTTATGTATTTCTTTCTGAATTCTTCCTGGAAGAAATCCCAAGTAACTCTTTCTTTTGGCACCACTACTACTAAAGTCTTCCACCAGTGGTAGGCCGAATCTCTCAAAAGTGATACAGCACATTTTAAGCACTTCTCGGGTGTACATGAGAGCTCATCAAATACACGGGTAGAATTTTCAAGCCAGAACTCCGCTTTCTCAGGATCATCATCGATCTTTGCTCTAAACTCTTCGGCACCTTGTTTTCAAATCTTATCAACTGGAGGCTTGTTCGTTCTTACCAAATTTATGCCTTGAGC
This sequence comes from Gossypium hirsutum, assembly GCF_007990345.1. Classification (NCBI taxonomy): domain Eukaryota; kingdom Viridiplantae; phylum Streptophyta; class Magnoliopsida; order Malvales; family Malvaceae; genus Gossypium; species Gossypium hirsutum. Next base: position 31,933,428 of record NC_053426.1, on the reverse strand, counting down.
AGCTACAGGAATCGTCTGAGGTATGGGAGGGGGTGGAGGAGGTTGAGCATTTGAATTTGCTCGAATAAACTCAGTATACCAATTGTTCATCATTTGGAGAAAGGCATCCCGAGCCTCATCTCCCTGTCTCAATGTCTTAGGTCTACTTTCCTCAGGCGCGGTCCCTTGTGCGGGAGCCGGTGCATTACTAGCAGCATCATCAGCCGTAGTTCCTTCAGGATCCATTACTATATTAAAACAAAACTGTCCATAGAAATAACAATTATATCATATTTTTAATTTTACTATTTACTCTGATTTGATCAAACTGTCCCTCTTGCGTCATGATCACTAAATAAATCATAACTTGAGTTACAAAAATCAAAATTCAAATCCGTTAAATTTCACTGAATCTAGACTCATAAAAATTCTTACTAATTTTTTTCTAGAATTTTTGGTTTAGCCAATTAGTACAGTTTATTAGTTAAAGTTTCCCCTGTTACACAGCTCAACTGATCTGACCTCTGTTCACTACGAATTGAATTTCTCTCGGTACACAATTCAAATAACCATGAAACCTATTTCATTTAAAACTAGACTTAATAAGGCATTTATGCATATAAACTATATTTCTTAATTTGTTTTTCACAATTTTTAATAATTTTTCAAAGTTGAAATAGGGGATTACATAGTCATCTTGATCAAGTCACACACAATTGTAAATATCTAAAAATATAGAATTTATTTTCTTACTCTGTTTCTTTTATATGAAAATAGACTTATTAAGCTTTAATTTCACATCTCATTCAACTTCTAATTAAATTTCTTCTATTTTTGGTGATTTTTAAAAATCACATCACTGCTACTGTCCAAAACAATTTTAATGCTAATTTCACTCTTTCACACATTCTTTGTAATAACCTCATTTTAACTTATATATATATATCACAAATCATTTTCACCACATTTCATACATCAAAAGTATAGGCCCATGACTACAATGTCACCACAAAGCCATCCCGTTGAACAATTCGGATTAATCCTCGATACTTGATGGTTTCAGCACACAGCCCCACCATCATATTTCATTTAATTCGGCCCTCTTGTACACATGGTGAACACTTAGTACCACTCATGCGACCTAGCCGATTTGTCTTGTAGCTCTCTTGTCTACATGGTGTCCTTCACTTGGAATCACGCATGCGACCTAGCTACATTTATCTCTCACGTAGCTCTCTTGTCTACATGGGATACATCCTGTATCACACATGTGACCTAGCTACTACATAGTATCTCGTAGCTTTCTTGTACACATGATGTGCACTAAGCACCATACATGTGACCTAGCTATGATCCCTCTATTTTATTCGATCTTTCCGAATGTTCAACCGGGATCTCTCTCTCTATTACTTATTTCCATTCTTCCAATAGTCGATTTATACTTCAACATCAGCTAGTATATATATAATAGGCTAAAATATAAGAATGTAAATGAAATTAATGTATTATTTACATACAAACTTACCTCGGTGCAAAATATGAGAATTTTTCAATTTAGTCCAAAACTTTCTCTTTCCCCCGTTTGAGGTCGATTCCACGCCTTTCTTGATTATGAAGCTTGAAAGTTGAAGAAACCCTAGCTATGGAGGAAAGCAAATTTCGGCAGCAACTAGTGAAGATGATGACCAATTTTGTGTTATTTTTCTCATTTTATTTCATTTAATATGCAAATGACCAAAATGCCCTTACTACTAAACTTTCCAAAAATTCCCTCCATGTCCAAATTTTGTCCATAACTTAGGAATGGGTCAAATTGCTATTTAAGACCTCCTAGTTAATATCCCAAAGCAATTTCATACTAAAAACTTCTAAAACACGAGTTTTACAATTTATTCAGTTTAGTCCCTAATCTCAACTTAAGCGCTCAATGCATAGAATTTCATCACGAAATTTTCACGAAATCATGAAATCATATCATAAACCCCAAAATAATTATAAAACAATTATTTCTATCTCGGATTTGTGGTCACAAAACCACTATTCCGATTAGGCCCTAATTCGGGTTGTCACATGTAATATGACCGTCTGTCACACACGGCTGAGACACACGCTCGTGTCTCTGGCTGTGTAGACAAACATTGGCCATTTGTAAGGCCAATTTGGCACCCTTATTCTTGCTCACCTAAACAACCAAAATGGTACCATTTCATCCTACAATTAGGAAGACAAAATCATCAACCAAATGTACAATTGATGCTATTATAATTTCATCTATTCCAAATCTCAAATCACTACCATTTACTTAGCAAAATACATGCCAAAACAATATCAATCTATATAGTTTATTTACCATAATTCATACACACATAACTTCCTTATAAATAACCAATACAACATCTAAAATCATACCTCATCAAGGCGTTGCTCAAGCATTTATACTCCACAAATTAATTAACCATTTGAGCAACTATAAAACCATAACCACATTCATAACAAACATACCAAAATAAGCCAGCATTCATGGCTAAATATATACAAACCAAAACATATACAATTTAAAACCCAAATCTCATGGCTATAATCACAACCAAAACACCACATTTAGCCTATACATGCCATATACCATAAATGTATAACTCAAAAGTACCAACTTAGATGTTTGATAGTGTGGTGGTGCTCTAGAAAACTCTCGTATCCGAGCTTGCCTTGATTCACTATAAAAAACATAGAAAAATAACACCAAGTAAGCTTCATAGCTTAGTAAGCTCGTATGTGAACATTAAGCAACTATCACCATTCATTCATCATTCAAATAATAGAAAACGATATACAACAATTCTACTGAATCTCAAAGATATCAAATGGTCATTCACATATCTTACCAAGGAGATCATGAATTCCATAGTTTCAATACTCAATTCATTACCGTATGTACCTGTACAATCTATAACAAGTTCATACATACACGAAATGCCGTTGAATACTTAATGCCTCGCACACTAAGTGCCATACTCGATATCTCGTACACTAAGTGCCACACTCAATATCTCGCACACTAAGTGTCGTTCATAGCTGAAGCTATCTCAAATCGCACACTATGTACCATATATAGTCGAAGTTATGTTGAATCGCACACTAAGTGCCATAAATAGCCGATTTTTCGTAGAGCATAAATGTAGCCCCATCTATACAATTTATGCAATATCAAGGCACTAAAAGCATAATATTTACAATGCTTAATACATACGAACTTACCTCGGATGCTTAAATAGCGAATCGAGTCGATTATTCGATAACTTTACCTTTCCCTGATCCAAGTCCGTATTCCACTCTTCTTGATCTAAATTAATCAAAATTAACTTATTAATCATTTATTCATTCAATTTAGTCCAAAATACACTTTAAAACACATTTACACTTTTGCCTCAAAAATTTCACATTTTTCACAATTTAGTCCTTATTTCATAAAATCATAAATCAATGAAATTCAAGACTAACCCATGCTATCTGAATTACCATAATACCCTTAGTAGCCCATAATTTTCATTTATTCACACTTTAACCACTACGTTTCACATTTTCTCAATTTAATCCCTTTTTGACATTTTTGTCAAAACATCACTTTACAAAACTAGTTTAACTATCAACAACCATTCAAAATCCATCATCACCATCAATTTACTCAAGCATTCAACCATGGCAACATGTTAAATCTTTAACAATTTCGAAATCTAAAGTACGGGCTAGCTAGAATACTAAGCAATGATCCCAAAAACGTAAAAATATTAAAAACCGAGTTAAAATACATACCTAATTGAATAATTTAAGATTTTCAAATGAAGAACCCTATTTTTCTTCTTGTTCTTCTTCAATTTCGGTTAGATGATGATAATGGAAGCCTTTCATTTGTTTTTATTTTATTTAATTAATCTTTCTTTAACAATTACCTTAATAACCTTTAATAAAACATTATTATTTCACATAAACCATGGACATAGATGTCCACTAACCTTAACCATGGTTTAATTTCAACATAAGGACTCCCACAATTTAATTTCATATCTATTTAATACTTTTAACTAATAGAACATGCATTTTACATTTTACGCAATTTAGTCATTTTTACTGAATTAACCATTCAAACAGTAACACTTCTTGATGAAACTTTCACACAATAATTTTATCATGCTGTAAACTTTAATAAAATAATAAAATGAATATTTTAACCTTAGATTTGTGGTCCCAAAACCACTGTTCCAATTTGACTAAAGCGGGCAGTTACAACTCTCCCCCATAGGGATTTTCGTCCCTGAAAATCTTACCAGTGAATAGGTTAGGGTACTGTTTTCTCATAGCTTCCTCAGGCTCCCACATAGCCTCTTCGATACCGTGACATTGCCACAAGACTTTTAGTAAAACTATGCATTTATTTCTCAGCTCTTTAATCTCACGAGCTAAAATTTGAATCAGTTCTTCAGCATATGACATATCAGATTGAATTTCAACCTCGGTCGAGGAAATGACATGTGAAGGGTCGAATCAGTATCGTCGAAGAATCGACACATGAAACACATTATTTATTTTCTCTAGCTCAGGCGATAAAGATAATCTATATGCCACTGGCCCAATTCGCTCGATAATCTCATACGGTCTAATGAATCTTGGACTCAATTTCCCTTTTCAACCAAACCGTAATATCTTTTTCCATGGCGAAACTTTCAAAAGAACTTTTTCCTCGATCTAGAACTCAATATCTTTCCGTTTCAAGTCTGCATATGATTTCTGTCAATCCGAAGCTGCTTTCAAACTATCACGAAGTACTTTCACTTTTTCTTCAGTCTCTTTGATCAGTTCAACCTCGTGAATCTTATTTTCGCTGAGCTCACTCTAATAAAACGGTGTTCGACATTTACTACCATATAAAGCTTCATACAGTGCCATTTTTATATTCGATTGGAAGCTATTATTATAAGCAAATTCAATCAGTGGTAGATATTTCTCCCAGCTACCTTCAAACTCAAGAATGCAATAACGTAACATATCCTCAAGTATCTAAATAACTTGTTCGGATTGACCATCCTTTTGCGGGTGAAATGCAGTGCTAAAATGCAGATTTCAACCCAAAGCTTCTTTCAATTTCTTCCAAAATCACAAAGTTAATCTTAGATCTCTATCCGAAACAATAGAAAGGGGAACATCATGTAATCTCACAATTTCAGAAATATACAACTCAACTAATTTATCAATCGAGAAATATGTACATACTGAGATGAAATGAGTTGATTTTGTCAATCTGTCAACAACAACCCATATTGCATTTTTCTTTTTCGGAGATAAGGGCAAACCCGATACGAAATCCATTTTTACTCTATCCCATTTCCACACAAGAATCATCATAGGCTGTAATAAACCTTACAGTGCTTGATGCTCAGCTTTGACTTACTGACAAATCAAACATTTTGAAACAAATTCTGAGATATCTCTTTTTATGCCATGCCACCAATAATGTTGTTTCAAATCGTTATACATTTTCGTGCTTTCTGGATGTACTGATAAACAACTACTATGTGCTTCATTTAAAATCTTCCAAATGAGCTCAGAATTTCTTGGTACACATTTTATCACAAAACATCAAACAGTCATCAGGCCCTATTCGAAACTCTGAATCAGAAGTCGACTCACACTGAGCTCGTTTTGCTTGCAATTTATTATAAAATTTTTTAGCCTCACAAATCTTCTGTAGAAATAATGGTCTTGCTTTCAACTCAGCTACTATCGAACTGTCGTTAGACAAAGCTAATTGTGTGTTCAAAGCATGCAAAGCAAATAAGGACTTTTGATTAAAGAATCAGCAACTACGTTCACTTTTCCCGGATGATAATCAATCACTAATTCATAGTCTTTTAACAATTCTAACCATCTCCGTTATTGCAAATTCATATCTTTCTGAGTCATCAGATATTTCAAGCTTTTGTGGTCGGTATAAGTATGACATTTCTCACCAAACAAGTAATGACGCAAAATTTTCAATGCAAACACTATCGTAGCTAACTCTAGATCGTGTGTCAGATAATTCTTTTTGTGCGGCTTCAACTGTCTCAAGGCATAAGCTACAACTTTGCCTTCCTACATCAAAACACAACCCAGGCCATTTAACGATGCATCACTAAAAATTATGAATTCTTTACCCGACTTAGGCTAAACTAACACTGGTGCCTCTGTCAATAATGTTTTCAACAGTTCGAAGCTCTGCTGACACTTTTCTGACCACTCAAATTTAATATCTTTTTGAAGCAATCATGTCATCGGAGTTACAATCATCGAGAAGCCTTTTACAAATCGTCAATAGTAGACAACTAGTCCTAGAAAACTACGGATTTCAGATATATTTCTCGGAGGCTTACAATCTATAATCATAGAAATTTTACTCGGGTCAACTTGGATACCCACGGCTGAAACTATATGTACCAGAAAAACAATCTCTTGTAGCCAAAACTCATGTTTGCTGAACTTTGCAAACAACTGTTCATCTCTTAAAATTTGTAACACGATTATTAAATGCTCGGCATGCTCAAATTCATCACAAGAGTAAATTAAAATATCATCAATAAACACAACTACGAATCAATCTAAGTACGGCCTAAAAATCCGGTTCATCAAGTCCATAAAAACAACAGGTGCATTTGTTAGTCTGAAAGGCATAACAAGAAATTCATAGCGTCTGTACCTTGTTTTAAATGAAGTTTTTGGCACATTTGAGTCTTTAACTCTCAACTGGTAATAACCCGATCTCAAATCAATTTTCAAAAACACTGTTGCCCCTTTTAACTGATCAAACAAATCATCTATTCATGGCAAAGGGTATCTGTTCTTGATCATCACTTTGTTGAGCTACCGATAGCTATACACGTTCTTATCGTGTCATCTTTCTTTTTTCACAAATAACACCGGTGCACCCTAGGGAGAGAAACTCGGTCTAGCAAAACCTCTATCTGTCAACTCTTGCAACTGAGCTTTCAATTCTTTTAATTTTGTTAGAGCCATTCTGTATGGAGCTATCGATATTGGCATTGTTCCCTTTACTAATTCAATACCAAACTCAACCTCTCTGATATGTGGTAAACCCTATAACTCTTCGGGAAATACATTTGGATACTCACACACAATTGGTACTAATTCAATATTTGTTTTTGTCACTTTCGTATCAAGTACATAAGCAAGATAAGCTTCACATCCCTTTCTCACAAATCTCTGAGCTAACATACATGAAATCACAACTAGCAAACTATTTAGATCATCAGATTCAATTCTAATAGTCTCATTATTCTAACATTTTAGTTCAATTGCCTTTCGTCTACAATTCACTATAGTATCATGCATCGTTAGCCAATCCATACCCAAAATCACATCAAATGCATAGAATGACGACAACATCAGATTAGCCAGAAAACAAAAATCCCAATTCATTAAAGGACAATTCTTGCTGACTTTGTCAACCAAAACACATTTTCCTAAGGGGTTCGATACTTTAATTACAAATTCAGTAGACTCTACATGTGACAGCCCTAATTTGACCTTAGTTGGAAAGTGGTTTCGGGACCACAAAACCGAGTCGTAAAAATAATTAACCATTAAATTTTGTGTTTATTGTATGTGAAACAGGCATGTGTGAAAGTTTCATGCTTCAATTTTGTCATTTGTATGCGAAATTATTAAATAGGACTTATGTGAGAAAATTTAGAAATGTGTTAGGCAAATGTTGAAGTGACTTATTAATGCATGTTATAAAAATGATGGGTTTGCATGTCAAATTTCCATTTATGATAAGTAGTGGCCGGCCATGATGGGATCATATACATATAATATGTATTAATTATTAGTTAGTAGCTTTATATTTTATAACATAAATAAATAAAAAGGAAAAGTAATTAAAATAAGGAAAGGAATGGTGAAGAAAACAAAGTATCACCTTGTTCTTCTTAGCCATACAAGAAGAAGAAAAAGAGGGGGGGCATTCGGCCTTTTGAATGAAGAGAAGGTTAGTAAATTATGTTAATTTTTTTTGAAATCTTAGTTTGTTTTAGGTTAATCATCATGCTTTTTACCTAGCCTATACTAAAATTTTGAATTTAGAGGGTTGAATGGAACTTTCGGTTATGGTATATAAGAAAAGAACTTGATTTTTTTTTACCCTTAAGTTTTGATGGAAAAAGAAACAAAAAGATTGTTGATGAAAGAAATTAATCTTGTTAAAACTTTAAACTAATAATACCCATATGTGTGATAGCTAAACATAGACTTTGTTTAAAGTCTTGATCAAAGGCCAGTTAAGTGTTTTGAAATGGATAAGCTAGGTGTTTGATTTTTTTGTTTTTGGTTCGGCATAGTACATGATATTTTGCTAGTGAGGTTCTGAATAATTTAATTAATGGTAGATATATGAAAAATTCTTATGTTTGGTTTTGGACGATATATATATATGTACAACTAACCTATTTAGCTATTGATATCTAAGGTGTTAAATAATAAAACTATTGATGACTTGGGTTAAATAGCATTCGGCCAAAGACTATATGAGCTTGCGAATTCGGTTTAAGTGAAGAAATTATGATAGAGAGATATGACTAAATTGTGACTTATTATCGAACTTTCTTTGTGGTTGTAAGGTTATTTTATAATGTGTCATAACATTTAATTAGTTAGTCGAATTGATGAGAAAAGAATTTGGAGTATTTTATGGTGTCTTAAGCATATTATCCAATTGGTAAAGTTGAGTAATGATTCATGTACGAATGCTTGCTTAGTCGTATGTTATGTTTTGTTAAACTTAGTAATAAATATATATATATCTTATAAGGCTATAATAGTAGATTTAGTGGACTTAGACAATTTAAATGATGCATTTGACTTGTGTACCGACTTAGGATGATATGTGTTTCTATATGAAGTTAGATGGTGTTGATGAAATTCGATAATGCATGATGTTTAAATAGTATTGAACAAGGTCATTGTACTTAAATTGTATGACATACATGTATTGAATGGAATTGCCCAAGTGAAAAATAATTAAATAAATTTATTTGTTTAAATTTAAGCTCAAGAGCTAAGGGGATCAAAATCAGATAAAGGAAAGGAGAAAGCAGTCGAGTAATCTATCCGTAACTGCCCAAAATTATGCTCGAGGTAAGTCTTTAAGTAATGGAACTTAGCTTATGATTTGATAAAGCAATTACATATATATACATATATGTGTGAATGTTAATTGGGGTTTAAATCTGAGCTTGGTCTCGAAGGGCTTTTGAGCCAGTGTCATAATCCGAGCTTGGTCTCGAAGGGCTTTTGAGCCAGTGTCATAACTGAACCTAGTTTCGAAGGGCCTTCGGGCCAATGTCATAATCTGAGCTTGGTCTCGAAGGGCTTTTTGAGTCAGCGCTAAGAATCGGGCTTGGTTCTGAAGGTCGTCTGTGACAGCATAATATTGAGTCGAAAACTCGTAAATATTCATACGAGAAATCATATAATACATGTTGAAACAATTTTAAACAAATGTGCTACTTACAGTAAGATAACTAGGTAAGTAATTTACTCTCATTGAGAATATGATTATGTTAAATTATGACTTTGAAATTGGTGGGGATGCTTAGACCATTGTTTAAAATCATTCGAACGTTTATGATCTGATTATGATGTATGAGTTCCGAATTAGAGAGTTCAACTTCACAAATGTGAGATGTAGGTGTATATGTATGAGATTGACACGGAAATGTGAGATGAACGTATTCGACTATAGAATGAATTTAGTTGGATATATATATTGCTTTCACCTTTGTGATATGAATGATAAAAGTAGTACCTTAGTTATTTTCTATTCGGCCAAAGGATGAAACAAATAAACTTTGATATTATTATGCCACTCTTTTAAATGATTTCATTACTTAAACTTACTAAGCATTGAAGGCTTAATCTTTTGCTTTAATTCTCTGTTTTATAGATTTTGTTCGTCAGCTATCGGACTCGGGAGTGTCAAAGTCGAAGTCGTCCACACTATCTAAGCCCTTTTGGTATATTTTTTGTTGAACTTTGATAATGGCATGTATAGGGATGACTTTTGTTGTTAATTAAATACCTTTTGGTAATGTATGTGTGTATAGCCATGCGAAAATGGCTCGTATAATTTGAGTATGGCATTAAAATCATTTTGTGTATATATGCATGGTCTTATGATATGGTTATTGAGTGGTATGGAAATGTTAGGTAAATGATCAGCCATTGGAATGGCTAATTATGATCATATTTGGTCCTATGTATGTCAAATTACTAGCTAATCCATGGAATAATTATGATAATATTTGGTCCTATGTATGTCAAATTACTAGGTAATCCATAGAAACCATGAAATAGGTAAAATTTACCACAAAACATTTTTCAGACAGCAGTAGTGAAGTGAGTCTGAAAAATCACTAAAAATAGCAGAAATGGAATTAAATAATGAATAAAATATGGAATCGAAGCTTGGTGAGTTTATTTTCATATGGAAGAAGCAAAACAGGTATATGAGCTATATTTTGTGAGATGTTTAAATTTTTGTGAAACAGGGCCAGAACGATTTCTGGATCCCCTGTTATAAATTTGGAAATTCACCATAAATTTTACAAAGATAATTATAAGTCATGATTTAGATGTACAGATTTTTTATTGAGTCTAGTTTTATTAGAGACAAACGGCATAGTCGTTGAAGCTCTGTACAGGGAGAATCTAATTCGTAATACACAGAGGTCAGAGTAGTTGAACTCTGAAATAGGGGAGACTTTAACTAATAAACTGTACTAATTGGCCCAACAAAAATTCTAGACAGCGATGAGGTTAAATAAGCCCCCAGTTGACAGAATCTGAAAACACGGGGCTACTGAATTTAAAGCTACAGACAGCGATGATGCCGAGCATGCTGAATTTTGGTTGGACAACACTATTCGGGTACTTGATGAACTATCTTGCACACCCGATGAATGCCTAAAGTGTACTATCTCCTTGCTACGTGATTCTGCCTACTATTGGTGGAATACGTTGATTTCTGTTGTGCCCAGAGAGCGAGTAACTTGGGAGTTTTTCCAAACCGAGTTTCGAAAAAAGTATATCAGCCAGAGATTCATTGATCAAAAACAGAAAGAATTTCTTGAACTTAAACAAGGTTCCATGTCGGTTACTGATTATGAACGAAAGTTTGTGAGGCTTAGCCGGTACACTCGAGAATGCATTTCTTCAGAAGCTGTAATGTGTAAACATTTCGAAGATGGACTGAACGAAGATATAAAACTGTATGTTGGCATTTTAGAAATCAGAGAATTTGTAGTACTTGTCGAGCGAGCTTGCAAAGCCGAAGAGCTTAGTAAGGAGAAAAGAAAAGCTGATATGGGAGCAAAGGAGTTTCATAAGAGATCTTCGGGGAAGCCCTTTCAACAGTCATCGAAGAAATTTAGAGATGATTTAGGTCGATCTAAAGACACTTCAGGTTTTTCCAGACGAGATCGCGATCGACCTCCTGTGAGTACGCGAGTCACTTCGGTTGCCAGTGTTGGAAATGATCGTCGGGACAGGACAGAGTGCCAGTATTGTGGTAAATGGCATTCGGGGAGTTGTAGATTCCATGCCCGCTCCTGTTATAAGTGTGGATCAGCTAACCACTTTATTAAAGATTGCCCGAGATTGTCTAAACAGAATGTAAATCAGAGTGGGAAACCGGGTGCTACTACTGCTCGAGGTAGACCATCTAGAAATACGAGAAATCCTAGTGGCGGTCAGAGAGGATCTAGAGATGCTACAACCAGATCTGAGGCTCGTGCTCCCGCTAGAGCTTATGCTATACGTGCACGAGAGGATGCTTCCTCGCCAGATGTTATTACTGGTACTTTCACTCTCTTTGATACTAATGTGATTGCATTGATTGACCTTGGTTCTACTCATTCATATGTATGTGAGACTTTAGCATCTAGTAAGACTTTACCTGTTGAGTCTACTGAGTTCGTAATTCGAGTATCGAATCCCTTGGGTCGTTATGTACTTGTTGACAAAGTGTGTAAGAAATGTCCCCTAGTAATCCGAGGTTCCTGTTTTCCGGCTGATTTGATGCTTTTACCGTTTGATGAATTTGATGTTATCCTCGGTATGGATTGGTTGACCGTACATGATGCAATTGTAAATTGCAAAAGAAAAACCATTAATTTGAGGTGTGTAAATAATGAGATAATTCGAGTTGAGTCTACTGACTTGAATGGGTTGCCAGTTGTAATATCATCGATGTTGGCTCAGAAATATGTAAGAAAGGGGTGTAAAGCATACCTTGCGTATGTACTTGATGACAAAGAGTTAGAAAAGAAGCCTGAATCCGTGCCGGTGGTTTGTGAATATCTGGATGTTTTTCCCGAAGAATTATCGGGTTTACCACCTGTTCGGGAGGTAAAGTTTGGTATTGAGCTTGTACCTGGGACTACACCGATTTCGATAGCTCCGTATCATATGGCACCAACCGAGTTAAAGGAATTGAAAGTTTCTCACCTTGGGGCGCACCAGTTTTTTTTGTGAAAAAGAAGGACGGAACCATGAGACTGTGCATCGACTATCGTAGTTGAATAAAGTGACAATAAAGAATAAATATCCGTTACCACGTATTGATGATTTGTTCGATCAACTGAAAGGAGCCTCTGTATTTTCGAAGATAGATTTGAGATCGGGTTATTATCAGTTGCGAGTTAGAGACTTAGATATACCCAAAACTGCTTTCAGAACGAGATACGGTCACTATGAGTTCTTAGTGATGCCGTTTGGGCTCACTAATGCCCCTGTGGTATTCATGGATTTGATGAATCGGATCTTCAGACCATATTTGGATCGGTTTGTAGTTGTGTTTATCGATGACATTCTGGTCTATTCGAGAGATGAAACTGAACATGCTGAGCACCTGAGATTAGTGTTACAGATTTTACGGGATAAGCAGTTGTATGCTAAATTCAGTAAATGTGAGTTCTGGTTGAAAGAAGTTAGCTTTTTGGGACACGTGGTATCTGTATCGGGTATTAGAGTTGATCCGAGAAAAATATCAGCCATACTTGATTGGAAGCCCCCAAGGAGTATTACTGAAGTCCGGAGCTTTTTGGGACTTGCCAGTTACTACAGACGCTTTGTAAAGGGTTTCTCGATGATAGCCACCCCAATGACGAAACTACTCCAGAAAGATGTTAAGTTTGAGTGGTCAGAAGAATGTCAGAAAAGTTTTGATCTATTGAAAACTTATTTGACTGAAGCTCCGGTACTGGTACAGCCCGAATTCGGTAAAGAATTTGTCATTTACAGTGATGCATCCTTACTTGGGTTGGGTTGTGTGTTGATGCAAGAAGGCCGAGTTGTAGCTTACACGTCGAGGCAATTGAAGCCGCATGAAAAAAATTATCCAACCCATGATCTTGAATTAGCTGCCATCGTATTCGCTTTGAAAATATGGCGACATTACTTATTTGGTGAGAAGTGCCATGTGTTTTCGGATCACAAAAGTCTCAAATATTTGATGACTCAAAGAGATTTGAATCTGCGACAAAGACGTTGGCTTGAGTTGTTAAAATATTATGAGCTTGTCATTGACTATCACCCGGGAAAGGCTAATGTGGTTGCGGATGCTTTAAGTCGTAAATCACTGTTTGCTTTACGAGCGATGAATGTACACTTGTCTGTTCTATCCGATAATGTGTTAGTAGTAGAATTAAAGGCTAAACCATTGTTGATTCATCAAATTCGTGAAGCTCAGAAAGTCGATGATGAATTGGTTGCAAAACAGGCTGAATGTATTTCGAATATGGAGTCAGAGTTTCAAATAGATGATGACGATTGTTTGAGGTTCAGAAGTCGATTGTGTGTTCCAGGAAATTCAGAACTTATTTCGATGATTCTGAACGAAGCACATTGTAGCCGTATGTCAATTCACTCGGGGAGTACGAAAATGTACAACGACCTGAGACGTCAGTTTTGGTGGCATGGTATGAAACGAGACATTTCTGACTTCGTTTCGAAGTGTTTGATATGTCAACAAGTGAAAGCGGAACATCAAGTGCCTTCAGGATTACTTCAGCCGATCATGATACCCGAATGGAAGTGGGATCGAGTCACAATGGACTTTGTGTCTGGATTGCCATTGTCATCAAGTAAGAAAGATGCGATCTGGGTTGTTGTTGATAGACTGACAAAGTCGGCTCATTTTATTCCTATACGTACGGATTATTCCCTTGACAGGCTAGCTGAAATGTATTTATCTCAGATTGTAAGGTTACATGGAGTACCCATTTCTATTGTGTCCGATAGAGATCCGAGGTTCACATCACGGTTTTGGAAGAAATTGCAAGAAGCTTTGGGTACCAAATTACATTTTAGCACCGCTTTTCATCCTCAGACTGATGGTCAATCCGAACGAATAATTCAGATACTCGAGGATATGTTGAGATGTTGCATCCTTGAGTTTGGTGGTTCGTGGGAACGGTATTTACCTTTGATTGAACTTGCTTACAACAATAGTTTTCAATCAAGCATTAAATGGCACCTTATGAGGCTTTGTACGGTCGTAAATGCCATACACCATTGTTTTGGACCGAGCTTAGTGAGAGTAAAATTCTCGGAGTTGATTTGATTAAAGATGCTGAACAGAAAGTAAAAATAATCTGTGAAAGTCTGAAGGCAGCTTCAGATCGTCAGAAGTAGTATGCGGATTTGAAACGAAAAGACATTGAGTATCAGGTAGGAGACAAAGTGTTTCTTAAAGTTTCACCTTGGAAAAAGATACTCAGATTTGGCCGTAAGGGCAAATTGAGTCCGAGGTTCATTGGGCCGTATGAAATATCCGAACGAATTGGTCCAGTTGCATATAGATTGATTTTACCCCCTGAACTCGAAAAGCTTCACAACGTTTTTCATGTTTCGATGCTTCGACGTTATAGATCCGATCCTTCGCACATAATTAATCCATCGGAGGTGGAAATTCAATCCGATGTAAGTTATGAAGAAGAACCAATTCGTGTCCTAGCTCGTGAAGTGAAAGAATTACGAAACAAAAAGGTTCCTTTAGTAAAGGTGTTATGGTTCAAACACGGGATTGAAGAAGCTACTTGGGAAACCGATAACTCTATGAAAGAACGATACCCAAATTTATTCAATGGTAAGAATTTTCGGGGACGAAAATTTTTAAGTGGGGGAGAATTGTGACAGCCCTAATTTGACCTTAGTCGGAAAGTGGTGTCGGGACCACAAAACCGAGTCGTAAAAATAATTAACCATTAAATTTTGTGTTTATTGTATGTGAAACAGGCATGTGTGAAAGTTTCATGCTTCAATTTTGTCTTTTGTATGCAAAATTATTAAATAGGACTTATGTGAGAAAATTTAGAAATGTGTTAGGCAAATGTTGAAGTGACTTATTAATGCATGTTATAAAATGATGGGTTTGCATGTCAAATTTCCATTTATGATAAGTAGTGGCCGGCCATGATGGGATCATATACATATAATATGTATTAATTATTAGTTAGTAGCTTTATATTTTATAACATAAATAAATAACAAGGAAAAGTAATTAAAATAAGGAAAGGAATGGTGAAGAAAACAAAGTATCACCTTGTTCTTCTTAGCCGTACAAGAAGAAGAAAAAGAGGGGGGGCATTCGGCCTTTTGAATGAAGAGAAGGTTAGTAAATTATGTTAATTTTTTTTTGAAATCTTAGTTTGTTTTAGGTTAATCATCATGCTTTTTACCTAGCCCATACTAAAATTTTGAATTTAGAGGGTTGAATGGAACTTTTGGTTATGGTATATAAGAGAAGAACTTGATTTTTTTTTACCCTTAAGTTTTGATGGAAAAAGAAACAAAAAGATTGTTGATGAAAGAAATTAATCTTGTTAAAACTTTAAACTAATAATACCCATATGTGTGATAGCCGAACATAGACTTTGTTTAAAGTCTTGATCAAAGGCCGGTTAAGTGTTTTGAAATGGATAAGCTAGGTGTTTGATTTTTTTGTTTTTGGTTCGGCATAGTACATGATATTTTGCTAGTGAGGTTTTGAATAATTTAATTAATGTTAGATATATGAAAAATTCGTATGTTCGGTTTTGGACGATATATATATATGTACAACTAACCTATTTAGCTATTGATATCTAAGGTGTTAAATAATAAAACTCTTGATGACTTGGGTTAAATAGCATTCGGCCAAAGACTATATGGGCTTGCTAATTCGGTTTAAGTGAAGAAATTATGATAGAGAGATATGACTAAATTGTGACTTATTATCGAACTTTCTTTGTGGTTGTAAGGTTATTTTATAATGTGTCATAACATTTAATTAGTTAGTCGAATTGATGAGAAAAGAATTTGGAGTATTTTATGGTGTCTTAAGCATATTATCCAATTGGTAAAGTTGAGTAGTGATTCATGTACGAATGCTTGCTTAGTCGTATGTTATGTTTTGTTAAACTTAGTAATAAAAATATATATATCTTATAAGGCTATAATAGTAGATTTAGTGGACTTTGACAATTTAAATGATGCATTTGACTTGTGTATCGACTTAGGATGATATGTGGTTCTATATGAAGTTAGATGGTGTTGATGAAATTCGATAATGCATGATGTTTAAATAGTATTGAACAAGGTCATTGTACTTAAATTGTATGACATACATGTATTGAATGGAATTGCCCAAGTGAAAAATAATTAAATAAATTTATTTGTTTAAATTTAAGCTCAAGAGCTAAGGGGATCAAAATCAGATAAAGGAAAGGAGAAAGCAGTCGAGTAATCTATCCGTAACTGCCCCAAATTATACTCGAGGTAAGTCTTTAAGTAATGGAACTTAGCTTATGATTTGATAAAGCAATTACATATATATACATATATGTGTGAATGTTAATTGGGGTTTAAATCTGAGCTTGGTCTCGAACGGCTTTTGAGCCAGTGTCATAATCCGAGCTTGGTCTCAAAGGGCTTTTGAGCCAGTGTCATAACCGAACCTAGTTTCGAAGGGCCTTCGGGCCAATGTCATAATCCGAGCTTGGTCTCGAAGGGCTTTTTGAGTCAGCGCTAAGAATCGGGCTTGGTTCCGAAGGGCGTCTGTGACGGCATAATATTGAGTTGAAAACTCGTAAATATTCGTACGAGAAATCATATAATACATGTTGAAACAATTTTAAACAAATGTGCTACTTACAGTAAGATAACTAGGTAAGTAATTTACTCTCGTTGAGAATATGATTATGTTAAATTATGACTTTGAAATTGGTGGGGATGCTTAGACCATTGTTTAAAATCATTCGAACGTTTATGATCTGATTATGATGTATGAGTTCCGAATTAGAGAGTTCAACTTCACAAATGTAAGATGTAGGTGTATATGTATGAGATTGACACGGAAATGTGAGATGAACATATTCGACTATAGAATGAATTTAGTTGGATATATATATTGCTTTCACCTTTGTGATATGAATGATAAAAGTAGTACCTTAGTTATTTTCTATTCGGCCAAAGAATGAAACAAATAAACTTTGATATTATTATGCCACTCTTTTAAATGATTTTATTACTTAAACTTACTAGGCATCGAAGTGCTTAATCTTTTGCTTTAATTCTCTGTTTTATAGATTTTGTTCGTCAGCTATCGGACTCGGGAGTGTCAAAGTCGAAGTCGTCCACACTATCTAAGCCCTTTTGGTATATTTTTGTTGAACTTTGATAATGGCATGTATAGGGATGACTTTTGTTGTTAATTAAATACCTTTTGGTAATGTATGTGTGTATAGCCATGCGAAAATGGCTCGTATAATTTGAGTATGGCATTAAAATCATTTTGTGTATATATGCATGGTCTTATGATATGGTTATTGAGTGGTATGGAAATGTTAGGTAAATGATCAGCCATTGGAATGGCTAATTATGATCATATTTGGTCCTATGTATGTCAAATTACTAGCTAATCCATGGAATAATTATGATCATATTTGGTCCTATGTATGTCAAATTACTAGCTAATCCATGGAAACCATGAAATAGGTAAAATTTACCACAAAACATTTTTCAGACAGCAGTAGTGAAGTGAGTCTGAAAAATCACTAAAAATAGCAGAAATGGAATTAAATAATGAATAAAATATGAAATTGAAGCTTGATGAGTCTATTTTCATATGGAAGAAGCAAAATAGGTATATGAGCTACAGTTTGTAAGATGTTTAAATTTTTGTAAAACAGGGCCAGAACGATTTCTGGATCCCCTGTTATAACTTTGGAAATTCACCATAAATTTTAAAAAAGATAATTATAAGTCATGATTTATATGTAAAGATTCGTTATTGAGTCTAGTTTTATTAGAGACCAATAGAATAGTCATTGAAGCTTTGTACAGGGAGATATCTAATTCGTAATACACAGAGGTTAGAGTAGTAGAACCCCGAAACAGGGGAGACTTTAACTAATAAACTGTACTAATTGGCCCGACCAAAAATTCTAGAAAAAAATTTGTAGATGGATATATGAGTCTAGTTTCAGGAAAAATTTATGGAATTGATTTTCGAGTTTTGGAACTTAAGATATGATTTTTAAAATGACTGTGATGCAGTTAGCCAGCTTGTCTAGAAATTTTAAAATGAACTGTGTAAGTAAATGAATTAAGTCCGTTAACACATCGTGTTCGTCTCCGGCAACGGTCTCGGGTACGGGGTGTTACACTACAGGAAAAGTCTTACTAGATACTAAATTCATACATATATATGAATGGATTGATCGTAGATCTATCAATGCAATCTCATTAGTATCATAGAGAGTGAAAGTACTAGTGATAACATCTGGAGATGATGCCTCCTTTCATGTACAAATAGCAAAAGCTCTGGCAGGTGCTCGTGCCTCAGACCTCACAGCAGAATCTCTCATCACACCTCTACCATTGGATACATTCCCCGTATTTCTTAGCGGTCTCCCTCTCGCTATTGTATTGCTTGATCTTGCATGCTGAGATTTATCTTTTTCATTTAACTCAGGACAATCTCAGATAAAATGATCTTACGAACCACAATTGTAACAAGCTCTATTATTATTTTTCACCCAACAATCTCCAAAATTTTGTCTTCCACATTGTTGACATTCGGGTTTAACATCTTTCACGTTGCCAACATTTGATACCGATGTAACTTGAGCTTTAGTGCTGGTATATTGTTTTCCACGATCTCTATTAGAATATCCCACTGAAGCTGTTGATCGGTTAAAATTGTCTCTGGATTTATTCAACAAGGACTGATAAGGTTTACTCATCGATCTCTTCCTTGTATCCCTAGCCTCTGATTCAGCTTTCTTGTTTTCTCAACTAAAGTCTTCAGTTTTGCAAGCCCGTCCAACTAACACAACAAATTGTTTTAAATCTAAAATCCCGACCATAAGTTTAAAATCTTCGTTCAACCCATCAACAATCTGCTTGCACATTATTTCTTCAGTAGACACATACTCACGAGCATACTTGTCAATCGTACAAATTCCCTCTCGTGCTCGGCTACAGTCATGCGACCTTGTTTCAACTCTAAAAACTCTTTATGCTTTTGATCAAGGAATCACTGACTTATATATTTCTTTTGGAACTCCGTTTGAAAGAATTCCCAGGTCACTCGTTCTCTCGGTATTACAGATACCAATGTATTCCACCACTAATACGCGGTATTTGTCAAAAGGGATATAGCACACTTTAAACATTCAGCTAGCGTGCAAGAAACTTCATCAAATACTTGGATAGTATTTTCAACCCAAAACTCAGCTCTCTCAGGGTTATCATCAACATTAGCTCTGAACTCTTCAGCTCCATGTTTGCGGATCTTGTCAACCGGAGGTTTATTCAATCTTAAAAGCTCGACTCCTTGAGGAGCTATAGGTACAGGTTAGGGATTAGGAGGGTGGAGGTTGTTGAGCAGACAGTTTCATACGATTATATTGGGTGAACCATTCGTTCATCATTTGGGAGAAGGCTCCTTTAGCCTTTCCTCCTTGACTGCTCCTAACGGGTCTAAAATCAGATGGCGCTATCCCTTGCGCGGGAGCGGGGGCATTACTCTCAACCTCATCGACTATAGTTCAATTGGGATCCATTACTATATGAAAACACAATTTAAAACATCAAGAGTTATCACACTATCTCAGTTTATATATATGGCATGTATAGCTAGACTCACATATGCTATGTTAGTCCTAGAATAGACTAAACCGTAGATCTATTACCAATAAGATGAAACACCTTTAACCCATACCTGTCACCAGAGTAGGGTTACGAGGTATTACTGATCAATTCACAACATATAACATACATTTATCAAAAATAAAGAATTCATTCTCATAAATCATTCAACACAATCACATTATCCCTTATAAGGGCCTATGAGGCCTTAAAAATGCTTTAAAAGTGCTTTGGGACTAAACCGATAACTTATGAAAATTTTGGAAACTTAGAAAATTTTCAACCATACAGGGGTCACACGCCCGTGTAAACAGGTCGTGT
Source organism: Gossypium hirsutum (assembly GCF_007990345.1). NCBI lineage: Eukaryota > Viridiplantae > Streptophyta > Magnoliopsida > Malvales > Malvaceae > Gossypium > Gossypium hirsutum. Next base: position 31,912,890 of record NC_053426.1, on the reverse strand, counting down.
GCCTCACACAGCTCCAAACACGTCCGTGTCTCAGACTGTGTGGAAACTGGGCATACATACTGACTTGGGTCACATGGCGGACCACGCGCCCGTGTGTCTAAGCCGTGCCAAATCTCTAGGGTATACTGACTTATGCAACACTGCCAAGTCACACGCTCGTATGCTAGGCCGTGTGCCAATTAAAGAGTCACTGACTTGTACCACACCGCCAGTCACACGCCCGTGTGTGAGACTGTGCGGAGCATATTGACTTCCATTCAATTTCATCACCAAGGGACACACGGTCGTGTAATATGACCGTGTGTCACACATGGCTGAGACACACGCTTGTGTCTTTGGCAATCTGGACAAAAATTGGCCATTTGTAAGGCCAATTTTCCACCTTTATTCATGCTCACCTAAACAACCAAAATGGTACCATTTCATCCTACAATTAGGCAGACAAAATCATCAACCAAATGTACAATTCATGCTATTATGATTTCATCTATTCCAAATCTCAAATCACTACCATTTACTTAGCAAAATACATGCCAAAACAATATCAATCTATATAGTTTATTTACCATAATTGATACACACATAACTTCCTTATAAATAACCAATATAACATCTAAAATCATACCTCATCAAGGCGTTTCTCAAGCATTTATACTCCACAAGTCAATTAACCATTTCAGCAACTATAAAACCATAACCACATTCATAACAAACATACCAAAATAAGCCAACATTCATGGCTAAATATAACAAACCAAAACATATAGAATTTAAAACCCAAATCTCATGGCTATAATCACAACCAAAATACCACATCTAGCCTATACATGCCATATACCATAAATGTAAAACTCAAAAGTACCAACTTAGATGTTTGATAATGTGATGATGTTCTAGAAAACTCCCGTATCCAAGCTTGCCTTGATTCACTATAAAAAACATAGAAAAATAACACCAAGTAAGCTTCATAGCTTAGTAAGCTCGTATGTGAACATTAAGCAACTATCACCATTCATTCATCATTCAAATATTAGAAAATAATATACAACAATTCTATTAAATCTCAAAGATATCAAATGGTCATTCACATATCTTACCAAGGAACTCATGAATTCCATAGTTTTAATACTCAATTCATTATCGTACATACCTGTACCATCTATAACAAGTTCATACATACACGAAATGTCGTTGAATACTCAATGCCTCGCACACTAAGTGCCATACTCAATATCTTGCACACTAAGTGCCACACTTGATACCTCGCACACTAAGTGCCGTTCATAGCTGAAGCTATATCAAATCGCACCATAAGTACCATATATAGCTGAAGCTATATCGAATCGCACACTAAGTTCCACAAATAGCTGATTTTTCGTAGAACATAAATGTGGTCCCGTCTATGCAATTTATGCAATATCAAGGCACTAAAAGCATAATATTTACAATGTTTAAAATATACGAACTTACCTCGGATGCCTAAATAGCTAATAAAGTCGATTAGTCGATAACTTTACCGTTTCCCCGATCCAAGTTTGTATTCCACTTTTCTTGATCTAATTATAATCAAAATTAACTTTTTCAACCATTTATTCATTCAATTTAGTCCAAAATACACTTTAAAATACATTTACACTTCTGCCCCACAAATTTCACATTTTTCACAATTTAGTCCTTATTTCACAAAATCATAAATTAATGAAATTCAAGACTAACCCATGCTAGTCAAATTACCATAATACCCCTAGCAGCCCATAATTTGCATTTATTCACTCTTTTAACCACTACGTTTCACATTTTCTTAATGTAATCCCTTTTTGATATTTTTATCAAAACATCACTTTACAAAACTAGTTTAACTATCAACAACAATTCAAAATCCATCATCAACTATCAAATTACTCAAGCATTCAACCATGGCAACATGTTAAATCTTTAACAATTTCGAAATCTAAGTTACAGGCTAGCTAGAATATGAAGCAACGTTCCCAAAAACGTAAAAATCATTAAAAACTAATTTAAAATACATACCTAATTGAAGAATTTAAGATTTTCGAATGAAGAGCCCTATTTTTCTTCTTGTTTTTCTTCAATTTCGGTTAGATGATGATAATGGAAGCCTTTCATTTGTTTTTATTTTAATTAATTAATCTTTATTTAATAATTACCTTAATAACCTTTAATAAAACATTATTATTTCACATAAACCATGGACATAAATGTCCACTAACCTTAACCATTGTTTAATTTTAACATAAGGACTCCCATAATTTAATTTCATAGCTATTTAATACTTTCAACTAATAGAACATGCATTTTACATTTTATGCGATTTAGTAATTTTTACCGAATTAACCATTCAAATAGTAAAATTTCTTGACGAAACTTTCACACAATAATTTTATCATGCTGTAAACTTTAATAAAATAATAAAATAAATATTTTAACTTCAGATTTGTGGTCCTGAAAGCACTATTACAATTTAAATAAAAACGGGCTGTTACAACTCTCCCCCATAAGAATTTTCGTCCCCGAAAATTTTACCTATGAATAGGTTAGGGTACTTTTTTCTCATAGCTTCCTCGGGCTTCCACGTAGCCTTTTCAATATCGTGACGTTGCCACAAGACTTTTACTAAAGCTATGTGTTTATTTCTCAGCTCTTTAATCTTGCGAGCTAAAATTTGAATCGGTTCTTCAGCATATGACATATCAGAATTAATTTCAACCTTGATCGGGGAAATGGCATGTGAAGGGTCAGATCGGTATAGTCGAAGCATCGACACATGAAACACATTATTTATTTTCTCTAACTCAAGCGGTAAAGATAGTTGATATGCCACTGGCCCAATTCGCTTGATAATTTTATACGGTCTGATGAATCTCAGACTCAATTTCCCTTTCCGACCAAACCGTAATATCTTTTTCCACAGCGACACTTTCAAAAACACTTTATCCCTGATTGCCTCGTCATAGTCTCTCAAGACTCCTTCTCCTTTTCCAGTCCCGAAAGTTTACTGGAAACTATCACCGATAAAGTGTTCCTATTACCTAAAGTTTACTAGGCTGTGTGGGCTCCACATGGGTGAATCTCATGAACGTGTGAGAAATATTAGGCCAGGCTGTGTAATCCACACGGGCAAGGCCATTTTTGGGCTATGTAGGCCACACGGACATGTGAGCCCACATGGGCCGCATTACGGGCCTTGGGCCCATTTTCACTGTTTGATTGTTAAGGTTGCACGGGTCATTTGAAATGATTGTAGACCTACTGTTGGGTCGGTAAGTGTACCTGGATCGCTAATCGATAGAATAATTGTTATGCCCCTATAAGATGTATGATTATATTTGAGCATGCCACTTTAAACATATTGTATACACGTATGGTATTATGACACGACATCACACGATGCATGACATTTTGCATGGGGATGGGTTTTATAATGATTCAAGGAAGTGTACTATACTGGCAGCTCTGCTACAAATACTGTTTAGTGCCGCAACAGGTACTACTTGGAAAGCAGGGATGGGTGGGTTGATTATATCCCCACATGGAGTGTAGGGTTGGACGGAGATGGAGTGTAGAGGCTGGTTGGGTAGGATCTTTGATTGCATGTCTGTACTGTACTGTCACTAAAATGGGCTCTCACCCAAACTGATACTGATACTATAACGGGCTATGGCCCTAACTGAGACTGAACCATTACTGAATTGGGCTTAGGCCCAAACTGCATATATTCTCTGTTTGGTTAATTGTTATGGGGTTACACACTAAGTTTTCATAACTTACCCATCTGTTTATCTGTACAGGTAATCTCCAACCTTAGGCGGATTGGTGCTGTGAGGGATTCAAAGGTGGCCACACAACCGCACGTATTTTCGTCTTTGGTTTTTAAATTATAAGTAAATTTATTTTGGGTATTTTTATTGTAATAAGGCCTCTTTGGATTTTATTTTTAAATTTGGGATTTTAATTTGCTTTGGTTATAACTGCTAGTATTAGGAACTCGAGTTTTAAAAAGAAACAATGTTTTTAAAAAGTAAACGCAAGAACACAATTGATTTAGAAAGCTTCCGCTATAAAGTGATATCTTGACATTCAATAAATTTTCAAAGTAAAAACCTTTTGATAGGGTCGCAAGTTTAAAAGGAGTGACACGTTTTAAAATCATTAATAAGATCACACTTTGCGAAAAAACACTTAAATATGACTTCGTCAGATTCGACCATAACGTCTAGGCTGGGTTTGGGGTGTTGCAGAATAGAAATGGTGAAAATGGAGAAATGAAAACATTTGGAAATGATTATGATTTTCTTCAAATTGAACATAAAAATGGAGAAATGAAATCATTTGGAAATGAATGTGGTTTTCTCCAAAATGAAAATGGAAAATGAAAATAAGTTGAAAAATGATTTTATGTTTTTAAAATTAAATGATGTGACATCCTAAAAATGGGCCTAGAAGAAATAGGGATAAAAATTAGATTCTATTTTTATTAAAAAAAGGGTAAGAGAATTAGAAAGCCTTAAAAATTATTTTTGTTAAGAAGTTAGCAAGAATGGGCATGTTGATTTAGTGGTAAGGTCTTACCTAACCCATAGGTTCCAAGTTCAAATCCCTAGAGAGCTTTCAAACCCTAGAATTTTTACCTAACAAGTTTTCAACAAAAACACACTCAAACCCTTTTCTTACCACATCAGTTTTCAAACCAAAAAGAGTCAAACTTTAAAAATTATCCCTCTCCCTCAAATGGATCTCCAACCTCCTCTTCCAAATTAAGGATTTTGTGTCTTCAAATTAGGTGTGTCATATAACTTAGTCCATATTGTATGATTAATTAAATTAGGGTAGTATGTATTCAAAACACCCAATTATATGCGAACCCACCATGTGATGCCAACCCTTGCATGCGAACACCCATAGAATATGACAACCCTTGCATGTGAAACAATATGGGCGACCTTACAGCGACCCCACATGCATACACATAGAATTACTTATGGGAACCCTTAGTAAAACCATGTGATCCCTATACAAAACACATGTGAAACCTAAAACTACTGTATTATGCAAGTGAAGTATGTGTATTGTATGCAAGCAAGTATGTTTAATTATGCGAGATTATATATTAGAATTTGTGAAAATATATGTTTAATTACGTGAGCCTATATTTTGGAATATGCGAAGATATATGTTTGTATATACGAGCTTAACCTTTATGCGAACCCTAAACTGATATTACACGAGAACTTATTACATGTGAACCTATAGGATATGACATGAGAAGTTATAACATGCGAACCCATATGGGAAAGCTTTGTGTGGAGAGACCTTGAGAGTGAACACATGTGTGCCAACCCTTTATGCGAACCTTAAGTGTGTGAATCCTTAGGTGCGAGCCCCAATGTAAGATTCCTTGTCCAAATTGTAGATGTGTGAACCCTACTATGAGCCCTACTTAAACTTATGATCATGTATGTGTGAGTTAACCAAAACTAGGTTTGTTAATTTACATTAAGATATTGTATATGTGAAACTATTTTTAGCTTACACAAATTAATTGTATGTGAGAAGTTGATGAGAGTAAATGCATGAATACACGCTAATAAATGTACTATATGGCAATAAATGTGCTAAATAGGCATAGCATCAAATACTAATAATGAGAATAATATGATGAGTATATGTGCATAATATGTCAAATTGGGAATGGAGGACGGAAGGGTTTTAAATGAGACAGTGGCAATTTAAGTCCATACCAAAATTCAGTACTGCATGAAGTAGGCAACAATGTCATCCAAGACGGATAAGTTGGGATGGTAGGCTAAAAAGCCACCAAACTAAGACGACCGGCAGGATAGTTATTATAGTAAAAAGCCATCAAAATCGAGCAACAAGGATGGTAAGTTATTGTGGTAAAATTCATCGTCAGAGATGACAAGTGAACGACTATTGTCACTGAAAACACAAGTCCTAGATGGCCAGTTTTTTATATGTGTTTTTTGTTTGTTGAGCAATGCTTAAGGGCAGCTAGGATGGATGGGAGGGGAAATTTTCATTTGCATTACATCATAAATATATTCTAGATATGCATTTTTTTAATATTTATTCCTTATATTAGGCTTAAACTATTATTACGCTATAAATTAAATACTTTACTATTTGAATGGTTAATGGTTTAAGTTTATTCTCACATTGATCCGTTGTAAGTTCATTCCTTTTTCTTACCTCTCAGGTAGAGTAGAAAACCAACACTCGAAATGGCTTCGAAGGACCCTCATATTAACAACTGGTTGTCCATTATTGTTATTATAAAAGTCTCATTAAAGATTTATTTAATCATTTTATTTTAAGGATTGTAATTCTTAAGTATTATCTTTCTTTCATAACTTAGGTTTGAAATTGATTAGCTTACTTATTTTAGGCATAAGGTTTAGTAAAACCCTGACATTTGCATGCTTTTCGATTTAGAAAACCATTACCTTAAATGATTTCTAGTTCGTTATAAATACTTAATGTTTTTGATAAAAACTCTTAAAATCTCAATTATTTTTCAAAATTTCACCTTAATAAATATCGTAACTGAATTGTTAAGTAAAGTTAGTTTAAATTAATGACTATTTTTTTTAAAACCAAGTGAGCAATTTTCATACAAATCCACTCGAGTAAAAAGTATGGCTTTGCAGGATCACTTCAGTGATCAATGTAATGCCTTTCACTTAGCCGAAACTCCTAGGTTGGGTCTGAGGTGTTACATAAGTGGTATCTGAGCCTAGATGTTCTAAAAATGATTCTAAACTTTTGAAGGAGTATGCATTATTATCAATGAAGTTTTTTCATGATATAGTACTTTTTTATTAAAAACACTAATCCGAGGAAGTGCAGTGCTAGGTACTGTTGAAATCTCTCTACGTAGTAAGGAAAACTTTAGAAAATAGTATAAACTGAAAACTCAAATTAAGTACTAATTACTTGAAATTGTAGAGATATCAATATGAACACTCAAGACTGATGTGGTAGGGGTAGACCTCGTCTGGTTGTACTCGTGGAACCGTCTACAGTTTTGGGAGAAAATCTGACCAAGGAATATATAGAAAAATTTACCTCCAACGATGGTAAAGGTTGCAGGAATAGTGATATGGGAATGGAAAATTAGAATGGTAGAACTGGTGGAAATGATGTTGTGACATGGCTGAGTATTGGATTGAGGCCACAAAGAGAATCATGGATGATCCCGACCGTACCCCTGAGCAGAAACTAAAGGGCACGGTGTCACTGCTAAGAGATGAGGCTTACCAGTGGTGGCTTACGGTTAAAGAGGGCACTCAGCCCAATCGATTGACATGAGAAATTTTCAAAATTGCTTTCCAGAGTAAGTATGTGGGTGCTAGTTATGTGGATGCTCAGAGGAGAGAGTTTTTATATCTGACTCAGAGGGATAAATCAGTGGCTGAATATGAGGCTAAAGTTTTGCAATTAAGCCGCTCTGCGCGAGGGATGGTGGCAATCAAGTACGAACGGTGTGTTCATTTTGGGGACGACCTCAAGGATAGTCTATAGGTTTTGATAGCTCCACAGAGGGAGCGAGATTTTGCTACTTTGGTCGATAAGGTGAAGATTGTTGAGGAGGTGAAGCACACTGAGCGCCAAAACCGTGAGAAGGAGAGAGGTAGGAACAAGAGGGATTCAGAGCCCTCAAATTCGTTTTTGAGGCCTAAGAAAAAGGCCAGAGTTGGAGCCTTGTTGTTGATACTGGACCGCAGCCCTGTGCTAATTGTAGAAGACGCCAGAAGGGTGAGTGTTGGAAAAGGATTGGGGCATGTTTGAGATGTGGATCATTAGAGCATCGTATCAAAGATTGTCCACGGAGGCTTGATATGGTACAAGCTATGGTACAGTCGCCGAGGGGTGTTCAGTAGCCACCGAGAGGCCATGGTCAAGTCAAAGGTGGTAATAGTTTGACCCATGGTCAGAGAACACTTGGCAGAGGTGCTGGTCATACTGAAGCGAGGCAGCCAACTCTAGTTTATACTACACGTTGTCTAGAGGAGGGGGATGCTCCAGATGTTATCACGGACACGTTCTTTGTCTATAATATACATTATAATGCACTGATAGTTATAGGATCTACCCATTCCTACATAGCTTGTAATGTGTCTGAGACTTTGGATATCTTGGTTAAGAGTACTGCGAGTGAAGTAATTGTGTTGAGTCCATTAGGGCAGTCAGTGACGGTAAATAAACTGTTTAGAAATGTACCTTTGGAGGTTCAAGGGGTTATCTTTTCGGTAGACTTGATGGAACTTCCTTTTGGAGAATTTAACTTAATTCTGGGAATGGACTAGCTGGTTAAGCATCAGGTGACCTTGGATTGTGCTACTAAATGAATGATACTGGGAACTGAGGAGGATGAAAAGGTAATTGTACTTAGGAGCATCGAAATTATTTTTCAAATGTGATTTCTTCATTAAGGGCTGAGAAATTGGTTCGTAAGGGTTCTGAGGCGTATCTAGCCTACATCGGTGTTTCTCATTCTGGGGTTTCTTCTGTTAAGGATATCAGAACAGTCAAAGACATTCCGGATGTTTTTTCCTGATGAGCTGCCTGGGTTACCTCCAAATTGTAAAGTTGAGTTTAGGATTGAGCTCCTGTCTGGTACAGCACCGGTGTCCATCGCCCCTTATAGAATGGCACTGAAGGAGCTTGTGGAGCTTAAGGCTCAAGTTCAGAGTTATTGGACCGTGGGTTCATCCGACCTAGTGTGTCTCCGTGGGGAGCACCAGTTTTGTTTGTGAAAAAGAAGGATGGATCCATGCGTATGTGCATTGATTACGAGTAATTGAATAAATTAACCGTTAAGAATAGTACCCCTACCAAGGATTGATGATCTGTTTGACCAGTTTCGAGGAGCTTCAGTTTTCTATAAGATTGATCTTCTATCGAGGTACCATCAGCTAAGAGTCATGGAGACTGATGTATACAAGATAGCATTTAGGACTCGATATGGTCATTACGAGTTTCTAGTGTTGCCGTTTGGATTAATGAATGCACCAGCGGCTTTTATGGATTTGATGAACCAAGTATTCTAGCCCTATCTGGATCGGTTCTTATGGTTTTTATTGATGACATTCTGGTGTTTTCAAAATCGAGCAACAAGGATGGTAAGTTATTGTGGTAAAATTCATCGTCAGAGATGACAAGTGAACGACTATTGTCACTGAAAACACAAGTCCTAGGTGGCCAGTTTTTTATATGTGTTTTTTGTTTGTTGAGAAATGCTTGAGGGCGGCTAGGATGGATGGGAGGGGAAATTTTCATTTGCATTACATCATAAATATATTCTAGATATGCATTTTTTTAATATTTATTCCTTATATTAGGCTTAAACTATTATTACGCTATAAATTAAATACTTTACTGTTTGAATGGTTAATGGTTTAAGTTTATTCTCACATTGATCCGTTGTAAGTTCATTCCTTTTTCTTACCTCTCAGGTAGCATAGAAAACCAAGACTCGAAATGGCTTCGAAGGACCCTCATATTAGCAACTGGTTGTCCATTATTGTTATTTTAAAAGTCTCATTAAAGATTTATTTAATCATTTTATTTTAAGGATTGTAATTCTTAAGTATTATCTTTCTTTCATAACTTAGGTTTGAAATTGATTAGCTTACTTATTTTAGGCATAAGGTTTAGTAAAACCCTGACATTTGCATGCTTTTCGATTTAGAAAACCATTACCTTAAATGATTTATAGTTCGTTATAAATACTTAATGTTTTTGATAAAAACTCTTAAAATCTCAATTATTTTTTAAAATTTCACCTTAATAAATATCGTAACTGAATTGTTAAGTAAAGTTAGTTTAAATTAATGACTATTTTTTTAAAACCAAGTGAGCAATTTTCATACAAATCCACTCGAGTAAAAAGTATGGCTTTACAGGATCACTTCAGTTATCAATGTAATGCCTTTCACTTAGCCGAAACTCCTAGGTTGGGTCTGAGGTGTTACATAAGTGGTATCTGAGCCTAGATGTTCTAAAAATGATTCTAAACTTTTGAAGGAGTATGCATTATTATGAATGAAGTTTTTTTCATGATATAGTACTTTTTTATTAAAAACACTAATCCGAGGAAGTGCAGTGCTAGGTACTGTTGAAATCTCTCTACGTAGTAAGGAAAACTTTAGAAAATAGTATAAACTGAAAACTCAAATTAAGTACTAATTACTTGAAATTGTAGAGATATCAATATGAACACTCAAGACTGATGTGGTAGGGGTAGACCTCGTCTGGTTGTACTCGTGGAACCGTCTACAGTTTTGGGAGAAAATCTGACCAAGGAATATATAGAAAAATTTACCTCCAACGATGGTAAAGGTTGCAGGAATAGTGATATGGGAATGGAAAATTAGAATGGTGGAACTGGTGGAGATGATGTTGTGACTCAAGCTATGCTTACAGCTATCCAATGATTCGTCAAATCGAGAAATGAGAATAGGAATGGAAAAATAGTCACCGTTATAAAGGATGAGAATGATGAATGCGAAAACGGATTGTAAAGTTTGTAAAAGTCGCAGATTTGACTTAGGGCTCTCAACATTCGGAAAGAAACTTGAAGTTTGACACAAGCTGAAACGAAATTGAATCCAAGTCAGATAAAATAATTAAAATAAATAACTAAAATAAAATAATAAATCAAAGATTAAGGAAGTGAATAAAGAAGATAAATGGAAAGATAAAACATGGCGTGTAGAAGTCCTAAGAAGCCTTGGAAATACGAAGAATCCACAACCCCCTTCAAGCAGCTCTAATTTCCCCTCCAAGATAGAAACCTTGGCAAGAAAAAGTTTGAAGATGATCCCCATAATCTAAAAAGATTGTTAAAACTCTTCTAAAAGAAACTCAAGAGGAAGTCTTGAAAAGAAAAACCCAAAGAGAATTTATTAACTCAAAAGAGAAATAGAATAATAATGAATTGTATCAATTGTGTACAATGCAAAGGCCTATATATAGGTTAGCTAAATAAATCTAAATAAAACTCTTAAGTATACTAGAACTTTAATTTAATCTAAACAAGAAGTAGTTTTAAACTAAATTTTCTTGTTAACATAAAACTCATAAATAACTTAAAATATATAATAATCACCAAAAATTTAGAATAAAAGCTCAAATAAAATAGTGCTGAACTATTCAAAGGCATCATCAATACAACTACCACCATAGTCAAATATTGGATAGAAATGACAAAAAGAATTTTAGAAAACATTGAGTGCACTACTATGCAAAAATTGTTAGGGGAATGCTTGTGGAACGATTAACTTGGAATTATTTTCAAGAGGCTTTTCAAAAAAAGTATGTGGTTCCCTGTTACATCGAAGCTCGCAAACACAAATTCATCAAACTTAAATAAAGAGATATGATAGCTTTGAGTATGAAGCTGAATTCCTGAGGTTGAGTTGCTACAATCTCGGATTAGTAGTAACGAAGAAGGATAAAAGTGCGAGGTTCAAAGAAGGGTTAAGATACGACCTAAAGGTTCAATGGCACACCATCAGAAAAGGAACTTTGAAAATTTAGTTGAAAAGACCACAGTGTTAGAAGAGATCAAACACAGGAGCAAGAAAAGAAGTAGAAGGCTATAATCAAAAAGGGTTCAAGTTCAAACAACACGAATGACAAGCTTGTAAAAATGGCTAAGCCACAATCCGAGCCAACTGAAGAACGTGCTCCAAAATGTCAACATTGTGAGAAACACCACAAAGGAGAATGTTGGAAAATGATAGATGCTTGTTTTAAGTGTGGATCAAAGGAACATCAAATAAAGGATTGTCTTCATTGGAATAATTCCACTCAACCGCAAATCAGGGCCAAATCAGACCCAAAAATAGGAAAACTATGGTCCCAATTGAAACAATGAAAATTGAGGCCAAAGAGCGCCAGCATAAGGTGTGAACCATGTAGAAGTGAGGCAACCAACTTTAGTTTATGGGGCAAGAGGACGGGAGGACAAGAATGTCAACGATGACATCAGTGGTTCTTCATAAAAATCTCACCTTCAAAAAATTTAGAGTGGCGTAGTGGAAGCAGATAGGCCCAGTAGTTTATCAAACTTGAACTACCTCTTCAGCTAGATTGAATCCACAATGTATTTGCGATGTATATGTTATGACACTATCATTCTGATCCTTCCCATATCATTTTCATTGAAGAGATCAAGCTCTAACTAGACTTATTAGAATAAGGCAAGTTAAAATTCGAGGGCGAATTTTCTTAAGGGAAGGAGATTTGTCACATCCCAAAAATGGGCCTAGAAGAAATAGGGATAAAAAAATGGATTTTATTTTTTGAAAACAAAGGTTAAGAGAATAAGAATGCCTTAAAAATTCTTTTTGTTAATAAATTAGCAATAATGAGCCAGCTTGTTTATGGGTAAGGCTTTAGCTTCCCCCCCGGTCCCAAGTTCGAATTCCTTGAGAGCTTTGAAAGCAAAATATTTCATTTTCATATTTTTACCTTATGATAGTGCCAAATTTTTTAAACAGCCAAGCCAAAAACTTTTTTTTATTTAGTCCATGATTTAAAATAATCATAATCCTACAAAAATTGTTAAAATTATTTCAATTAAGGAAAGAAAAATGTTATAATTAGCCAATTTGAATCAAACTCTAGAATTTTTTACCTAGCAAGTTTTCAATAAAAACACCCTCAAGCCTTTTTCTTACCAAATCAATTTTAACAGCAAAAGGAGTCTAAATTTTGAAATCATCCCTATCCCTCAAGTGGATCTCCAACCTCCTTTTCCAAATTCAGGTTTTTGTGTCTTTAAATCAGGTGTGGGGTCTAACTTAGACCATTGTGTATCATTAATTAATCTAGGGCAGTATGTTTGCAAAACACCCAAGATATAGTGCGAGCCTTTACACGCGAACACACATAGTATGTGACCACCCTTGTATGTGAACTGCACCGTATAGACGAACCGCCTAGTATAGGTGAATCCCTTGTTGTGCGAGCCCTTACATGTGAAACCATATAGGTGAACCCCCTACCACAACCCCAAATGTATACACATATATGATTACTTATGCGAACCCTTAGTAAGTCCATAAGATCCTTATATGAAAAACATGCTAACCCCTAGGTTATTATGAGCGAACCCTAAAAGTATTTTACTATGCGAGTCAGGTATCTGTATCATATGTAAGCCTATATGTTTAATTATTCGATCTTATACGCGAGAATATGTGACCCTATATGTTCAATTATGCGATCTTATATGTTAGAATTTTTGAAAATATATGTTTAATTATGCGAGCCTATACGTTGGAATATGCGAACATATATATTAGTACATGCGGGCCTAACCTTTATGCGAACCCTAAACTGATATTACACAATAACTTATTACATGCGAACCAATAGGATATGGCATGCGAACTTATAACATGTGAACCATATGGGCAAGCCTAGTGTGTGAGACCTGAGTGTGATCACATGTGTGTGAACCCTAGGTGTGCAAACACTAGGTATGTGAACCTCTAGATGTCAGCCCTGTGTGAGCCCTAGATGTGTGGGTTAGCCAAACTAAGTCTGTTAATTTACATGAAGATACTGTTTATGTGAAACTTTTTTAAGTTTACATAAATTAATTGTATGTAAGAAATTGATGAGAATAAATGCATGAATACATGTCATTAAATGTTAGTATATGAAAATAAATGTTCTAAATAAGCATGGCATTAAATATTGATAATGAGAATGATATGATGAGTATATTTACATGATACATGAAATTGGGAACAGAGGACGATGGAGTTTTTTAGGAGACAGTGGCAATTTAAGTCCACAACATAAATCAGTACTGCATGAAATATGTGGCAATGTCATCCAAGATGGATAAGCTAGAATGGTAGGTTAAAAATCCACCAAATTGGTATGACCGAGATTATAGTTATTGTAGTAAAAAGCCATCAAAATTGGGCAATTGGGATGGTAAGTTATTGTAGTAAAAGTCATCGTCACAACTGTAACGACCCGATTTTGGGCCCAGTCGGAACAGTGGTTTTAGGATCACTGATCTGATGGTGGAGAAATTATTTTTAATATTATTTTATGTGTTTTGGCGTGATTATATGAGAGTATGAAAATTTTGGTGGATTAATTTTAGCGATTTCATGCTTAATTGTGAAAAAGGACTAAATCGCATAAAGTGCAAAATTCTTAATTTGGTAGCTAAGGGTGTTAAATTGCTATGTATCATAAATTGGGGTCTTCAAAGGTAAAATAGACCCTAGAATAGTGCTTGGCCGACCATGAGACAAGGAAGTCAAAATTAGGTGAGGTTTTGGTTACCTATTTTGACTAGTTATAATATTAAAATAAAAACAAAAGGCTTCATCTTTTATTTCTTCTCTTCCACCAAAAGTAGCAACCATTAGAGGGGTTTTTGAAGCTTGAAATTACAGCCACTCTTTACCTTCACAAGTAAGTGATTTTGATAGTTTTTCTTGATGTTTTTTATTTTTTTGGACCCCTAGTAGCATGAGCTTTCAAATGAGGGGGCTATTTTGCAAAATGGTGGAAAGTCTAGGGTTTTTCCAAGAGAGTGTGCATGTTGTTTTCTGAAATTTTAAGGAAGAAAATGAATCATGGTTGTGAAGTAAACAATTTTTGTGAAGTAGTTTTCATGGAAACCCTAACTAAGGACCTTTTTGCATAAGTTGTAAAATAGTTGATAAACGTGTGAAATAATGAGAATTATAGGTTGCTCCTAGTATGAAAAGTATTTTACTAGGCTTTATTAATGAGAAAATATGATAAAAATTAATTTTTAGACCTAGAGGTAAAATGGTCATTTTGTGAAACTCTAGGGACAAAATGGTCAATTTGCCCAATTATGAATTTTTGAATGTCTAGATTAATATGCTAGTGAAATGAATAAATTTCTATCATTTTAGATTAAGAATTACAAAATCCAGGCCTAGACCGGGTAAAAAGCAGAACAAGTGGACTAAGCTGAACCATTTGTCTACATTTTGTATACCAAGGTAAGTTTTTTGCAAATAATACAACTACATTGTTATTATATGTGTTTGAATTGATATAACATAAATTGCTTGTTTGTGGAAATGATTATGTATGATGAATATTGAGATAGTAGAACTCCCGTTTGAACCTTACAAAATAAATTGAATATTTATGCCTAGACATTCGGGTTATTTGTGTGCTAGTGTAAGACATGCCTGGGACATGCGTCAACCACATTATGAGAGCCAGTGTAAGACCATGTCTAGGACATGGCATCGGCTTTGAAACGAGAGCTAGTGTAAGACATGTTTGGGACATGCATCGGCCTCGTGATGTAAGCCAGTGTAAGACATGTATGGGATGTGCATCAGCTACGAGATGTGTCAGCATAAGACCATGTCTGAGACATTGCATCGAAACGTATAGAGGTGTCAATGTAAGACCATGTCTGAGACATGGCGTCGGCCTCGATTTCGATAGTCAATGTAAGACCATGTATGGGACATGGCATTGAGCTGATGGATGAGCCAGTATAAGACCATGTTTGGGACATGGCATTGGCATCATACCCTATGTTTGAGGTTTAATGAATATCCGATAGCATTCCAAATGGTTCAACGGTGAGAGTTATAGTTTAAGTTAAGCTAGAAAAGTATAACCATGCTGTGAATGGTACAAGTACCTATTTGAAATGTATGAGATGTGAGCTCAATATATGCTATGTGAATTGTATTGGATAGTGATGAGTAAGTTGTGCTTATGCCTACTTTTGTACTATAAGCATGATGATGAAAGGTAAAGTTGTTGTTATATTTATTTGCATGCAACTTACTAAGCTTTATACTTACTCCCTCTCCCTTCCATTTTCTTATAGTGCCGCCTAATTAGCTTGAGGACCATCGGATGTCAGAGGCATCGATCACATTATCACCCGCAGAACTTGGTATAGTTAGATCTTTTATTTTGATTATGGCATGCATAGGACCCTAACTTTTGAGTTTTGTGTCATTGTTAATTGGCCAAATGTGTTGGTTTACTTTTTCATTTGATTCATTTTGTATAAGGCCATGGAAAATGGCTAATATTGAAAGTTATTATGTGAATGCAAGCTAGTCTTTCATGAATGTGAAATTGTTGGCATGGTTGAATATATGTAATGTATATAGGTCTTAACTATGGTTTCTTGGTTGAGAAATCATATTAGGTTAATCTTTGATATGTTGGTTGATGTTAATTGTGTTTCAGGGTGGCAAAGGCTTGGTAGATAGCCTTATATTGTCCACACGGGTAGAAACATAGGCATGTGTCTAGGCCGTATGTGACACACGATCAGCGCCATGGGCGTGTTGTTCGACCGTGTGTCCCCTGCACATAAAATTTGCAAGTTAGAATGCATGGCAGTAAATGCACGGGCAGAGACACGACCATGTGTCTCAGCTGTGTAGAGGACACAGCCTCTGGCCACGAACATGTGCCTTGGCCGTGTGCCCTAAATTAGATGCTGACATCAGAAACAGAATGTCAAGGTTTTTAGACATGGGCTAGGACACGGCGCGTGTCAAGGCTGTGTGAGGGACACAGGCCATAGACACGGGCGTGTGTTAGGCCGTGTGAAACCCTTATAGGTTGAAATTTAGAATTTAATTCACACGGGCATGGGACACGGGCGTGTCCCTAGATGTTTAGGCTGTGTATGTCACACGGGTAATCAGCACAGCCATGTTATAATGACCACACGGGCGTATTGCCCTTCCATACGAGCGTGTGCCCTATTTCGAGGGTCATTTTTATTAAGTTAGTTTAAGGACCCGAGTTGGTTCCGAATGGCTTCCAATGAATGTTTGAGGCCTCGTAGGCCCATATTAATAAGTTTTAACAAAGTTTGAAAATTTTTTAAATTTGATCATGTAACACCCCAAACCCGGCCTGGAAGTTTGGCTCGAATCTGGCATGTCACATTGAAGTGTTTTTCGAAAACCATGTTTCCATTAAAAACCCTTCTTAATAATTAAAAACTTATACCCTTTTTAAACCTTGTTAGAAACCTCAGCTGAATAACATTCGTAACAACTTTGTAAAAATCTTGGTAGTTGCGGAAGCTTGATTTAAAAACAATTGCTGATATGTGATGTTTTGAACAACAATAGTTGCTTTGGAAAACCGTATTCTAATACTAGCAATTATAAGAACAATAAGTAAAATTTCAAATTTGAAATCCAGAAAATTACAATGGCTTTACTACAACCCACATAAAACATTTAAAAGTAATAATCAAAACTATAAAATAAACAGTATGTGTGACTTCCTCCGAGCCCCTCGCAGCTCCGATCCGTCTAAGGCTGGAAATTACCTGAAAGGTTAATAAACGGGGTGAGTTTACAAAAACTCAGTGTGAAATCCTGTACTATATAAAAGGAACAGTCAGTCATATAAAAGAATTAAAAGTTTGGCCTCAGCCCTACTTACAGTTTCAGTATCAATTGGGCCTTAGCCCAATATAACAGACAGTACCAGATGGGCTTTAACCCATTACAAAATAAGAAACATTATCAGAACTAGAATCAGAATCAGAATCAGAATCAGGTGACAGAATCAGAATCAGAATCAGTATCAGGTAACAGAATCAAAATCAGAATGGGAATGCAATCCCAACCCAGCCTATAACCAACCGCTACACTCCACCCGTACCAGCCCTACACTCCATGTGGGGAATAGCTCAACCCATCCAGCCTTACACTCCATAGTTGTAGCACTGCTACTCAAATATCAGTAAGTTGAGGCAAAAGCCTCCAGTACAGATATTTGTGGCATAGCCACTAGAATAAGAAAATGTGGCAAAGCCACTAACAGAATACGTGGCACAAAGCCATCGATAACTATAATAACTTCAACACATAGCCATCAGTGACGGTAATATAACTGGCACACAGCCTTCGGTAAATATGATCGACACAGAGTCATGAAAAAATATGTTAGGCACATAGCCATAGGTAAATACGTTTGGCACGAAGCCATAGTCAAGATGGCACGAAGCCATATTTAGGTTGGCACAGAGCAATCGATAACGTGTTTATAATCGGAACGAAGCCTACAATATCAATACGAAGCCCACAATAACGGCACACAGCCTTCGGTATCATGATCAGCACTCAGCCATCGATCGGTCCATAGTCGTCTCGGGCGACCCGTGCGACCTTAACAGATCAGATCTTCCTCCGTACGAAATCCCAACCCATGCAACATGTCATGTAAGCAGGATGTCATGCCCATATTTGAATCAAACAATTACAATCAAGTCATTCATATCACCAACATATATTCACAATCAAATCCGTCAACCACATAGTCTAAGTTAGTCACTTGCCCACAAGGGCAAAGTAGTCATTTAACACCCTAGGGGCAAAATGGTAACTTTACCCCACAAGGTATCTCGGTAATTCCGCCATATAGGGGTATTTTAGTAATTCTACCCTATAGGGGCATTGCGATAATTCTACCCTACAGGGGTATTTCGGTAATTCTACCCTACAAGGGTATTTCGGTAATTCTACCCTACAGGGGTATTCCGGTAATTCTACCCTACAGGGGTATTCCGGTAATTCTACCCTACAGGGGTATTTTGGTAATTCTACCCTACAGGGGTATTGCGGTAATTCTACCCTACAGAGGTATTGCGATAATTCTACCCTACAGGGGTATTGCGGTAATTCTAACCTACAGGGGTATTTCGGTAATTCTACCCTATAAGGGTATTTCGGTAATTCTGCCCTACAGGGGTATTTTAGTAATTCTACCCTATTGGGTTGTTTTGGTAATTTTGTAAATCGAGGGTAAAACGGTAATTCTGTAAATCAATGGTATTTTGGTAATTTTACAAGTCGAGGGTATTTCAATAATTTTACAGGTCGAGGGTATTTCAGTAATTTCACAAATTAGGGATATTTTGGTAATTTTACAAACTAAAGGTATTTTGATAATTTTACAAACCAGGGGTATTTTGGTAATTTTATAAACAAAGGGTATTTTAGTAATTTTACGAAACAAGGGTATTTTGGTAATTTTGTAAACTAAGGGTATTTTGGTAATTTTACAAACCAGGGGTATTTTGGTGATTTTATAAACCAAGGGTATTTTAGTAATTTTACAAACCAGTGGTATTTTGGTAATTTGGTAAACTAAAGTATTCTAAACAGGGATAACAATACGAATGGCCCTAAAGCCTATTCTCGGCCTAAATGGGCTCACATGCTCGTGTGGCCCTTTTAGCCCAAATCTAGCCACAGATATGAGATTCACCTAGCCTAGTCCAATATTTACTACACAATCAAACAACTTATCCAATTGGGCCCGTATGCCCATTGGGCCCGTATGCCCATTGGGCCCATATGGCCCCTTTCGGCCTATCGCGGCCCGAAGTAGCCATCCTACAACTAGAGTAGCGAGAAATACACACCTGATTGGAGACTGGAGTTAATCCACGCTCCGAGCACTCTTAGCCGACGCCCAACCCAACCGAGCACGCCACAAAGCGAAAGGGATCAGCCAAGAAGGGTACCTTTACTCTCCTCATGGTTCTCTCTATTTAAAGCCAGCTTCACATCCACTCTTATGTTAGCTTCCCGATGTGGGATCCCTCCATCATCAGAGTTTAAATTCAACACCAACTCTTGCCGCCCCCTGTTAGCAAAATAAATGCTCTTTGCTTGCCATGGGATTCGAACCCATGCCTCCCCTTAAATGCTCCACACGCTACTTGCCACTAAGCCTCAAGGCTTTTTGTGTCACAATTTCTCCAACAATATTCTTAAGGCCTACCTACTACACCCAGGGTTTGATTCACCTTAAACCAAAATTTTGCCTAGAGTCCAGGTTTGAACCCAGGACTTCTCCAACACTTCTCAGCACACTTAACCACTAAAACAAGCCTTCAACTACGAAATTTTCACGCATAACAGAATATTATAAGCTGCCTTCAACCGCTCCCATGCTCAAGGCCCAAAACTTCTAGGCCCAAATTCAGGGTGTTACAGATCAAGTCTTGGAGACTCGAAAATGTTTAAATGAATGTGTTTAAGTTTAGTAATGCGTCGTATTCCGTCCCAGCGTAGGGCACGGGTGTGGGGTGTTACATTTAGTGGTATCAGAGCTATGGTTTAGTCAGTTTTAGGACTAACCTAGCGTGAGTACGAGTCTAGCTATACATGCCATAATTGTATATTGATAATGTGACGACTCCTGTCAAGATAAATTGTGTTTTCATTTATTTAGTGAATGGATCCTGACATAGCTACGGCGGATGATATGGAGAGTAATGCGCCTGCTCCCGTTGAAGGGATTGCACCAGTAGACAGTAGGCCCGCGATAATAAGTTAGGGCAGATGAGCTAGAGAAGCTTACCTCTACATGATGGACGCCTGGTATTCGGAGTTCATTCGTTCGAATCTGAATACTCCACCTCCCCCACCTTCTCTGATTCCTCAGTATGCCCCTATAGCTCATCAAGGAGTAGATATGGCTAGGAGAGAGAAACCTTCAGTAGACAAGATTCGAAAGTAAGGGGCCGAGGAATTCTGGGCTAATATTGATGACGACCTAGAGAGAGCAGAGTTCTGGTTGGAAAATACCATTAGGGTATTTGATGAGCTATCGTACACGCCTGAGGAGTGTGTGAAGTGTGCAGTGTCACTTCTACGAGACTCGGCCTACCAATGGTGGAATACTCTCTGTCTGTTGTACCGAGAGAAAGGATAACTTGGGAATTCTTCCTGGAAGAGTTCTGGAAGAAGTACATTAGCCAGAGGTTTATAGAACAGAAAAGGAAAGAATTTTTTGGAGCTGAAGCCAGGCTGTAGAACGGTGACAGAGTACGAGTGTGAATTTGTGAGACTCAGAAAATATGCATGGGAGTGTGTATGTATAGAAGCAATCATGTGCAAGAGGTTTGAAGATGGTCTGAATGAAGATCCGTCTATTAGTTGGCATCTTAGAATTGAGGGAATTTATGGTGCTTATGGAGAGAGCATGTAAGGCTGAGGAATTGGCCAAAGAGAAGAGAAAAGCTGACATCGAGTCCCGAGACTCAAAGAAAAGATAGATGGGGAAATCACAGGAGACCTCATCTAAGAGATCGATAGAGTTTCCTACCCGATCAAACGCATTAGTAGGGTTATCGAGCAAGAGCAAGAATTGTAAGAGTATGCCCAAAGATCAATCACGAGATGGTTGTAATAACATACTTGGTTTATCATGTTTATTGATATAAGGTGTTGCCATTATTATTTCAGTTTCTTTTCTGTGTACATAAATAAACTGTTTTATAATAATGTCCTGAGAATAATATGATTATTCTTAAAAGATCTTTAGTCAAGTATTATTGTTGGCTAGGACAACAATAATGCATTAAGACTAACATGTAGTTGATTGATGATAAAGAGTTGTCATTGATATGGAGTGTCAAAATCAATGCATGAATATGTGTGATAGAGAACAACATATTGGACTGACCTGCTATGAGTATGTTTCTTGGATTATTAAGTAATTGTCACAACATTACGCATAGTGATTAATATGTATATGATCCTCATACTTGAGATCATCATTATCCCAACATCGTGAGTTGTATATTTTGTTATAGTCAAACGAACATCGTAACTGGTTGTTCTATAAAGACTAATGTTGGATATACCACAATCTATGTAGAGGGATATGGTTGATCAATATAGGATAAGTCCCTCCTACATAATTGGAGTAATATCATAGGCCACTTGATTGAGTGAGACTAGAAATGCATGGCCATGCTCAAATAAGTTGATATGAGATGTCATACTTATTTGTGTATCATAGTTCACTTAAGGTATCAAGAAACATGTGATGGACTATGCAAGCGTGACTATTCCATGACTTGTGTCCATTCCAAAGATATAGGACTTAAGGATTAATGCATGAAAGGTTAATCACAAAAGGTTATGTCGAATCATGACTTCTCGTAACTTAGGTAGCAATGATGCATTGCTAGATGCCACTCATTGTTTGTAACATTAGAAACGTTCTAATATTACTGCTAACGTTACAAGAACTTATAGGGTCACACCCTATGGTTGAAATGAATGGATTAAAACATAGTTGGTATTGTATTCTGATTGTCAGATGAATTAAATTAATTATAGAATTAATTTAATTGGGCAATCAAATTGTTGAACATACTATACGTACAAGGATGTTGTACACATAATCAGAACATAATTTCATTAGTATATGAATTTGGTTCGTATATAAGTTTAAATAAATATAGTTTACCGAAATCTTTATTATAATTAATGTAATTATAATTTTCAGTTAAACATTATTATATTTATTTTAATGATGACTATTATGTTCAGATTAATTTTAATGAATTAATATTCATTAAAAAGATATACCAATTAAAAGGGTGTTATATATGGCAAGGGTAAAAAACCCTAAAGAGATAATATATAAATAAGCCCGAAACTATGCTAAAGGGTCTAGCTTCCGTCAACCATAAAAATCACTGAAATAGTTTTTGAGATTTTTCTACCATTCATTGTCAATTGGGTGGACTACGTAGAGGCCGACATTGAAAAGGTTGCGACTTGGTTCGATAGTGGTTTAGGATTCCCATTGCCTAGGCGTCGCTATCTACTCAGATTGAAGTTTCAGTAATTTCAAAACCTTTTATCACCCCGATACGTTCCTTACATATGGATCTATGGTTTGGATCGCCCGAATGTTTTTAATTATTTTATTTTTTCGCTGTGCCTTGGAGGCATCGGTGTTCCAACAGTGGTATCAGAGCCACTTGTGTGATACGGACTCGGGTTTAAACTTGGGTGATGCAATTGGATGAGATGCATGTTTTAATTTTATTATGTTTTTCTGTTTAAATCGTTTAAGTAGAATCTGATAACTGTTCCTTTTGATAAGTGATTAAATGTTAATCATGGTGTTATGGTCTATTCGGTTTTATGTTATTGCTGTAAACCTTAATAAATCTATTATGATGTAGCGGTGATTTTACAAATTCCAGTAACAGTTTACTGGCCAGTGGAACAAAGGGTTGTTCCGATATGAAACCTCAAGGATTAAAATCCTAAAAACACGATTCTGTTGATAAAAGTTATCAAATCGTGAGGTTTCATTCGACTAGGGTATGCAGTTCGTACAGCAGGGGCTTTGCCCCCGCACCCCTGGTCCATACCGCAGGGGCTCCGCCCCCATACCCCCAGGGATAGGGATCTGAGGCGGTCGAAGGGAGCGGTTCCAGTATGTTTTGTAATAAATAAAACTTAGTGGGCCATAAAAAGGTTGAAAGGATATTTTAATATTTCACTTGACAAAAACATTGAATGATATATGTTATTTTTGAAATGCACAGTTTTTGAAATGCATAGTTATAACCCGATGACCCATTTTGATAAAAGGTTGTAATTTTATAAATACGGCCTGCGTGTCGTGCCTTACTACTATTCTTTTGTATTTCTCTTCTCATCTTACTCCCTCGTATGTAAAACGAGTTTTTGAATTTTGTAATTTGTAAAAGTTGCTGTGGACTAGACGAGAAGGAAGATGGGCCGACTGGTGTGGATCGACAGCTTTTGAAATGGCTTACACCTTTAGGTTCCGTTTTGGTTCTCCCATTGGCTTGGGTTGAACCACCATAGTTTATGGGCTATAACTATTGCATTTATTTATTGCTTCACTTACTCATGTATGAGATGCTATGGATGTCTAAAGCATGCAAATTTGGTAATAATAAACCCCATTAATTGATGAGATCAATTAAAAGATTAAATGGACTAAAGTAAACCATAGTTGGTTTTGCCAAAGCATGCAAATTTGGTAATAATAAACCCCATTAATAAAATCCCTCTATTAAAATATTAAGTCAACATGGCCTTCCAATTTATGCCCTCGTTAAGGACTCGATCAAT
The DNA here is from genome assembly GCF_007990345.1 of Gossypium hirsutum. NCBI lineage: Eukaryota > Viridiplantae > Streptophyta > Magnoliopsida > Malvales > Malvaceae > Gossypium > Gossypium hirsutum. The sequence goes on along the minus strand of NC_053426.1, from coordinate 31,888,912 downwards.
ACTATATAGGTTTTGCCAAAGCGAAGTACTAGTATTAATCTTGGTTAAACGCGAAGAATAAACAAGTGATATTCGCTGGTTAAAAATTGGTTAATGACTTAAATAGGTTACTCTAATAGGATTAGAAACCTAGAGGCAAGTAATTTGGATAAATCATAAGATGATTAGAACAAGAGTTGTTCACCAAATTGTAGGAGTTACATATGATGTAATTAGCAAGTGTTGCTTACCTAAATAACCATAATCTTGAGAGTAAAGCCAAAGTTGACTTAAGAGGAGGTGAAATATGGATCCTTGACCCACTAGAAATACTTTCAAGAAAGTCTTTCTGAAATTAATATATGAGAGTTATTAATTTTGAAATAGAATAGTAGGAAACATCATATAATAAGGTCCTTTTAATAATTGATATAAACTTGGTAAATTTATTCACACACATATTTTATTGTTGTAGATATATTATGGCTGCAAACACTAATACACTATTATTGTGATCGGCCCTTGAGAAGGACAAATTGAATGGTTTGAACTTTCTTGATTGGTTCCGTAACTTGAGGATTGTCCTCAAACAAGAACGGAAATTATATGTCATTGAAAAATCACTTCCTGATGAACCACCTGCTAATGCCTCGAGGGCTGATAAAGATGCTTACAAGAAGCATCTCGATGATATGGTAGACGTTGGATGTCTTATGCTTGCCACTATGAATCCTGAGCTTCAAAAGCAACATGAGGATATGGTTGTTTATGATATGATCGAGCACTTGAAAGAATTATATCAAGGGCAAGCAAGGCAAGAGAGGTTCGATATCTCTAAAGCCCTATTCCAATGTAAGCTGGCTGAAGGAAGCCCAGTAGGACCTCATGTCCTTAAGATGATTGGTTATCTTGAAAGCCTATCTAAGCTTGGGTTTGTGACAGCCCAAAGTTGACCCTAGTCGGGAAGTGGTTTCGGGACCGCTAAACCGAGTCACCAAAATGTTTGAATGTGATACTTATTGTCTAGAATATGTAATTATGAATGTGTGAAATTTCAAGCTTCAGTTTGGTTGATTTCATGTGAATTTAGTTAATAGGACTTATGTGAGAAAATTCTAAAATGTGATAGGTCAATGTGTGAGGACCTATTAGTGCATTTGGACAAAGGGGGGACTTGCATGTCAAATTTCCCCCCTACTAGTAGTGGCCGGCCATGATGGGCATGATGAACAATTGTGCAATTTATTTTATGGAAATTATGGCATGAGTATGGCACAAATAAGATATGTTAATTTGTGTCATAAAATGTTGGGATAAAACAAATAAAATAATAAAAAGGAGTATGGTGAATACAAAAAAAAAATGTGTGTGTAGTTGTTTGTCCCCCCCATTGCCGTGAGCTAAAGAAAAGAAAGGAGAGAATTTTGTTCATCCTTTTCTCATCTTCATGCTTGCCGAAACTAGAAAGAAAAACAAAGAAAAATTTTCTCATCCTTTGGTTCATCCTTGGCCAAAAATTTTAAGGAGGAAAGAAGAAGAAAGGTGAAGAGATTCGGCCATGCATGTAGCTAGGCTAAGGTATGTTTGATGATGTTCCATGAGATGCATGCATGTTTTAGTTGTTAGCTTGAGTTCTACTTGGCCCATGGTCTAAATCTTGCTATGTGATGGAATTGGCACTTGACCATGGATGCATCATTCTTGGTTGGTGTTTGATGTTGTGGTGATGAGGCATGAGGATGAGTTAAGATTCAGCCTAGGTGGAGGTTGTGTTAATGCCATTGCATGCAAAATATGAAGCTTGTTAATGATGCATGTGATGATGGCATGATGATTCTTGAACCTCCTTTTTAGCATTTTTGTGTGAGCACATATGTGCATTGGTTGCTAAATGGAGAAGAATCGGCTAGCAAGATGTGTGCTAAGGCCGAATGTAACTTTGCATGTTGATGAGCAATGCATGTGTTAAATCGATGAAAAGGGGGAGGATGCTTTACTAGTGTGTGTATATGTGTGTATTAAGTGTTGAGATCGACCCCAAAAAATAGACATGCATATTCGGCCAAGGGGAAAGAAATTAGCTAATATGTTGTGTTGATGCATGATTTTTGCATGTATGAGACTTTAATGTCTAATGTATAAATATGGGCTAAGTGCCTTGTGTTCATCTTTTTGATGCCTAAATGATGAAATCAATTTATTTGTTTGATTAAGCTCAAGAGCAAAGGGGAAATAAATCCGATAAAGGGAAGGAAAAAGTGGTTGAATAGCTAGCGGAATCGTTCGACAGCACCCGAGGTAAGTTCTTGAGTAAGAGAGCTTAAATTACGATGTGATTAAATCATGCTCTATGTGTTGCTATTGAGCCGAATGTGCAAGGACGATATGTGCCTTGTGTTTGAGTTTCGCAAATGAAAATGAAATATGAATGTGCCATGAATTATTGTTAGATGTGCATGATTAATTGAATGCTGTCCGGGCTAAGTCCCGAAGGCTTTGTGCTAAGTGAACATATCCGGACTAAGATCCGAAGGCATTTGTGCGAGATACAAATTCCGGGTTAAGCCCCGAAGGCCTTTGTGCGAGATACTAAATCCGGGTTAAGTCCCGAAGGCATTCGTACGAGTTATTAAATCCGGGTTATGTCCCGAAGGCATTGTGTGAGTTACTAAAACCGGGCTATGTACCGAAGGCATTTGAACGAGGAGCTATATCCGGTTAAATCCCGAAGGTACGTGATTTGGTAATGAATGAGCTTGCTGTAAAATTCCAGCGAATACTCGGAAAACATCCCAATATGGGGATATGTTACGTATGTGTTGAATTTAATCGAGCCCTTACAAATAAATGTTCGCTCAGTTGATAAACGAGCTACCGGCCTTCGGCTAAGTTAGTCTATTGTGTATGTACATAAGGGTTGTTAATGTTGTGAAGCAAGTTTGATATCGGTAAATTGCGTATTATGAAATATTCCATTTAGCTAAATGTGTGTTATTCTTTGTTTATGCTGGAATTCCTTGCTCAAAACTTACTAAGCATAAATTGCTTACTCGTTACACTGCTCCTCTGTTTTATAGATTTTTGGTTCTCCAGCTATCGGACTCGGGATCTTGAAGTCGAAGTCGCCCACACTATCAAAGGCTCTTTTGGGTACTATTTTGGTTGAATCTTGATATGGCATGTATAGGACTACCCATTGTTGTTTTTCGAGTACTTTATGAAATGTATAAGTGTACAGCCATGCGAAAATGGCTTGTAGAAGTGGAGTATGGCATTAGACCATTCGTGTTTATGAATGTATAGATGGTTTCATGATGTAACTATAGTTGGAATGGAAGTGTTGAGCAAATGATCAGCCACTGGAATGGCTAAGTATGATCATATGTGGGCTTATGTATGACAAGGCCCTAGTTGGTCCATGAAACCCCAAAATAGGTAAGGTTTACTTTGAAAACAGAGGCTGATAGCAGCAGTGGTGTGGATTGGAAAAATCACAAGAATTCGTAGGAGTGGAATTAAATAGTGAATAAATTATGTAATCGAACCTTGATGAATCTACTTTCATATGAAAGTAACGAAACAATCATATGAACAGTACAGTAAGAGAAATTCGGGTTCTTGTGGAACAGGGCCAGAACAGTTTCTGGATTCCCTGTTCCGCCTTTGGAAATTCACTATAAATTGACCAGAGATAATTAGGGGTCATACCATATATGTATGGATTCCTATCTGAGTCTAGTTTCCATAGAAACAAACGGCATCAGTATTGAAGCTTTGTGCAGAGAGATATCCAAGTCGTAATGGGAAAAGGTCAGTGTAGTCGACCCCTGTAACATGGGAGACTTTGACTAATAAACTGTACTAATTGGCCCGACCAAAAATTCTAGAAAAAAATACATAGGTGGGGATATGAGTCTAGTTTCAGGGAAAAATCACAAAACTGATTTTTGAGTTGTGAAACTCAAGATATGATTTTTGAAACGGCTAGTACTCAGACTGGGCAGTGTCTGGAAAAATTTTTCAAAGTTTGTTAACATCTCGTGTCCGACTCCGGTGTCGGTCTCGGGCTCGGGGTGTTACATTTTATTGGTATCAGAGCCAGGTTTAGTCGATTCTAGGACTACCGTAATGTTTTGGGTCTAGCTATAGATGCCATTTTATGTGATTACTTGATAGTGTGGTGATTTCTGACAATTGTAAATGTGTTTATTTATAGTAATGGATCCCGATCGTGACCGAGAGGTAGCTGGTGATCTTGAGAGTGTAGCGCCTGCTCCTGCACAAGGGACAGTGCCGGCAGACTCTCAACCTAATGCTAGTAATCCGAATGATGAAGCTAGACAAGCATTCTATAGCGTGATGAATGATTGGTTTAACCAATACATTCGAACTAATATGGCTGTTCCACAACCTCCATTCCCGACAAATACTACCCCCGCACCTACAATACCACCGGTAACAGACCAAATAAGGTCAAATAAGCCCCCAGTTGACAGAATCCGAAAACATGGGGCTACTGAATTTAAGGCTATGGATAGCGATGATGCCGAGCAAGCTGAATTTTGGCTGGACAACACTATCCGGGTACTCGATGAGCTATCTTGTACACCCGATGAATGCCTAAAGTGTGCTATCTCCTTGCTATGTGATTCTGCCTACTATTGGTGGAGTACTCTGACTTCTATTGTGCCCCGAGAGCAAGTAACTTGGGAGTTTTTCCAAACTGAGTTTCGGAAAAAGTATATCAGTCAAAGATTTGTTGATCAAAAACGGAAGGAATTTCTTGAGCTTAAGCAAGGCTCCATGTCGGTTACTGATTACGAGCGAAAATTTGTTAGACTTAGCAAATACGCTCGGGAATGTGTTTCGTCCGAAGCTATTATGTGTAAACGCTTCGAGGATGGGCTAAATGAAGATATAAAAATGTTCGTTGGCGTTCTTGAAATACGAGAGTTCGTGGTACTTGTTGAACGAGCTTGTAAAGCCGAAGAGCTTAGAAAAGAAAAGCAAAGAGTTGATGAGGGAACTGGAGAGTTTCGTAAAAGATCCTCGGGAAGGTCTCTTCAACAGACATCGAAGAGATTTCGAGATGATGCGGGCCAGTTTAGAGGCACTTCGGGCCTTTTTAGACGAGATCGTGATTGACCCCCTGTGGGTACACGAGGCACTTCGGTCGCCAGTGTTGGGAATGAACGTCGAGACAAGACGAAATGCCGATATTGCGGTAAATGGCATTCGGGGAGTTGTAGATTTCCTGACCGCTCCTGTTACAAATGCGGATCAGTTGACCACTTCATTAAAGATTGCCCGAGGTTGTCGGGACAGAATGCAAATCAGAGTGGGAGACCGGGTGCTACCACTGCTCGAGGTAGACCATCTGGAAATATGGGCAATGCTAGTGGTGGTCAGAGAGGATCTAGAGATGATATAACCAGATCCGAAGCCCGTGCGCCTGCTAGAGCTTATGCTATACGTGCCCGCGAGGATGCTTCTTCGCCTGATGTTATTACCGGTACATTCACCCTCTTTGATACTAATGTAATTGCTTTGATTGACCCCGGTTCTACTCATTCTTACATATGTGAAACCTTAGCATCCAGTAAGACTTTACCTATTGAGTCTACTGAGTTCGTAATTCAGGTGTCAAATCCCTTGGGTCGTTACGTGCTTGTCGACAAAGTGTGTAAGAAATGTCCCCTGGAAATCCGAGGTTCCTGTTTTCCGGCGGACTTGATGCTTTTTCCGTTTGATGAATTTGATGTTATCCTTGGTTTGGATTGGTTGACCGCGCATGATGCGGTTGTGAATTGCAAGAGCAAGACTATTGATTTGAGGTGCGCAAATAACGAAGTAATCCAAATTGAGTCTGCGGACTTGGAGGGGATGCCAGCTGTAATATCAGCAATGTTGGCACAGAAATATGTAAGAAAAGGGTGCGAAGCATACCTTGCGTATGTACTTGGTGACAAAGAATTAGAAAAGAAACCCGAATCTGTACCGGTGGTTTGTGAATACCCGGATGTTTTTCCGGAAGAATTACCGGGTTTACCACCTGTACGGGAGGTAGAGTTTGGTATTGAGCTTGTACCTGGGACTACGCCGATTTCGATAGCTCCGTATCGTATGGCACCAACCGAGTTAAAGGAGTTGAAAGCTCAGTTGCAAGAACTGACGGATAGAGGTTTCGCTCGACCAAGTTTCTCACCTTGGGGTGCACCAGTATTGTTCGTGAAAAAGAAGGACGGAACCATGAGGTTGTGCATTGACTATCGTCAGCTGAATAAAGTGACGATAAAGAACAAATATCCGTTGCCGCGCATCGATGATTTGTTCGACCAACTGAAAGGAGCCTCAGTGTTCTCAAAAATAGATTTGAGATCGGGCTATTATCAGTTGCGAATTCGAGATTCAGATATTCCCAAAACTGCCTTCAGAACGAGATATGGTCACTACGAATTCTTAGTGATGCCGTTTGGGCTCACTAATGCCCCTGCAGTATTTATGAATTTGATGAATCGGATCTTCAGACCGTATTTGGATCGGTTCGTAGTGGTGTTCATTGATGACATTTTGGTCTATTCAAGAGATGAGACCGAACATGCTGAGCATCTGAGGCTAGTGCTGCAAATTTTGCGGGATAAGCAGTTATATGCTAAGTTCAGTAAGTGTGAGTTCTGGTTAAGAGAGGTTAGCTTCTTGGGTCATGTGGTATCCGCGTCGGGTATTCGAGTTGACCCGAACAAAATTTCAGCCATACTTGACTGGAAACCTCCGAGAAATATTACTGAAGTTCGGAGCTTTTTGGGGCTCGCCGGTTATTACCGACGATTTGTGAAAGGTTTCTCGATGATAGCCACACCAATGACGAAGCTACTTCAAAGGATGTTAAGTTCGAGTGGACGGAGAAATGTCAGAAAAGTTTCGACCAACTGAAAACTCATTTGACTGAAGCTCCAATTTTGGTGCAACCCGAATCAGGTAAAGAGTTTGTCATTTATAGTGACGCATCCCTACTTGGGTTGGGTTGCGTATTGATGCAAGAAGGTCGAGTCGTGGCCTATGCGTCGAGACAATTGAAGCCACACGAGAGGAATTATCCGACCCATGATCTCGAACTAGCTGCCATCGTGTTTGCTTTAAAAATATGGCGACATTATCTGTTTGGTGAGAAGTGCCATGTATTTTCGGATCACAAAAGTCTCAAATATTTGATGACTCAACGAGACTTGAATCTGCGACAAAGACGTTGGCTTGAGTTGTTGAAAGATTACAGCTTGTCATTGATTACCACCCGGGAAAGGCTAACGTGGTTGCGGACGCCTTAAGCCGGAAGTCATTGTTTGCTTTACGAGTGATGAACGTGCATTTGTCTGTTCTACCAGACAGTGTGTTAGTAGCTGAATTAAAAGCTAAACCATATTGACTCACCAAATTCGTGAAGCTCAGAAAGTCGATGATGAATTGGTTGCAAAACGGGCTAAGTGTTTTCCGAACGAGGAATCGGAGTTTCAAATTGATGATGATGATTGTTTGAGGTTCAGAAATCGTTTGTGTGTTCCAAGGAATTCGGAACTCATTTCGATGATTCTGAACGAAGCCCATTGTAGCCGAATGTCAATTCACCCGGGGAGTACGAAAATGTACAACGATTTGAAACGTCAATTTTGGTGGCATGGTATGAAACGGGACATCTCCGACTTTGTTTCGAGATGTTTAATATGTCAACAAGTGAAAGCGGAACATCAAGTGCCTTCAGGATTACTCCAGCCGATCATGATACCCGAGTAGAAATGGGATCGAGTCACAATGGACTTTGTGTCCGGACTGCCCTTGTCAGCAAGTAAGAAGGATGCGATATGGGTTATTGTTGATAGACTGACTAAGTCGGCTCATTTCATCCCCGTACGTACGGATTTTTCATTGGATAAACTAGCTGAATTGTACGTTTATCAAATTGTGAGATTACACGGGGTACCTGTTTCTATCGTGTCGGATAGAGATCCGAGATTACCTCACGATTTTGGAAGAAATTGCAAGAAGCTCTGGGTACCAAGCTGCATTTTAGCACTGCTTTTCACCCCCAAACCGATGGTCAATCCGAGCGGATAATTCAGATACTTGAGGATATGTTGAGATGTTGCATCCTCGAGTTCAGTAGTTCATGGGAACGGTATTTACCTTTGATTGAATTCGCTTACAACAATAGTTTTCAATCAAGTATTAAGATGGCACCTTACGAGGCTTTGTACGGTCGTAAATGCCGTACACCATTGTTTTGGACCGAGCTCGGTGAAAGTAAAATTTTCGGAGTTGATTTGATTAAAGATGCTGAACAGAAAGTAAAGGTAATCCGTGAAAGTCTAAAGGTAGCCACGGATCGTCAGAAGTCGTACGCTGATTTGAAACGAAAAGACATCGAGTATCAGGTGGGAGACAAAGTGTTCCTTAAGGTTTCACCTTGGAAAAAGATACTCAGGTTCGGCCGTAAGGGCAAGTTGAGCCCAAGATTCATTGGGCCGTACGAAATCTCCGAACGAGTTGGTCCGGTTGCGTATAGATTGATTTTGCCCCCGGAGCTTGAAAAGATTCATGACGTCTTTCATGTTTCGATGCTTCGACGCTATCGATCTGATCCATCGCACATAATTAGCCCATCAGAGGTTGAAATTCAAGTCGACATGAGCTATGAAGAAGAACCGATGCGTATCCTAGCTCGTGAAGTGAAGGAGTTGCGAAACAAAAGAGTTCCGCTAGTAAAGGTGTTATGGCTCAAACACGGGATCGAGGAAGCTACTTGGGAGACCGAGAGCTCGATGAAAGAACGATACCCAAACCTATTTACCGGTAAGATTTTGGGGACGAAAATTTCTTAAGTGGGGGAGAGTTGTGACAGCCCAAAGTTGACCCTAGTCGGGAAGTGGTTTCGGGACCGCTAAACCGAGTCACCAAAATGTTTGAATGTGATACTTATTGTCTAGAATATGTAATTATGAATGTGTGAAATTTCAAGCTTCAATTTGGTTGATTTCATGTGAATTTAGTTAATAGGACTTATGTGAGAAATTCTAAAATGTGATAGGTCAATGTGTGAGGACCTATTAGTGCATGTGGACAAAGGGGGGACTTGCATGTCAATTTCCCCCCTACTAGTAGTGGCCGGCCATGATGGCATGATGAACATTGTGCATTTATGGAAATTATGGCATGAGTATGGCACAAATAAGATATGTTAATTTGTGTCATAAAATGTTGGGATAAAACAAATAAAATATAAAAAAGGAGTATGGTAATACAAAAAAAATGTGTGTAGTTGTTTGTCCCCCCCCCATTGCCGTGAGCTAAAGAAAAGAAGGAGAGAATTTTGTTCATCCTTTTCTCATCTTCATGCTTGCCGAAACTAGAAAGAAAAACAAAGAAAAATTTTCTCATCCTTTGGTTCATCCTTGGCCAAAAATTTTAAGGAGGAAAGAAGAAGAAAGGTGAAGAGATTCGGCCATGCATGTAGCTAGGCTAAGGTATGTTTGATGATGTTCCATGAGATGCATGCATGTTTTAGTTGTTAGCTTGAGTTCTACTTGGCCCATGGTCTAAATCTTGCTATGTGATGGAATTGGCACTTGACCATGGATGCATCATTCTTGGTTGGTGCTTGATGTTGTGGTGATGAGGCATGAGGATGAGTTAAGATTCGGCCTAGGTGGAGGTTGTGTTAATGCCATTGCATGCAAAATATGAAGCTTGTTGATGATGCATGTGATGATGGCTTGATGATTCTTGAACCTCCTTTTTTAGCATTTTTGTGTGAGCACATATGTGCATTGGTTGCTAAATGGAGAAGAATCGGCTGCAAGATGTGTGCTAAGGCCGAATGTAACTTTGCATGTTGATGAGCAATGCATGTGTTAAATCGATGAAAGGGGGAGGATGCTTTACTAGTGTGTGTGTATGTGTGTATTAAGTGTTGAGATCGACCCCAAAAATAGACATGCATATTCGGCCAAGGGGAAAGAAATTAGCTAATATGTTGTGTTGATGCATGATTTTTGCATGTATGAGACTTTAATGTCTAATGTATAAATATGGGCTAAGTGCCTTGTGTTCATCTTTTTGATGCCTAAATGATGAAATCAATTTATTTGTTTGATTAAGCTCAAGAGCAAAGGGGAAATAAATCCGATAAAGGGAACGAAAAAGTGGTTGAATAGCTAGCGGAATCGTTCGACAGCACCCGAGGTAAGTTCTTGAGTAAGAGAGCTTAAATTACGATGTGATTAAATCATGCTCTATGTGTTGCTATTGAGCCGAATGTGCAAGGACGATATGTGCCTTGTGTTTGAGTTTCGCAAATGAAAATGAAATATGAATGTGCCATGAATTATTGTTAGATGTGCATGATTAATTGAATGCTGTCCGGGCTAAGTCCCGAAGGCTTTGTGCTAAGTGAATATATCCGGACTAAGATCCGAAGGCATTTGTGCGAGATACAAATTCCGGGTTAAGCCCCGAAGACCTTTGTGCGAGATACTAATCCGGGTTAAGTCCCGAAGGCATTCGTGCGAGTTATTAAATCCGGGTTATGTCCCGAAGGCATTGTGTGAGTTACTAAAACCGGGCTATGTCCCGAAGGCATTTGAACGAGGAGCTATATCCGGTTAAATCCGAAGGTACGTGATTTGGTAATGAATGAGCTTGCTGTAAATTCCAGCGAATACTCGGACATAACATCCCAATATGGGGATATGTTACGTATGTGTTGAATTTAATCGAGCCCTTACAAATAAATGTTCGCTCAGTTGATAACGAGCTACCGGCCTTCGGCTAAGTTAGTCTATTGTGTATGTACATAAGGGTTGTTAATGTTGTGAAGCAAGTTTGATATCGGTAAATTGCGTATTATGAAATATTCCATTTAGCTAAATGTGTGTTATTCTGGAATTCCTTGCTCAAAACTTACTAAGCATAAATTGCTTACTCGTTACACTGCTCCTCTGTTTTATAGATTTTTGGTTCTCCAGCTATCGGACTCGGGATCTTGAAGTCGAAGTCGCCCACACTATCAAAGGCTCTTTTGGGTACTATTTTGGTTGAATCTTGATATGGCATGTATAGGACTACCCATTGTTGTTTTTCGAATACTTTATGAAATGTATAAGTGTACAGCCATGCGAAAATGGCTTGTAGAAGTGGAGTATGGCATTAGACCATTCGTGTTTATGAATGTATAGATGGTTTCATGATGTAACTATAGTTGGAATGGAAGTGTTGAGTAAATGATCAGCCACTGGAATGGCTAAGTATGATCATATGTGGGCTTATGTATGACAAGGCCCTAGTTGGTCCATGAAACCCCAAAATAGGTAAGGTTTACTTTGAAAACAGAGTCTGATAGCAGCAGTGGTGTGGATTGGAAAATCACAAGAATTCGTAGGAGTGGAATTAAATAGTGAATAAATTATGTAATCGAACCTTGATGAATCTACGTTCATATGAAAGTAACGAAACAATCATATGAACAGTACAGTAAGAGATATTCGGGTTCTTGTGGAACAGGGCCAGAACAGTTTCTGGATTCCCTGTTCCGCCTTTGGAAATTCACTATAAATTGACCAGAGATAATTAGGGGTCATACCATATATGTATGGATTCCTCTCTGAGTCTAGTTTCCATAGAAATAAACGGCATCAGTATTGAAGCTTGTGCAGAGAGATATCCAAGTCGTAATGGGAAAAGGTCAGCGTAGTCAACCCCTGTAACATGGGAGACTTTGACTAATAAACTGTACTAATTGGCCCGACCAAAAATTCTAGAAAAAATACATAGGTGGGGACATGAGTCTAGTTTCAGGGAAAAATCACAAAACTGATTTTCGAGTTGTGAAACTCAAGATATGATTTTTGAAGCGACTAGTACTCAGACTGGGCAGTGTCTGGAAAAATTTTTCAAAGTTTGTTAACATCTCGTGTCCGACTCCGGTGTCGGTCTCGGGTTCGGGGTGTTACAGTGTTGTCAAGGCTGCAAAGTGACTCTAGGTGCTAGACCCTTAAATGGTGCAAGAAAAATGCTAGCCTGAGTGAAGTAAAGGCAATACATGTATGTATTTTAGCAAGTCTGTATATATGATATAAAGCTTAATATGTATAGTAAACTCTAAATTATAGTCTAGTTTTCTACAGAACATGCAATTTTTTATTAATCAATATGCATGATTTCCTTATAGTCAATGTTTGTTGCTAAATGCTCAAATATTGGGAAGTACATAGTTTGACATGATTCATTTCTAACTAGTAAAGAGATACCAAATGAGATCGTGAAAAATAAAAGAAATTAAAGGAGATTCAATCAAGTGGATTTTTTTATGCTATTGCCAGGCGCTCCTAGGTACAAGCCTCGTGTGCCTAATCAAAGGACTTACTATGTTTTTAGACGATTGATTACAGTTCACAATAAACTTTTGAGTTTTTGAAATGAATGTTTTATATCAAATTATGAACAGAGTTCTTTAGCTTATATCACTAAAGGTCTGCTCTAGAGTAGAACACAGTGGAATCAATAAGATAGTAATCTTGGCCTTTGATAAAAAAGAATTGAGTACGAGTCCAGGTTCTGGAAACATTTGGAAATTTCTATCACTTCAATAGCACTACTCTAATTGTATGATCAAAGTTAAAATACTTCTGTTATGCTTTGTTTTATTAGCTGTAGAAAAGACTTTAGAATGCGCATTATATGTATTGATTTGTGAAGCAGATGAAGTCTCTGTAGTCTGGATGTTCAAATTCAACTTCTAAATAATTTTATTCATACTATTTTGATTTTCATAAAACTCTCCTAAAGTTTTCTTTGATTATAAGCTTGGATGTCATGTTTATCTGTTTGGTGCACATTTTCTTATGTATGCTTTCCAATAAGGTGAAAAGGGCTCATCCTTTGCAGGTTTGGGCAGCTGGTTTTGCTATTGCTATACTGAAGCAACAAGGTTTGGGCAGCTATAGCCTGGGAAATGGCTACTGGTTTTAAAAAATGTTGTAGTTAGTGATTGCATATTGGTCATCTGTACACCCAAGGCAACACATTTTTGATGCATTCTTTGATATTATTTTTAATGCTTGGTATCTAAATCAAATTTCTCTGCAGATATTTGAGAAGAACCCTACCAAGATCAAGAATTATGGTATATGGCTTCGCTACCAAAGCCGTACTGGTTATCATAACATGTACAAGGAATACCGTGACACTACTCTAAACGGAGCTGTTGAACAGAAGTACACTAAGATGGCTTCTCGCCACAGAGTCCGATTTCCATGTATCCAGATTATCAAGACTGCAACTATCCCAGCCAAGCTATGCAAGAGAAGCAGCTCCACAACTCCAAAATCAAGTTCTCATTGGTGTTCAATAAGGTAAGGCCGCCTACCAGGAAGCTGAAGACCACTTACAAGGCATCAAAGCTTAACTTGTTTAAGTTCTCTCATTGCAATGAAAAGAGAGTTAATGTGGTTTATAATTCTAAAATTTTTTGTAGTGAACATCTGTCAGTTTGTTGATTGGATATTGTTTTTCATTTGAGAAGTCTAGGCCACATCTGACTGGTTAAAGTTAAATTTTCTTTAATTTACTATCACATTTTGTTTACTTCGATGAACTGGTTTGCAATGTTTGAACTTTATTGTCTAGGGTTTTTGTTTCTCAAGGCAACTAGGACGCTTTAGTAAAAGAAATTGCTGGCTTTATTTCACAAGTTTCTAATAACTTTGATGGTGTATCATTTTTTGGGACTTGAATTTGGTAACTGATACTACATTAGGGCTTGAATTTATTATTGATCCACTAAGTTAGGTAATTGTTCTTACATTTGGGTTTGAACTAAGCAACTATTTTTGTTTTAAGGCTTGAATTTTTGTTTTGTCCAAGTTAAATCCCAAAACATGGCAATGGTTCCTATATAATGGTTTAAAATTTTTTTGCCTAACTTTTTTAGAGTAATGTGATAACTTGGCAACTTGTACATGCTTGATATTAATTATATAAATTTATTAATATATATAATAAACTCAATTAAACAATGAAAAGATAATAAATTCTTAAATATATATTTGTTTAATTTAAAACAGCTTTTCCGAAAATTATTTTCAAGAAATCTGCCAAATAACAGAAAATATTTTACACAGATTCATCCAAACACCAGAAAAGTAAATCATTTCCAGAAAAATAAATCATTTTCTAGAAATCATTTTCCGAAAAATATTTTACTGACAAACAAACGGAGCCTAAATGTTGCAACCGACCAACAAGAATCCAAACGACCTCTTTTGTCTACTGGTCGGGTTCTACCCAGTAACTAAAAAAAGAGGCTAGTGATCTGATTTTAATCTCTACAAGTGATATACAGTAGTTGTAGGAAACACATTATCCATTTTATTTTTTTTTGCATAGACCCCGATCAAGACGTTCAAGGACATTACCACGTCCCAAAGTAAATTTCGAGCCTACAAACCCCATATCCTTCAACCTATGATCAAACACCAATTTTTGAAAACGAAGACAGCCTGCAAAATTTTCCTCAGAATCGACTTGCAGCATAGCATTAAAATCGCCAATAAGCACCATCGGTCCTTGACAATAAACAATTACCCTCTCCAACTGTGTCCAAAGAAGTTTTCTTTTGATCGCTTGGGGGCTCCCATAAACAACCATTAGAAGAAATTCTTAGAAAAATTAACATTGCACCGTTTGAAGATAATGAATTGGAAATGGTTGTATATTACCTCCATGTTAACATTCTATCCATACAAATCCAAATACCCTTGCAAGTCATTTAGCTTCCACTCTATAAAAATTTGGGAATTGTGTTTTCTCAATTATCCAATTAGCTTTATTCCCACTTAATTTCGTTTCAGTCAAAGCCACAATATCCGATTTGTGTATCTCATATTTTCCTTCATAATTCTATCAACCGGGGATGTCTACATCCTTGACAATTCTATGAAAAAATTTAATGACATAAATAAAATGATAAAAATTAGAAACAACACATGTTTTTTGCTTATTCAGCAACATCATTCTCCAACTCCTGACTCTCTCTTGGCATAATCAATCTCATCATCCATTAGATCATCACCCTTTTTCGCCTGTGCAGTAATATTCCCACCAAAGCATTAACGAAGTCTTCCACCGACACTAGTTTTTTAATAGTACCGTCACACCCAATCTGAATGCCTTTCCCTTTTAACCACACCGAACTTGCCTCTATTTAACTGTATTTGATTCTGACGACTGTGAAGAAGAAGATCCATCATGATGAAGATTTACTCACCACAGTTTTATCCATACTTTGAGAGACAAGTTGGTAAACACGAGGAGAGTACTGAATCGCCCGGACTCCGTCAATTGTTTTTGAAATAATATCACCCTCTTGAAAGATCAAAATCATCCTCCTCAAAGCTTTCTTCATCTAAATGGATTGAGTCATTATTCCCCCATTAGAGTGTTCTTGAATGACAACATAGGCTTATTCGTCATCTGTACTCTACTACCGATCCCGCCACCAGATGTGAAGAGAATGACAAGAATTTGCCATCAAAGAAGAATACAATTCGTGTTTTGCCCAGAGAGATGATAAATTTATATTGATCCATTTTTACTATGATTTAAATTTTATTAAAGTAAATAATGTAATTACTTTAAATTGAGTTGCTATATAAGCTAAAATCTTACCGTATATGAAGTCAATTTGGATAATGAATATCAATAAAAAAAAAAAAAAAAAAGCACATTTGAATAAAGAAATATGAAATTATTCCGTAACTTGGAAAAAAAAATAGGGAGGCGATGGTTTGTAATTTTATTCCCAAAATTCCAATTTGAGATTTTACTTTTAATTGTGATTAGATGGTTATAGAATGGATGACGACATTCCCCTCAATTGGGTGGAACTACCTGACAACTGATATTCATGAAAGAAATCAAATGTCTTCGGTACCATGATAGGTTTGATCTAAATCTCAGCCGTTTGAATCTGGGGCTTTAGCTTATATCA